>NW_024080996.1:1540339-1856655 GCF_003009895.1 Hyaena hyaena | reverse complement strand
GGTTAGAAGGCTCTCTCAGTGGATTCTGCGTCCTTTTTCTCCCAATCTCTCAGGTTTTGTAAGGTTTCCAATGGCTTCAGATCTTTTCTGTGTGATGTATGGGCGCGAGTGCAAGTACGGAGCTCCTTACTTCTCCACCATCTTGCCCTCCTAATCCCCATGTAGAAGTTTTACATGTTTATATGCTAGGCTTTGTTTTGCTGCTGGCAATTCAGGGACAAGAAAACAGTTAAAATTCTTGTTCTTAGGGAATTTACAATCCAGTCAGCACTTGGACCTGTTTCTGCATTATATTCTGAAACGCTGGTTAACCTTTTAGTTTCCTGTGGCAGTATTTATATGTTCAACTCCCTGTTCATAAGTGTTCTTGTCAAAAATTATTTGGCAATTTTTACATTCATTTTATCCTTCTTATTTTATTCCTTTAAAAATTTAATTACAAAGTGGTTTAGACCTTGCAGAGTGCACAGAAAATAATATAGGTGTGCGCGCGCGCCCACACACACACTATATCAGGGCACCTGAGTGGTTCCATTGGTTCAGCCTCTGACTTCAGCTCAGGTCATGATCTCATGGTTTATGAGTTCAAGCTCTGCGTTGGTCTCTGTGCTGACAGCTCAGAGCCTGGATCTTGTTTCAGATTCTATGTCTCACTATCTGCTCCTCCCCCTTCTTACTCTCTCTCGCCAAAGTAAACATTAAAAAATTTATATATGCGATATATGCATATATATGTGCATAAATATCTATATATCACTAAATTTAAGAGCTGTTACTATTTTATTATATTTGCTTTATATATGTTTCTATTAAAAAGAACATTGCAGATAGTGCTAAAACAACACTATTTTCTCTTCCTGTTCTCTTGCTCCAGGAACTACTTCCTCAAAGTCAAAGGGTATTGATCCCATACATGTTTCTACATTTCTGTAGATATTTAAGTGTGCATAAGTAATATACAGTGTTGTTTTGTGCTTAAAATGTAAATAATTGGGCGCCTCGGTGGTTCAGTCGGTTGGGCATACGACTTTAGCTCAGGTCATGATCTTACAATCCACAGTCTGTGGGTTCGAGCTCTGCATTGGGCTCTGTGCTGACAGCTCAGAGCCTGGAGCCTGCTTCAGATTCTGTGTGTCTTTCTCTCTCTGCCTCTCTCCTACTGGTCCTCTGTCTCTCTCTTTCAAAAATAAATAAACATTGAAAAAAATAATAGAATAAAATAAAATGTAAATAACTTATAGTACACCTGTTATTTTATACCTTGCTTTTTTGTACTCAGTAATTTTTTTTTAGATTTGTCCAAGTTGACACCTAAAAATGGAATCCATTCTTGTTAACTATTGCATAATATTTTATGTAGGTATAGAGTTGATTCCTGCTGGACAGATACTGTTTTCAATTTTTCAGTATTATAACTCATATTATAATTGTTGTGCCCATTTTCTTGCCCAGGTGTTGTGCAGAGTGTCTCTATAGGTAATACATCTATCAAGTGAATTTGCCTGATCTTAGGTGGCTATACACTGGATGTTTGTTCATATGTTGAAATTCTAACCCCCAATGTGATGGTATTAGGAGATGAGACATTTGTGAGGTGATTAGGTCACAAAGTCCTCATGAACGAGGCTGGTGCCCTTATGAAAGAAACTCTAGAGAGTTTTCTTATCCCTTGTACTGTGTAAGGACACAGCAAGAAGACTGCTGTCTATGAACCAGGAAGTAGGCTCTCATCAGACATTGAATCTGATGATACCTTGATCTTAGACATGATAGCCTTGAGCTATGAGAAATAAATGTTTTCATATTTTTATTTTTATAAAATATATATGTATAATTTTTAAAATTGTATTCCTAGTCTGTGGTAATCTGCTACAGCAACCCAAATGGATGAAGATATATTCACTTTTCCTTGCTAGTATTGAGCTGAACATCTTCCATGCATTTTTTTTGCTTCTCTAAGATTTGCCCATTTTTCTGAGATTAATTTAAAACATTTAAAACATTTAACAATTTTATGTTTTATATTTAAATTTAAATTTTAATTTAAAAAACTTAAACAATTAAAAAATTAATTAATTTAATTCTTGGTAGAATCTCTATGCAAATTATTTCCTGTGGTGCAAACATTGTCTCCGTGTCTCAACATCTCCCTCCACCTCACACTTAACTAATGGAAATTTTCTATGATGTGAAAGTTTTACTTTTAAAATAATTATATATAGTTAACCTTGACCAACTCCTGGAAATATTTCAGATTACATATTTTAAAAGTCTCCTGCTATACTATCTTTGTAAAGCTGGATAAAATATTAAAATAAAAAGCCCACTCTTTTAATCTTTTTAAAAAATGTTTATTTATTTTTGAGACACAGAGTGCAGGTGGGGGAGGGACAGAGCAAGAGGAAGACAGAGATCCAAGGCGGGTTCTGTGCTGAAAGCAGCAAACTGGATGTGGGGCCAGAACTCCTGAATCATGAGATCATGGCTTGAGCCAAAGTCAGATGTTCAAGCAACTAAGACATCCAGGTGCCCCCAAACCCCACTCTTTCAATTGCATAAGTGAACTTGCCAGAGAGTAGGGGCACTCTCTCAAGCCAGGACAAAGTGGGGGCACCAAACCAGCTGTATGTGGCATTTTTTGACACCAGGTGGCCTTGAGCTTTGGTTTGATGGGAGTACCTTCATGTACGGGAAATGAAGCTTTGCACCTGTGAAGGGCTCGGAGGTAGGATTAAACCCCCCACATAAAACAGACCAAAGAAGAGGTATACTCTCAGAAAAAGAGCGAACTAGAAAAGAAATCTGACCTAGAAACTTTTCTATTTTGACCTTGGTTATAAATTATGGGAAAATCTTCATTTTGTGATTTAATGACCCTTACACTTATTCTTCTTTGAAAACTATAAGCAGTAAATGTTAATTTAAAGTAAACCTGGGTGGACAGTGTAGTGCTTTCCAGGCAATTGGCAGGAGTGAATGCAAGTCTTTTGTAGAGGAAGGCATCCTTTTTTTTTTTTTTTACAAATAGTTTATTGTCAAATTAGTTTCCACATAACACTCAGTGCTCATCCCCACAAGTGCCCTCTAGAGGAAGGCATCCTTAAAGGAGGGCTGAAAATCCCTTCATAGAGATATATAAGAAACATGACCTATAATTAAAAAAGGTACAAAACTCATGAGAATACCAGGCCATTGACAACAATGGGCAGAAACAATAAACAGCAGAACTAGACCTGTAAAGACCTGAATATTAAAGTATCAGAATTATTGGATTCAGAAAAAAGTATGTTTAATGTGTTTTAACAAATGAGAAGGAATCAAAATGAGTTAAGAGCTAGAGACAATGAAAAAATTATCAAACAAGATGTGAAAAAGACAGAGATGAGGCTTATAGAAGAGCAATTAAATTTAACAAATTAGTGATTGAGTTCAATAAGAAATCCATAGAGCTGAAGAGTGAATTGGAAGATAGGAAGAAATGACTCATATGCAGAGACAAAAACACAGAAAACATGAAGGAGTAAATAAAAGACATGAAGGCTAGAAGCACAGATCAGATAACTCTCTCTTCAGGAGTCAGATATTTTAGTCTTTGTGGGCCTCTGGTTTCTGTTACAGATTCTCAGGTCTGCTGTTGTAGCCTGGAAGCATCCTTAGTCAATTCATAAATTTGTGTGGCTGTGTTCCAACTGTAATTTTTATAACACCAGGTGAGTTCCAGTGGATACAAGAGTTTGCTAATCCTTGGACTAGAGTGTTCTAACAACCAATTGATTGCACATAAAAAACGAGAGAATCAAGTTAATGGGGAAAGGCAAAATTCGAAAAATGAATCACTCAATTACAGAAATATGAAAGATACCAATTCTCAGATTTAGGAATCCCAGTGAATCCCAAGTGGATTAAATAAAAGGAAATCAACACACAGACATTGCAGAATACCAAAGAGAACAGGACATAAAATGAGCCAGGTAAGATATTACCCATGAAGCAACATGAAATAGACTATTGGCACAACATAATGGTAGCTAGGTAGGGGAAGAAATTCCTGCCATCCTGGAATTTCACACCCAGAATACTTAAGAAGAAGGAGAAAGAGAAGGAGGAGGAGGAGGAGGAAGACGAAGAGGAGGAGGAGGAGAAGAGGAAGAGGAAGAGGAGAAACACTTTCAGATGAACAAAAATTGAAAGCATTTGTCACCAGGAAGCTCTCAGTGAAAGAAATTCTAATAAAACATCTAATTTGAGAGCTTAAAAAAGACAAAGCTGTCCAGACAGCAATAGTACATGAGCCGGGAGGGAGATAATGGAGATAAAAATGTCTTTTATCATTAAGGAGGGGAAGGATTGCTTAATTTAGACATTTTAAATATGCATTTAAAAATCTCAGGAATTCCCAGGCCACCTGCCTGTGTGGCTCAGTTGGCTAGGTGGCCAACTTTGCCTCAGGTAATGGTCTCACTGCTCAAGGATTCGAGCCCCTCGTCAGGCTCCTTACTGATAGCTCAGAGCCTGCTTTGAATTCTGTGTCTCCCTCTCTCTCTGCCCCTCCCCTGCGCTCATGCTCTGTCTTGGTCTCTCTCAAAAATTAATAAACATTAAAAGAAATAGAAAACAAAATAACCCCCCAAAAGCAGGAAAAATAAAAAGAAACACTAAAATGGACAAATGGGGAAAAAAAGACATAAGTAAAAATAAGTCCAAATATGTCAATAATAAAAATGGGTGTAACTGAATTAAACTCTTCAGGTAAGAGACATAGAATATCAGATTAGATTTGAAAAAGGAACATACTGTATGCCATTTCTAAGAAATGCACCTAAAATATAAGGACAAAAAAAAGTCAAAGGCAAAAGCATTAACAATGATAGACCAGGCAAATACAAAACAAAGGAAAACAAGTGTAGCCTTATTTATAAGAGATTAAATAAAATTCAAGACAAAATGTATTATTATGGATAAAGAATGACCCTATTAGTGACATTTAATTTACCAGAACATAGACACAGCAGGAATTTACATTTTCATTCACCAAATGAAACAACTCCAAACTATAGGAATAAAACTTTAGAGAGCACAAAAGGATATTGATAAATTGATCATTATGTTGGGGGATGTTAACACATCTCTCTCAATAATTTACACATCAGGAAGGCACACAAATTATATTATAGACTACTGGAATCACATAAGAATGTGTTTGACCTGATTACCACATATGTAAAACTCTTTATATTTTATTCCCATATTAGACAACATATATTCTTTTTTTTAAAGATTTTATTTTATTTTTGTATGTAGTTTCTATCCCCAATGTGGGGCTTTAACTCATGACCCCGGGATCAAGAGTACTAACCGAGACAGCCAGGCGCCCTACACAGTATATATTCTTTCCAGACACTCACAAGACATTTACATAGATCATAAATCAAGTCCTGAAAAAGATTTTAAAAATCAGGATCATACTTGATCACACCTCAGACTAGGATGAAATTAAATGAGATGGAATTAACGTATTAAAAAAACCCAGATAACCAAAGACATCTCAGAAATTTTGAAATCACACTTCTAAGAAACTGATAGGAAAAAAAATCACAATGTGTATTAGAAAATACTTGGACCTGCGTGATAATGAAAATATTAAATGTCAAAATATATGCAGCATAGCTAAAGTGGTATATAAAAGGCATTTTATACCTTTAAGTGCTTAGAAATGCTTCTAAGAAAAGGAGAAAGACTGAAAACTACCAAGGCAAAAATCCAACCTAAGAAGTTGTGGGAAAATAAAGAACAAAGAATTCCTGGAGCTAGAGGCCTGTTATCTTGCAGGAGATTCTTTAACACCTCCACCCACACTCATTCAAAGGAAAACTGATTTATCTCTTCAGCAAGTTTGGGAGAAAGAATTGAGTACCTTTGACCTGCCTTTTGGAGCTCTGTTTTCTCAGACCTTACCACCTCCTGAGAAGGTGTGCTGTATTTCAGTCTGTTCTCTCCCCACGTGTAGGATGATTTGAGCAAGTGCCACCTCGGATGAGGTGCTCATGTCCGTTTCGGCACTGCTCTTGACCAGGGCATGTGACCTGTGATTCTTGGATGAAGTACCGGTGAGCTAGAAACATGTTCTCCTATCACTTCTATCAGCAGAAATAGTGATATTGCCATTTTCATTGGTCTGTTGTGTCTTATGCCATAATTAATCTTCTTTACTTTTTTTTACTGGACAAGTATTTTTGATGTGCAAATTATGTGCAGAGAATTGTTTTAGATGTGGTGGTAGCACTTTTAGGCAAGGGGATGTTTTAGCAAATACTCAGCGCCCAGGAAGAGACAAGTGACAAGCACTTGGGGAATCAGAAAAGACTGTTTATTTTGCATCGGTGCCAGCCCAATGGAGTCACCTCCTGTTGTGCCCGAATTGCGAGTCCCCAGAGACCTCCAAGGAGCCGACACTGATGCAAGTACATAAGGGTCTTTATTACAAGCTCGAGCAGGGGCTCACCCGTCTACTGGCACAGCGGCAGCCTGGCGAAGCCCCGAACGATAGCGAGCAGGGTTTTTATGGGGTAAGGGATGGGGATGTTACAGTGCACACGTAGTACGTATAGCATCATCACATAAGCACCAATCATAATTGTAATAGTCATAATGGTAACATTTTTGACCATTCAGTATCTCTGAGGCGTCCGTTACTTTTGGCGGGACCCAATCATGACTTTTGAGAATCCTTTGAAAATGACCAATTATGAGGTGAGTTCAAAGGGCCTACATGGGGTTTAGGCAAGCGGTGAGTGATTGGCTAGTTTGTACAGAGTAACTACCTGCAGTTCCCAGCCCTGACTCAGAGCACAGGAATGTTACACATTTCTTTTGATTGGCTGCTCCGAGAGTGGTCCGAGGGTGGCTTCAGCTGAAGCTTTTCCTGGAACTGGGGCTACGTGCAGCCCGAGGTTGCTCTTAATGGAGGACTTAATTTCAGGCTCCTCACTCCAAAGGTTGCACATCGGCTAGGGTTTTATTGGTCTTTTACTCGTATGTGCTTCTAGGATGGGTGGGGCTAATACAGTCAAACTTCTGGTTCCTGGCTACAGGCTGATAAAAGAGGCAAGCAAGATGTGAAGAAGCCAAAAGCATGCAAGGGGAGTATTCAGCCTCGGACATCTGGTTGCCCCTTTTTACCTGCTTTTTTCCAGCTTTCCGTCTCATTTCCCTCTCTTGATTCTACTGTAGCAGACTTGGAGAAAATCAGTTTGTGCGGGCAGGGAAACTTTTCCTGCCATGGGAGGAGGGACGAAGACCATTCTGGCTTCTTCCTACTGGACAGGGATGTCAAAGGGAGGCATGTGACAGGTAGGGTTCTTCGCCATCCAAAGGAGAGTAGTGACAGCTAGATGGCCCAACTGTAGCCTCATCTGGGGTTTTATAGCTTCTAAGAGAGAGGAAACAAATCTGGCTAGCATATTAAGAATACAAGGACCAAACAGGAGGGCTATGGAAAGCATTAGGGGAGGACCAGCTAAAGGGAGGAGTCAGGATGCGCAATTCCATATGATGCTCCAGGAGTTCCAGGAGTTGGCTAATTTCTGCCTCTGTTCATTCATTTCCTTATCCAGGGGAACAAGGTTTAGGGGAAAGCCAAGGGCCAGCAGCTTTTGCTTTAGGGTTAGATTGCCTATTTTTATTTAGATTCTCCCCTTATGCACTTGATAATGGGGGAAGGGCACCCATAAAGGATTTTATAAGGGGAGAACCCCATCTGCTTCTTTAGTTTCCCATTTGCAGCTGCAGTTTGCCTTCCTGAAGGTCCCTTATCACTCCCAGCCTAATGTTAACCCTTTCCCTATTCATTCCTCCCCCTGGAATATGGCCTGTTATTGCTGTTAGGGAACAGGGACGATCGCCGTTCTGGCTTCTTCAAGCTGATAAGGGATGGTGTGAGGGTTAGAGACTACCCAAGGGTCTGTTGAGTGGCCCAAGGTAGGGTTCTACAGGAAGGCTGGTAGGCATGAGGCGGCACAAACTTTAGCAGACACAAAGAGAAAAGCATAAAGATTATATTGCCCAAGTAGATGGCATCTTTAGGTTATGTCCCCCATTCCCAAATCAGTCAAACAATCCAGGAGAGACCCTAAGTTTGTCCAATTATTCCTGAATGTCATCTATTAGTTCTAAGACCCAGTGAGAATTATTGGTTAGATTGAAACAACATGCATCAGGAAATCTCTCATAACCCAGGTGATGAAGGAGCAGTTAAGTAATCAGTGTTGGCTATAATCTCCAAGAGTTTGGCCTTAAGTTCACTTAATTTTTTTAAAGCATTTAATGTTTGTGTGTTATAGTTTTACTGAGTATAAGCAGACAGTTTGTCTTATTTCGAGGTATAAAACTTTTCCAAGAGTTGGGAGTACTATTAGAGAAAGACCCAAGGCAGCCGTTTACCATATCTTACAGGCTGATACTATTTGCTGAACTGTCCTTGACAAACCTTTTCTGTAAACATCCTTTGGCCCATTTGGTAAGTTTTATCCCTCCCTAAATGAAAGGTCTGATATAGTGCTTTAATGATCTTTTAGCTCTGTGAGCTCGGTAATAGTAATTGCCGCTGCTCTGTTTGTATGCATCCCAAGGGCTGGAATCAGTGTTCAGCCATCAGACCCCAGTTTATTTCCTTGAGTGAGTAGGTGGGATTGAGTCTCCTTTAATAATTGATAAGGCAGGTGAGCTATTTTCTGAACCCTGGAATCCACAGCCTGCAATATCCAGTAATTCCCAAAATCTCACTTGTTTATCTGTCCTAATTTGGTTTAATGTCCCTTTCTAGCAAGGGAATAAGGCTCCCTGGCATTATCAGGAAAGAATGAGAAAAAATTAGGTTTCCCCATATATATTCCAGAGGCTGAGAGAAAAAATTAGTTAGAAGTTTTCCGGAGATGCCTCTAATCATCATGCTGGCATTTGGATCATTGGCCTGGAATGGAAAGGAGGACAGAAAAAGTGGCTCCGGGATCAAGAAGGAAGTGAATCGGCTTTCTAGTTACCTGAGTTTTCTAGTTACCCGAAGCTCTGGCCTTCTCATAGATAGTAGGTTCTGGGAGCCACCCCAAAAAGTCCCAGGCCCCATCAGTCCCTTCCAGGGGCACTGGTTATCTGAGCCCTAGCAGGTAGAGGTCCCTGAGGGCATTCAGGCTTTCAGTGATTGTCTCCACACAAGGGACTTTGACTTACGGGGCTTTGACTTCTGTGGTCTCTTGTTAGAGCAGTCTTGTTTCCAGTGCCCCGAATGGCCACAGAAGTGGCATTTGGTGCCCGGACCTTGGGAAGTCTGGTCTGACATAGTGCGTAAGGCCAGTACTAAGGACTCTGATTTTTTTAAAGCCTTCTTCCTGTTTTTGTTTGTGTTTTTTTGTTTTGTTTTCATTTTTGTTTTTTTAAATCTTGGTTGGCATCTCGGAAGATCTCCTCCAGAGTCCCTTCCAGGCCAACAGCCAATTTTTGCATTTCCTCTGAATATCTACGGCTGATTGACAAATTTGTTCTTCAGGATCATCTCAGCTTTAGGGTGTCAGGGGAGAGAGCCATATATTTAATGGGAGCCTCCCTCAACCTCTCCAGGAAGGCCATCGGGCTCTCATTTTGTGTTTGTAAACTAGTGGCTAATTTAGCATAATTTAAGGCCTTACTCTTAGATTTTTCTTAATTTTTCCAAAACGTGGAGGATACAGCAATATCATTCCCCAATGGGATGGTCGTAGTCTCAGTTAGGATCTTGGGGTGGAACTGCCTGAGCTCCAGTAGGGAGCTGGAAGTTCCCCATAGGACCTCCGATCCCATGGTAATTAGTGAGCTGCCCACCTCCATATCTCTTAGCTGCTGCCGGAACCCTACAGTTTTCTGTCCCATTAACAGTCTGATTTTAAAAAAGCACTATATCTTTCCAGGTCAACTCAAAAACATATGTAATATTTTGAAATGCCTCTGCCTAGCTCTCCTTTTATCTGTCTTCAACCTTATCATTTAAAGGTTTCTCCTTTTGGCTTTCTAGCTTGTAAGGGAAACTTTTGTTACATTATGGGAGGTGAAAAGGTGGCAGCAGGGAGCAGAATTGCATTTTTTTAATGTAGATTGAGGACCTCAGGAGGAAGGGGTTGAGATGGAAGACTTCCCTTCCTCCTTCTGTAGGTCTGCTTTGGATACAGGCCCTTCTTTCCCCTCCTGATTGCTGGACTTTGGAAAGGGTTTCCATTTAATCAGGATCTACCTTACATTGCTTACATATATTTTGATTTTTTTTTCTTAAGACTCCAAAACAATGAATGCATAGGAGCACATGTACCCTAATGTTCATAGCAGCACTCTCAACAATAGCTAAAACATGGAAAGAGCCTAAGTGTCCGTCAACGGACAAATGGATCAAGAAGATGTGGTTTATCTACACCATGGAATACTATATGGCAATGAGAAACAATGAAATCTGGCCATGTGTAGCAACATGGATGGACCTTGAGGGTGTTATGCTGAGCGAAATAAGTCAGGCAGATAAGGACAAATATCATATGTTTGCACTTATAGGAGGTTTAGGAGGAACTTTACTGAGGAACAAGGGGGAGAAGAAGGGGGGAAATGGTGGGGGAAAGGGAGAGAGGCAAACCATGAGAGACTCTTGAATACTGACAAAAACTGAGGACTGATGGATGTGGGGGGGAGGAGGGATGGGCATGGAGGAGGGCACTAGTGGGGATGAGCACTGGGTGTTATGTGGAAACTAATTTGACAATAAACTATTTGTAAAAAATAAATAAATAAATAAAATAAGTGGGGGGAAAAAAAAAGACTCCAAAACAATGAACACAGGGGAGTTCTCCCCATTTCCCTTCGCATTTGTGAAACAAGTCCAATTGTAGGATGGTATTGTCACTGATATTTCCCTCTGGCATCCAGGGTCCCTCCTCCAATTTGAATTGTGGCCAAGCCTTTGTGCAAAAGAAAATGAGTCATAACACATTCCAAAGGAGTAATGGCCTTGGAGTAATTACCCATCTATAGGAAAGAGGAAGAAAGGATCCCTTATTTCAATTTCCTATAGCTGGCCAGGGTAAACCTCATCTTCTGGCCCCCATTTTGGCTGGCTATGAGAAAGCCCTGTCAGTCTTGTGCTGGGAGTAGTTGCTCTTACTCAGGTTCACCCTACCTCCGAGAGCTGACCTGGTCTTCCCCAATTTCTCTTACTCTTCATTTCCCATCTGCAGGATCTTGGGGGTATGGACTGTGACCAAGCAAGACTTCTTCCCTGATTGTTGTAGGATGCACTAATTTTATTTTGACCCAACGGTAACTTACATATTGATCATTGGCCATTGAGGGAGGGGGTTAAAGGGCCAAAGTCAAGATCTATTCCCCTGCCTTTGTCAATAACGCCACATAAATATGTTCCAGCCATGTGGGTATCCATTTTCAGCAAACAATGGGCTAAGTTTAGTAAAACCACTCCCACTTATCTCAGTAAAAGCCTTTCATATGTCATCCATCCTTCATGTGTCTTAGGCATCCACTCCTCTGCTAAACAGGAACAACACAAATGTGGAGGATTTGGAGGCTGGCACCAAGTGTATTTCCATAACTTTCCCAGCCCAGATCAAAGGAGGAGGAAATTTAATCTTAACCCAGTGTACTTTTAGAATCCATTCATTTAGTTAGTCCTGACCACACATAAAATCCCTTTCTAAAGATTTCCCTTCATGAACCTTCCACAACTTTCCTTTGCATTCAGATTTTGTCCCAAGCCATTTCTCTCCAAATAACCAGTCTCATTTAGGACAAAATTACTTCTTTTACCTTCAACAAAAGCATATTTCCATTCCTTATATCTTTTTTTCATATCCCCTACTTTTCTACATACAGAGTTGCTTTCTTTATTTCCATTAGTTTAACCACATTCAGCAGAATTTAACTCTTAAAAACCTTAGTCTCAAGTGAAAACTAAGTAACCAATTGTGAACTCTGTTACATCAGAATTTTTTAGATGGCAAACTTATGAATTCATTAAGCATAAAGCATGTTTCCCACAGATCTAAATATCCTTAGTTTCTCCGCAACACATCAGAAGCACAAACCTACATCTAATAATTATGTTTTAGTCTCCTATCTCATTAAATATGCAATGAATTCAATCTTCATTTATCATGCAAGCAAAACTTTAACGTTTTGGATTACCAAAGACTTTGAAAAGTATCTTAACAATTACACACGAAAACTTCGAGATCAACAAAATTAACCATTATTATTTTTCTTTTCATCTCTGATGTGCATTTATTTTTATTTTTTTAATAGTTTGTCAAGTTGATTTCCATATAACACTCAGTGCTCTCCTCCATGCCCATCATCCCCCTTCCCCTCTCCCCCACCCTCATCAGCCCTCAGTTTGTTCTCAGTATTCAAGAGTCTCCTATGGTTTGCCTCCCTCCCTCTCCCCAGCTATTTCCCCTTCCTTCTCTCCCATGGCCCTCCGTTAAGTTCCTCCTAATTCCCCTATACGTGCAAACATATTGTATCTGTCCTTCTCTGCCTGACTTATTTCGCTCAGCATAACACCCTCAAGGTCCATCCATGTTGCTACACATGGCCAGATTTCATTCTTTCTCATTGCCATGTAGTATTCCATTGTATAGATAAACCACATCTTCTTGATCCATTCATCATTTGATGGACACTTAGGCTCTTTCCATGATTTGGCTATTGTTGAGAGTGCTGCTATGAATATTGAGGTACATGTGCCCCTATGCATCAGCATTCTTGTATCCCTTGGGTAAATTCCTAGCAGTGCTGTTGCTGGGTCTGTTCTGTTGTTAATTGTTTGATAACCATCATTTTAAGTCACCTTTTTGCTGACAAATTGCCACAGAGATAACAAGAGCTTATTTGACCTTCAGAAAACCTTAGGTAGAAAAACGTTTTATATATTTAATGCTGATCCTCTAAAGACATGTCTATCTTAAACCAACAAACTTAAATCCATTTAAATACCAAATATGTTCCATCTGTGTCCATTTAAAAGTCAATCAATTTGTTCCTCATTATATATTTTCATCTGGGGCACCAGTGGGGAAATCTGAAGTGGGTGGTCTTCTCTCCTCAACATCTAGGGTGGGAGGAGGAGCTGATGGTGCCTGAGGCATTCAGGCCAGTTATGCAGGCCACACCCCACTGGTGCAGAAACAGGAGGTGGGGGAAGGGAAGACAGAAGAGTTGAGGTGCTAGCAGAGGCAGAGAAAGAATTCCCAGTTTTAAATCTTGTTGGCTCAGACACAGGAGTAGATGCCATGTTTTTTCTTTTCCACCAACAAGTGGAAATATGCAGTCCATTGCACTCCAGAGAAGACAGGGAATTTTCCCAAATCAAAGGGAGTTTCTGCAGCTACTTTGCTTGGGAATATTCCTTAAAGTCCCCATTTTGGGGTAGACTGACCAGAGACAGTTGGCTCTATCAGTTGGTTTTCAGGAATTCCCCCCATTCTGGTATCCTAGATGGATCCCCTCCCAACATACAGTCACCCAGACAGGCACAAGGGAGGAGGTCGTTTTGTCCACCTGGCTGTTCCCCTTGTGGAGATTAAGACTCCTCTTAGCATTGGCAGGTCAGTATAAACCCAACTCAGATCAAGCCTCTGCAGACCTCATTCTTCCTTGAGCTGTATGAGGTTGTCCTGGAATTGTAGGGTATGACTCACTCAGGCTTGGTACCCAAGACCGTGGAACATGGGCACTCCCACATATTTAGACAGATTGTAGACTTCCACCCAGGACTTTCCTGTCCTATGTGGTGACTCTGTTGCCTCTAGGGAGGGCCTCAATTTAGTCCTGTGTCCCCGGGGACACTCACCCAATCAGACCCGGTGTCCCGTCCTGGCAGAATTTTCTGATTCCCCCTAGAGGCCATTCCAGCCCAGCAATGGCCAACTATTGTCGGCCCAGCGAGGGTCAGGGTCCAATGAAATCACCAGCGGCATGCCTTCCTCTCTGTCGTAGGGGTCCGTGATAAGTGGCCTCTCCACTGGCCTCCAACAAAGGTGGCTCAAGGGGCCAGTGTGGCTGTTGGCTTCCCAGCCAATGCACCAAAAATGTTGTAGCAAATACTTGGTGCCCAGGAAGAGACAAACGACAAGCACTTGGGGAACCAGAAAAGACTGCTTATTTCACACCAGTGCTGGCCCAGAGGAGTCACCTCCAAAGGCTGAGCATCCAGTTTGGGTTTTACTGGCCTTTTATACATATGTGCTTCCGGGATGGGCGGGGCTAGTACAGTCAAGCTTCTGGTTCCTGGCTACAAGCTGATACAAGAGGCAAGCAAGATTTGAAAGCCAGAAACATGCAGGGTGGGTGGTGTGGAGGGGGTGGTTATCTGGCCTCTGACATCTGGCTACCCCTTTTTATCTGCCTTTTTACCACCTTTCCTTCTCAAGGACACTCCTTTCCATTTGCTTTGTACTGTTGTTTAGCCTTAGCCTGAAGGGTGAGCTCATGGCAGGTGAAGCTCGCCATTTAGCAAGTTACTTTCTCTATCAGAGGAGGATTTCTGATGTCAACAGTCACATAAATTGAAACCTGTAAAGAGAATGGGTGTCGTATGATGCAATGTTGGTACTTTGTATGCCAACTTTTTTCCATGTAAGAAAATTTTGTCTAGCTTAAACATTTAAAAAATTTTTTCTTTATGTTGCAATCACGTCTTATATATTTAGGGGGGCCACATTAATGAATATCCTCTCCATTTAGGATTTTAGAAAAGTCAAGATGATTCATGGAAATGATCCCTGTAAAGGCAGCTTTTAGGCAACAGGCTTGAACAATAGAAACTTGAGGCAGGCAAAGGGCGCATATCGACCACTGAGCTGAATGCAAACAGACTTACTAAGTGACCCACCTTGAAATAGCCATAGGCCTTAACTGACTATGGGCTACTTACAACCAGGCAAGGTTACCAGAAAAGGGAAAATTCTATACGTTCTTATATCTCTGCACTCTACCCTGTAACTGTGGCCCCTCACTGTCACGAATATGGTGTTTCCTTTGCTGTCCTGCCCACTGCTCCCTTGCTGTTATTCAATACATTTCTAGCTCTCTTGTTCTGCCTTGGGTGAATTCTTTTACTGCCTGCACCGCCAGCCCCCACCCAACTGGGATGCCCCGCATTTGGTGGTCCCCTATCAGATTGGAACACCCCCAAATCCCCTCATATGCAATATATTGAGAGGGCTGGAAAGGGAACACCCACATGTAAGTGGAATATGTCAACTTTTCTTCATTATATTTCATTATATTCTTTATATTTTTGGTCTTTCCAGGCATTTAATTAATTAATAATTAATTAATTAAAGATTTTTAATTCCAATATAGTTAACATACAGTGTTATATTAATTCCAGGTGTACAACATAGTGATTTGACAATTCTCTACATTACTCAGTGCTCATCAAGTTTAAGTGTGTTCTTAAAACCCTTTAACTGTTTCACCCATGCCCCCTGCTTACCTTCCCTCTGGTAACCTTCTGTGTGTTTTCTATCCTTAAAAGTCTGTTTTTTGGTTTTTCTCTTTCTTTTTCTTTGTCCATTTGTTTTGTTTCTTAAATGCCATGTATGAGTGAAATCATATGGTACTTGTCTTTCTCTGACTTCCTTTGCTTAGCATTATACTCTCTAGATCCATCTGTGTTGTGGCAAGTGGCAAGATCTCATTCTTTTTCATGGCTGAATAATATCTCATTGTGTATGCATGTCACATCTGTTTTGATCTGTTCATCTATTGTTGGGCACTTGGGCTGCTTCCATAATTTGGCTATTGTAAATAATGCCGCAATAAACATAGGGGTGCATGTATCCCTTTGAATCAGTATTTTCATATTCTTTGGGTAGATACCCAGTAGTGTGATTACTACTAGATCATATAGTAATTCTACCTTTTTTTTTTTTTTTTTTTGAGAAACCTCCATACTGTTTTCTAAAGTGGCTGCACCAGTTTGCATTCCCACCAGCAGTGCACGGGGAACCTCCCCCCGGTCCCACTCCTTTTCTCCACATCTTCACCAACACTTGTTGTTTCTTCTGTTTTTTATTTTAGCCCTTCTGACATGAGGTGACATCTCATTGTGGTTTTGATTTGCATTTCCTTGATGGTGAGTGATGTTGAGAATCTTTTCATGTGTCTATTGGAATTGTATGTCTTCTTTGGAGAAATGTCTGTTTATGTCTTCTGCTCATTTTTAAATTGGATTATTTGGGAGTTATTTTGGTGTTGAGTCGTAGAAGTTCTTTATATATTTTGGGTACTAATACTTTATCAGATAATGTCATTTGCAAATATCTTCTCCCATTCAGTAGGCTTTTAGTTTTGTTGATTGTTTCCTTTGATGTGCATATTTTATTTTAATTTTTAATTAATTTATTTAAATTCAAGTTATGTAACATACAGTGTAGTATTGGTTTCAGGAGTAGAGCCCAGCGATTCATCACTTACATATAATACCCAGAGCTCATGCCAACAAGTACCCTCCTTAATGCCTGTCACCCATTTGGCCCATCCCCCCACCCACCGCCCTTCTAGGAACTTCAGTTTGTTCTCCTTATTTAAGGGTCTTTTATGGTACAGCCACTCTGGAAAACAGTATGGGGGTTCCTCAGAAAATTAAACATAAAACTACCCTGTGCATATTTTATTTGATGTGGTCCCAATAGTTTATTTTTGTTTTTGTTTCCCTTGCCTCAGGAAATATATCTAGAAAAATGTTGCTCTGGTTGATGTCAGAGAAATTACTGCCTGCACTCTCTTCTAGGATTTTTATGGTTTTGAGTCTTACCTTTAAGTCCTTAATCCATTTTGAGTTTATTTTTGTGTATGGTATAGGAAAGTGGTCCAGTTTCATTCTTTTGCATGTTGCTGTCCAGTGTTCCCAACACCATTTGTTGAGGCTCTTTTCCCCATTGCATATTCTTGCTTCCTTAGTCAAAGATTAATTGACTATATAATTGTTTACTTCTTGGCTCTCTATTCTGTTTCATTGATCTATATGTCTATTTTTGTGCCAGTATTATACTGTTTTGATTAGTACAGCTTTGCAGTATAATTTGGAATCTGGAATTGTTACATCCAGCTTTGTTTTTCTTTTTCAAGATAGCTTTGGCTATTTTGGATCTTTTGTGGTACTATACAAATTTTAGGATTGTTTGTTCTAGTTCTGTGAAAAATACTGTTGGTATTTTCATAAGGATTGCTTTGGGTCTCTAGATTGCTTTGGGCAGTATGTGTTCTTTCCAGACCTTTAAATGTTTTGCCTCTTTTTTTCTGTGATTAGCACAAGAAGTATCTCCCAAATGCCTCACAAGCTCTATGGTACTCCCAGGTGTGCTTGGATAATGTTTCTTTCTTTCTTTCTTTTTTCTTTTTTTTTTTAACACTCTTTCCTCATCCATGTTTAAGACATTCCTTATCTGGCAAGGTGGGATCATTATATGTGGGAGTAGAGATTCAATATCTACTTTCTCTACTAGAGAAGTTTTTTGCTTCATCCAGCATATTTTTATGGTATCCATTTGGGATATAGTTGGATGTTACAACTTGGGTTCTTTTCCTTCTCTGCCTTTGTGAGACAAGATATATGAAATCTGGTGTGATATATATATGTTGGATACTGGGGAGGGCATGTTTTATAACGCCAGGATGGTATAAGAGGCTAGACTCCTCTGGGCATTTTTTTAGTGTTAATAGGCAAGTGTATTGATCAGCTCAGTCTGCTGTAATGGAATACCACAGAATAGGTATCTTAAACAACAAAAATGTATTTTCTCATAGTTCTGGAGGCTGGAAGTCCAAGGTCAAGGAGCTGACAGTCTTGGTTTCTGGTGAGGCCTCCCCCCGCCGACCCTTGTGCCTCCCCCACACCCCCCGGCTTGTATAGAGCTACCTTATTACTGTGTGTTTCCCACATGACCTTTCCTCTGTATGCATACTCTTCGTATCTCTTTTTCTAAGGACACCAGTCATATTGGATTAGTTCTCTCCCTGATGACCTCATTTAACCTTAATTACCTCCATAAAGGTCCTATCTCTAAATATTGTCACCCTGAGGATTAGAGCTTCGAGCTTCAACTTATGAATTTTGGGTCCATAACACTATTTGATAAGCTGTGTGCAGCCCATGAGAAGGAAGAACCACTAGATAAGACCTCCTGGAGAAAATCCCTGCAAGTCTTACTCTTCTTGATCTCATGGCTCCCCAGTTGCCCAAGGTGTACCTTGGAGATATTGTAGGTTTGGCTCCAGACCACTGTAATAAAGCAAATATTGCAATACAGGTAGTCAAAGTTTTTGCTTTCCCAGTACATATAAAAGTTGCATTATATGGTAGTCTCTTAAGTGTGCAATAGCATTATGTCTAAAAAACAATGTGCATACCTTAATTAAAAATACTTTTTTGTTGGAACGCCTGGGTGGTTCAGTCAGTTGAGTGTCCGACTTTGGCTCAGTTTATGACCTCGCAGTTTGTAAGTTTGAACCCCACTTTGGGCTTGCTGCTGTCAGCACAGAATCTGCTCTGTCCCCCTTCTCTGCCCCTTCCCCCATGACACGCGCACACTCTCTCTGAAAAATGAATAAATATTAAAAAAATACTTTGTTGCTAAAAAATGCTAACCAGCAAGTCACAGATCACCATAGCAAATATAATGATGAAAAAACTTGAAATGTTTCCAGAATTACTGAAATGTGACACAGAGACAGGAAGTGAGCAAATTCTGTTGGAAAATGGCACCAACAGACTTATTCTAGGCCAGGTTGCCACGAACCTTCAAATTCATAAAACATACAGTATCTGCAAGGTGCAATAAAGTGAAACAAAATGAAGAGGCATGCCTGTATTGGTTTTTGTATGGGGAGGGATTAGGAATGAATGAGGAAGGGCTTGGAAAAGACGTTGCCATGGAGATGGGCTTAATCTATATAAACATTGGAGACTTCTGGTTTCTGTCAAAGGGTGAGGCAACATGTGTTGCTGGCTCCCTCACCAAAAAAAGCCCCAACAATCTGGGAGAAACCAAAGAAACAAGAGGGAAGGGTGGTTTCCAGAATAAAGTGATAATTACTATGAAACCACAAAAACAAAGCATTAGAAACTCCAAGGAGACAGAAGGTTGTCTTTTTTTCCTGGGTGGATAGTGGCCAGT
Source organism: Hyaena hyaena (assembly GCF_003009895.1). Taxonomy (NCBI): domain Eukaryota; kingdom Metazoa; phylum Chordata; class Mammalia; order Carnivora; family Hyaenidae; genus Hyaena; species Hyaena hyaena. Next base: position 1,837,447 of record NW_024080996.1, on the reverse strand, counting down.
TAGGCAGCAAGAGAAAGCATTAGGAGACTAGGTTGCTTTTCATCTGCAATGCCTTTAGACAATCCTTGCCTACCCTGTGATCACAGAAAGAAGTAGCAACAGTCCAACCATGAAATACCGGGGCAGTGCAAAACTCTGAGTGAGGAACTGATGGAAACAGGTGTGAACTGACCAGCCACACACAAGCCTTCACGGCCTCACCCTGCAAACTATCCAGGCCTGGGTGTTACAGCCCAGGAGAGCCACCTCAGGGTGAAATCCAACCAGAGGTGTTGCCTGAGGGAGGGGCAGCAGCTAGAAGGATGACAGGGCTTCGTCAGAGTTGTTCCTCACCACCTGGGGTCTCAACGCTATCCACTTCTTAAATCAGGGGTCAACTAACTTTTTCTAAAAGAATTTTTTTTAATGTTTATTTATTTAGAGAGAGAGAGCGCGCGAGCACAAGCAGGGGAGAAACAGAGAGAAAGGGAGACACAGAATCTGAAGCAGGCTTCAGGCTCTGAGCTGTCAGTGCAGAGCCCAACATAGGCTTGAACTCACAAGCTACAAGATCATGACCTGAGCCGAAGTTGGATGCTTAACCAACTGAGCCCTCCAGGCACCCCTTAACTAACCTTTTCTGTAAAGTGCCAGATAGTAAATATTTTAGGCTTTGTGAGTTCTCTCTACAACTACTTAACTTTGTCCCTGTAGCGCTAACACAATCATAGGTAATGTGTAAACAAATGGCAATATCTGTGCTTTAATAAACTGTATTTATAAAAATGGGCAATGGGTCCACTTTGGCCCATGCCATAGTTTAGGCTACTCTTACATTAATCTGATTGATGCAGACTAATACATGGCCTTTGGCTCCTTGCCAATGGGCATTACCAAAAAGAGCAATTGGTGTCTTCAGGAGTGCATGAGTTCACAGACACACACTAGACAAAGTAGAGTAACATTTCTGGTAAAAAAAAAAAAAAGACAAAACAAACACCACCTACCAACTGAGGTAGAGTTACTGATAGGACAGAATTTAAATATGCAAAAAAAGAATATTCAAGGAGATCAGGGAAGATACTGGAAAAATAAAAAAAGAACGGTAAGTCAGGCATGAGCCAAATAGGAAAGGTTAGTATGCAAAATATAATAATTTAAAAAACACAATAAATTATAGCATGGATATAAATGAAGAACCTCACTAGTGACTTGGAAGGTCACACTGAGGACTCTGTAGAAGGTAACAGGAAAGAAGGATAAGATAAAACATCTTTAAAAAAGAAAACATCTTTAAGAGATACAGAAGAGTTTCAGTAGGAAAGAAAAAAAATGGAGAGGTCATATTTGAGGAAATAATAGAGACACATTTCCTAGAATTAGAAAAAAAATCTCTAACTGAAAAGGCTTATTAGAGGGGCACCTGGGTGTCTCAGTTTGTTGGTTAAGTGTCCAACTTCAGCTCAGGTCATGATCTTGTGGCTCGTGGGTTCAAGCCCTGCGTCTGTCTCTGTGCTGACAGTTTGGAGCCTGGAGCCTGGAGCCTGCTTTGGCTTCTGTGTGTCTCTCTCTCTCTGCCACTCCCCTGCTCATGCTCTGTTTCTCTCTCTCTTTCAACAATGAATAAACTTAAAAAAATAATAATAAAAAAAGAGAAGGCTTAAAACGGAAGAGAACTACAATTTTATCTGTCTGAAACATCTCATGGAAAGGAAGTCTCCAGAGAGATTAAAGTTTTCAAATATGAAAGAAATAAAACAAACAAAACTGTAAAGAAGAAAATGTAGGAGGGCTATGTGGGTGGCTCAGTCAGTTAAGCATCCAACTCTTGATCTCAGCTCAGGTGTTGATCTTAGGGTCATGATTTCAAGCCCTGTGTTGGGCTCTGTGCTGGGCATGAAGCCCACTTAAAAAAAGAAAGAAAAGAAAGAGAGAAAGAGAGAAAGAGAGAAAGAGAGAAAGAGAGAAAGAAAGAAAGAAAGGAAGGAAGGAAGGAAGGAAGGAAGGAAGGAAGGAAGGAAGGAAGGAAGGAAGGAAGAAAGGAAGGAAGAAAGAGAGAGAGAAAGAGAGAAAGAGAGAGAGAGAAAGAAAGAAAAAGAGAGAGAGAGAGAGAGAGAGAAAGAAAAGAAAATCTAGGGAAATGACTTTGTAATATTGGATGGGTTCAAAATAGTAAATTATAACTCAAAGAATTGATAAATTTGAGTTATCTCAAAACTAGGATTTTTTTTTTAAAGGTATACTATGGACAAGTTTAACATACACATGACAAATTGGGAGAATACTTTTGTAAGTATTTTTAAACCATTAGCAGAACACCTGGGTGGCTCAGTCAGTTAAGTGGCTGACTTGAGCTCAGGTCATGATCTCACAGTTCCTGACTTCGAGCCGCACATTGGGCTCTACACTGACGGTGCGAAGCCTACTTGGGATTCTCTCTCTCTCTCTCTCTCTCTCTCCCTCTCTTTCTGACCCTCCCTTGCTCTCTCTTTCAAAATAAATAAATAAATAAACTTAAAAAAATAATAAACCATTAGCAACATAACCCACCTGACAAATGAAATTCCCCTAAGGCTGCAGTTTCTTACTGTCTCAAAAGTTCTGAGCAATACTCATATCTTTTGATATATTTGACACACAATTTAACACCTATTCGCATAGTAAGCCTCAGTCTCAGTTCTTCGTGGTTTAGAGTTGTGCTTTGGTCCTTGTCAAATGTCCTGGCCTGATCTCTGTTCTACTCACTTTCTGTCTTTGTCCCTTCATTTGCAAGGGCCAATCGGACACTTAGGATTCATTTATGATTGATCCTGCCTAGGAATTCTGAACCAGCAAATTCTAGTGCCTTACTACACTGAGCATGATATGCAAATACATAACATGGCAGCTCACGGGAGCTTATTGGAAGTGCCAAACATTGACCTTCACTTCAGATCAAGTAAATTCGAATCCACGTCTTTCAGGTAATTTGTAACGATATTCAAGTTTGAGAAGCACTGTTATAGGTTTGGATGAAGGTCTATACCATACAACGCACAACCACACCTTTTATCATTGAAGCAACTCAGAAATTTAGTGACTTCCATGACATTACTGATCTAGATTCTGACCGGAACCCAGAACATCTGATTCTCATTGAAGACTTCTTTCTAAACCACAGTGTAGTCCAGCATTTCCAGGTTTCACAGAGTTCATCCCTGGTCAAGTTTCCCCCTTCTCTAATCTGTGTCAGTTTGTCGTCAGCCTCAGCTGTTCCCGTCAGCTGCTCCTCTTTCTCAGCCGGGTCTTGGTCCACATGCAGGAGACAGCTGTGTGGCTCTCTTGCCAGTTGCCGTCAGGCCTTGTGTGGTGCTGTACGTTCTCACGCATACAGAGAAGAGAGCGCAGTTGGGCTTTCTATCAATATGCCATAGAACTGGCATAGAATTTTGCCCAGGCCCAAACTGCAAGTTTACGTCACGATGCCTTAATAATATTTATGGCAACGAGAATACTTTTCTAAGTTTATAGAATTGGCTCCTTCATGACCTCCTTGGCACACTTGATATAAGAGACTTTTGTTTCTCACGTTCTTCAAATATTATTCTTTGTTAAATGAAATTTAAGTCTTCCATTCTGCGAACCTGATTCTACTCCAAAACAGGGACCCTTCTGGGTTGGAAGTGGGAAGTAAATTGCTGTGTGAGTTACTGAATTTTTCAAATGCCAACTGTTATACACGTTGCCTCTAAAGCCTTCCTTGCCAATTGCTGTTATCTGGACTATAATCTGTAAATAATAAACACCTTAATTCTCATGTGTGTGCCATACACTTCTCTCTAAACTTTAAGATTTATGCCTAAGGTGAAAATCAGTCGAAAGAGAGATGCCTGGGACCCATGATACCAAAGTCTCAATTTTGTGACCAGCTGCCTGTAACAGCTGCACATTCTCCTATGAGTTCCTAGGGGGCAAGGCCAAGAGAAGGAAGGCTCTTTGTTACTAGTCTTGGAGCCCAATCTCAATGTATTTCTTTAATGTGAGATATACCACGACTTCTCCTGCCTGGTAGAGGAGGTAGGTCTATGACTAAAAGTAGATTCAGTTCATACCTCAGGGTCACACTCTAATCCTGGTCCTTAATATCTTCCCACCTTGATGGCATCAAGGTGCATAGAAAGGAGTCAACATTCAAAAATCAGTTGCATTTCTATTTATTAACAATAAACTATCCAAAAAAATTAAATAAGAATCCCATTTATCATAGTGTAAAAAAGAATAAAATACTTAGAAATAAAGTTAACCAAGGAAGTGAAAGACTTGTTTGCTGAAAACTATGTATATCACTGATTAAAAAAATTAAAGAAAACACAAATAAATGGAATGACATCTATGTTTATGGGTTGGAAGGCTGAATATTGTTGAAGTGTCCATCCTACTCAAAGTGAGCTACAGATTCAATGTAATCCCTATAAAAGTTTTAAAATATATTAGAAAAAAAATTGTAGAAGTCATATGGAATCACAAAAGATCCCAGAATAGCTAAAACAATCTTGAGAAAGAACAAAGCTGGAAGCATCACAGTTTTTTCTTTCTTCTTCTTTTTTTAAAGTTTATTGAGAGAGAGAGAGAGAGTTGTCAGGACAGAGCCTGACTTGGGCCTTGAACTCATGAACTATGAGATCATGACTTAAGCCGAAATCAAGAGTTGGACACTTAACTGACAGAGCCACCCAGGCACCCCTTCACAGTTTTTTATTCTAAAGTATATTACAAAGCTACAGTGATCAAAACAGTATGTCCCTAACATAAAAACAGACATATAGACCAAAGGAACATGTTAAAAAACAAACTTCACCTGAGTAAATTTGAGTATTTAGTTGGCTTTATTAAGTGATTCATGTGTCAGGCAGCATCCCATCTAGCAATCAAAAAGAGCTCAAAGGAGCTGTACAAAATGGAAGGATTTCTATAGGCAGAAACAGGGTGAGATAATTAGCAACAGGGAAATAAAAGATTCTTTCAGGCAAGATTACTTTCCCTGGGGGGGAGGGGGGGAGAAGAGAGTGGATCTTCTCATGCAGATTACCTCATCTTCCTTGGTGGGGTGGGGATGGAGAGGGCCCAGGTAACAGGTTACCTCTTCGGTACTGACCAATCCTGACTGATAGGTTAAGACTACATTTCTGGGGGATGTTGAAAGTGCAGGCAGTTTAGATACTAAGCCCCAGTTTGGTAACTTGGCCTAAGTGACTCCATTTTGGGCCTGTGGTTTTTTTCTTTTTACATACACATAGAAAGCCCAGAAATAGCTCCATGCATATACACTCAACCGGTATCTGATAAGGGAGCTAAGAACACACACAATGCGGAAAGAACAATCTCTCAGAAAATGATGTTGGGAAAACTGGATATCTAAGTGCAAAAGAATGAAATTGGACTCACACCGTACACAAAACTGAGCTCAAAGTGGATTAAAGGTTTAAACATAAGACTTAAAAAAGATAAACATAAGACTTAAAACTGTAAAGCTGCTAGGAGAAAACAGAGGAAAAACTTCATGATGTGGATTGGCAATGATTTCTTGAATGGGACACTAAAAGCATAGACAGCAAAAATAAACAAGTGGACCTACATCAAACTAAGATGCTTCTGCACAGCAGAAGAAAAAAATCAAGAGTGAAAAGACAATAAACAGGATGGGAGAAAAATTTACAAAACAACTATCTAATTAGAGATTATATCTGAAAATATATAAGGAACCCCTACAAGTCAGAAAAGAAACCCCAAGTAACTGATTAAAGTGGGCAAAAGACCTGAATAATCATTTCTCCAAAGAAGACATGAGAATGGCTAAGAGGTTTATGGAAAGGTGCTCACCATTACTAATCGTCAGGGAAATGCAACTCAAAACCTTAAGGAGATATCATCTTACCCCTTGTCAGAATGGATATTATAAAAAAGACAACAAGTGTTGGCAAGAATGTGAAAAGACTGAGACCTGGGGGCACCATGGATGGGATGTAAAATGGTGCAGCCATAATGGAGAATTGTATGGAGGTCCCTCAAAAAATTAAAAATATTCTACCTCTGGGTATATATCCAAAATATTTGAAATCAGGATCTTGGAGAGATTGCTGCACTCTGATGGGGTTCAGGGCAACCTTCCCTGGAATGTGCCATGTTTGCATGTCAATTATTTTTAGCTGAAGACAATCAAGGCCCAATAGACTCAAGAACTTTTTACCTCCTCTTTAATCTCCTAAAAGAATTTACATAGGGAGGCTGTACCAGGAAGAGAGCTATTACCAAAGATAATTTCTATTAAAAAATTGTTTAGTGTTTTTATTTATTTTTGAGTGAGAGAGAGTGCAGGCACAAAAGAACATGAGCAGGAGAGGGGCAGAGAGAAAGAGGGAGACACAGAATCTGAAGCAGGCTGCAGGCTTCCTGAGCTGTCAACATAAAGCCCAATGTGGGGCTTGAACCCATGAACTGTGAGATCATGACCTGAGCTGAAGTCAGGTGCTTAACCGACCGGGCCACCCAGGCACCACTATTTTTTTTTTTTTTTTAATAAGGAAGACTTCATGTGGCATGACAAACATTTGTTTACCAAATATTGGCTTTCCCCATTTTCCTGTGAATTGTCTTCCTTCTCTTTGAGGTCCCAGATCCGCCCACCTACCCTTCTCCTTAGCTCATGATGGCATACAAACCTCAACTGCCTGATTATTGGAGAGATTCTCATGTCTTTGTGTGGCTTCAGTACATATGGAATTAAATTTGGTTAATTTCTGTTAATTTGTCTTGTGCCAATTTAATTATCTGGCCAGGCAAAGAACCTAGAAGAGGAAAGGAAAAGTTTTCTTCCCGTACCACACTTCTGTTCATTGCAGTACTATTCACAACAGCATCCACTGATGTATGAATGGATAAAGAAAATGGTGCCATATATATTCGATGGAATGTTACTCAGCGTTTAAAATGAAGGGAATCCTGCTATATGTGACAACATGAATGAACTTGGAGTACATTATGAAATAAGCCAGTTACAGAAGGACAGATAGTGCATGATTCCACCTATATGAGAAATCTAAAATAATCAAGTTAATAGAAACAGAGAGTAGAATGGTGATTGTCAGAGGCTGGGTGTAGTTGCTCTTCAAAGATCTGAAGTTTGAGTTATGTAAGATAAATCAGTCCTCCAGATCTGTTGTACAAGGTTGTGCTTATAGATTATGATCCTGTATTGTATACTTTGAATTTGTTAAGAGGGTAGATCTAATGTCAAGTGTTCTTGCTATAATAAAAAAAATTATTCTTAAAGTAATGTAATTTGTCATGACAATTATGTTATTCACTAATATTATTATCTATCAGTCTACCTTTGTTTTCTGAGATTTTATCTTGATGGGCCTAATATATTCTTTCGGGGTACTTTTTAACTCAGAGGTATTTCCTATAAACACTGTTTGGTAATAAAAATTAATATAAAATTTTTGGAGGGCAATTTTTATTTTAAAAATGTTAATATTTTCTAAGACTAGTTTTTAAATTTTTTTAAAGGTTTATTTATTTTTGGGAGAGAGAGAGTGCACATGCACAAGTGGGGGAGGGGCAGAGAGAGAGGGAGACCAGAATCTAAAGAGGATCCAGCTGTCAGCACAGAGCCAGATGCGGGGCTGGAACCCACTAACTGGGAGATCATGACCTGAGCAAAAGTCCGACGCTTAACGGACCGAGCCACTCAGGCACCCCAATATAAATATTTTTAATTATGAACAAAGCAGCCTTGAAATAAATTGTAGATTTTTTGTTGTTGTGGTTGAAATGTTTAAAACGTAACACCGAACAGAGAAAGATGCATTCTTGGAAAATCTGATTAAAGTACATGAAAAGTATATGAAAAATATTTATTCTATTTATGTAAATTTTCAGTATTTAGATAACAGATTATTTTAATGGACATGGGCATAATGTATTTTACATTTTTATAGAATTATTTTTTAAAATGTTTATTTATGTTTGAGAGAGAAAGGCAGAGCACAAGTGGGAGAGGGGCAAATAGAAAGGGAGACACAGAATCGGAAGCAGGCTCCAGGCAGCTGTCAGCACAGAGCCTGATGCAGGGCTTGAACCCACAAACCCTGAGATCATCACCTGAGCCGGAATCGGGTGCTTAACCCACTGAGCCATCCAGGCACTCTTAAAGTTACTTTTTGCATATGGATTTTCAGATGAAAACATTTTGTGTTTAACGTTTGCTTATAAAAATAAATATTTCAAAACCCTAATAGATCCTGAATTTGTAATACATCTAGTTCAGTGTGAGCAAGTGACCCCCTGGCATGGTGCAATTCAATGTACTTGTTAATTACTCCTCCTCTGACTGGAGGAGGTAAACTGCCTGGGGGTTTTGTGGGGGGTGAGGGTGGGGGGAAGTGGGTGGCAAGGGTAACCGGTGTGTGGCAGGTGACATGTGTGTCTTGCACTCCCCCTTGTGGCTAGAGTGTGTTACTAACGAACTTAATGTTCAAATTTAACCCCAAGAAGATGGAGAGCTTCCTTATGGTATTTAACTATGAAAACAAACAAAAACATGATTAGGTATTTAAAAGGCAGAGTATAAAATTTCTATCAGTAAGGGCTAACCCTGGTAAATTATTAAATTAAAAGAATGGATTTTTGTGGATTATCAGTTTGCCACTAAGATTGGTTCATTATTGAATCTTTTTGTTGTTGTTGCTGTTTGATTATATTAAAACACTATGGTTTAAATTTCTAAATATAACAGTATCCAGAGAATTTTTCTAGTATCTGCTAATCACTTTCAAACTCCTAAGGTATTCATGAGCACTCCATTGCCAAGAATTTTAATATCTTACTCTTCTTCGTCTCTTTTTTTAAAATGTTTTATTTATTCCTGAGCAAGAGACAGAGAGAGACAGAGCGAGCAGGGGAGGGTCAGTGAGAGAGGGAGACACAGAATCCAAAAAAGGCCCCAGGCTCTTAGCTAGCTGTCACCCCAGAGCCTGACGCAGGGCTTGAACCCATGAACCATGAGATCATGACCTGAGCCAAAGTCAGACGCTTAACCAACTGAGCCACCCAGGTGCCCCACTTTGTCTCTGTTTTATGCAGGGCAGTACGTAGCATGACAACTGTGCTCTAGTTGTTTTTTCACTTTACTCGGAGAACAGTTGTGTGAGTTGGATGGGCTGTGAGAGTTCTTACAAAGTCGTCTCAGATATTCAAATATACTATGTTTGAATTGTGTCTGACTTATGTGCCTTAGGGGTCCCAGATGGAGACCAGGATATGTGACATACTGGTGGGCAAAGAAATTCTAAGTCAATTTATATGAGAATTTTGGCTGGAGATGGTGGGCACGTGTGGGTTGTGCCGTGGTGGCGAAGATAACATGGCATCTGTTTCAGATACTGGATTCATTTTTAGATCTTATAAGCAGAGGGGCCACATGAGGAAGGTGAAGGGCTCTTTGAGATACAGGGCATATGCCATCTTACATCTGTGCCCAGGCAGTGAAGCAGATCATGGGGATTCTCCTCACTTTTGCTTGGGATAGGTTTAGTGTCCTAATGAGCACAGATACATCAGAACACAGAGCAGCAGATCTAGCATCTCAGTGGTCTGCTATTTTGGGAGCGCTGGAAGACACCGAAAGCTTCCTTGTCACTTATGTCCACTTTCTTACAGAAGGAATAGTCTACAGTGACAATGAGAAAGTTGTGCTTTTGAGCCATTTCAAAGATGGTGTAAATCAGCAAAGGGCAGCCAGAGCCAGAGAGTATTAAGTTACAGTTCATAACTGCACATGAAATATCTCTTGGGGATTCCAAGAAACGCTTGGTAGTAGTTGTATAAAAGAGGGAGAGCCTATGGTACATGTCTGGGTGAGAAAGGCAAGTGCTAGTGACATTTGGAATTTTATTGTGACCTGCTTTGTGTCCACTGCTGAGGTCAAGAGGAAATTGGGTCTGAATTCCTACATGTAATCCTGCATGCAAGAGAAAAGAGTAGACTAGTGGGAACCCCTTTTATGGGCATCTTGTCTTTAGTTCATGGATATTGCATTTTAGGCAAAAAAAAAAACCACCCACACACATTTCCTACAATGCTCTTTGTCTAATATCTTGAGAATATGGTATCATCATGGCCAACTCTAAGAATAATGGTTGTTAATAATACATAAAACAATACAAAGGTTTTTTAAAAAGCTGTGAAAGTGTAGGACAAAGAATGGTTACAGTGATAATGATTATAGTGGTGACCCATTTGAGAGTATTTCTACAATAAATGTTTTTTAAAAGGTTTATTTATTTTTGAGACAGAGACAGAGAGAGAGAGAGAGAGACCGTGCACATGAGTGGAGGAGGGGCAGAGAGAGGGGGGGACAGAGGATCTGCACTGACAGCAGTGAGCCTGATGCAGGGCTTGAACCCACGAACCATGAGATCATGACCTGAGCCAAAGTCAGATGCTCAACCAACTGAGCCACTCAGGTGCCCCTATAATAAATGTTTTTTTAATCATCTTTAATTTTAATCATTTAATGAGTTAATCATCAAATAGTTTTAAATTCTATATCCTCAGCATATGGAATGTATTTATAATAGCTGTTTAAATATTCTTTGCTTGATAATTCCCATCGATTCTGGGTCTGTTTCTTTTGATGACTTCTGTCCTGATTATATTTCACAATATCCTCCTCTTTTGTATGCCTACAAATTTTTGTTTGGATGCTGTGCCTTTTACATGGATTTGGTTGAATTTTTTTTTTAAATGTTTTATTTATTTCTAGGAGAGAGAGAGACAGCGTGAGCAGGGGAGGGTCAGAGAGAGAGGGAGTCACAGACTCTGAAACAGGCTCCAGGCTCTGAGCCGGCAGTCAGCACAGAGCCCGACGCGGGGCTCGAACCCATGAACCGTGAGATCATGACCTAAGCGAAAGTCGGACGCTTAACCGACTAAGCCACCCAGGCGCCCCTGGTTGAATTTTTTTAAGGTGTGTTAGACTTTGTTCTCCTAGGCATTTCATTGCTTGGAGACCAGGTTGATCTTTACAAATCTTGTTTTAAAACTCTTTCGTGAGGGGCGCCTGGGTGGCTTAGTCGGTTGAGCGTCCGACTTTCGCTCAGGTCATGATCTCGCGCTTCGTGGGTTCGAGCCCCGCGTCGGGCTCTGTGCTGACTGCCGGCTCAGAGCCTGGAGACTGTTTCAGAGTCTGTCACTCCCTCTCTCTCTGACCCTCCCCTGCTCACGCTGTCTCTCTCTCTCTCTCTCCTAGAAATAAATTTAAAAAACATTTTAAAAAAATCTTTCGTGAAAAAGCTAGATTTGCTTTTGCTTTAGGGGTAATTAATCCCCATTGCTTTATCTTATGCCCTACGTATTTTCACTTTGGCTGCTGGGAACTGAAGCCATGTCCATCCCCATGTGGTCACTAAAAATTATTTGGCCTACTAGTTTTCCATGGATCCTTACACACCTTCAGGTAGTTTCTTTTTGATGGATGCTTAGATCTATACTCAACCAAAATCTCAAGGGTAACCTGTGGAACTCCAGAGTTTTCTAGGGACATCTCTCATCTTTGGTCCTCTTTCCCAAGTCATCCCACCTCCTCAGACTCTGATCGGTGTCTGCTCAATTCAGAGACCCTGCCAGCCTCAGGTTGAATGCTCCAGCCCCATGCTGCCGCCTAGAAACTGCATTCAGCCTGCACACTGGGGTAGTTGTACGGTTCACTTCCTTTCCCTGCTCACAGTGCTCATAATCCTCCACTGCTTGTCAACCAATGTCTGAAAATCATTGCTTTGTGCACTTTTGCATTTTATAGTTGTTTAAGTCAGAAGGTTAAAAATCTCTGCTACTCCTCCACTATGTCCAAAATGAGAGGTATTAATTCCTTTATTTTTAGAAGGTATCATTCATAATATTTTCTTTTCTATCATTTTCTCTCGAATTAAAATGTGAATTACTTAGGGGTAGAGATCATGTCCTGTTTCTTTTTATCTTTATCGCCTCCTGTATAATTTTATACAGGGTCCTAAAAAGGATAGCTAATATTTATTCAGTGATGTAAGTGTTTTCAAGTTTATCTTACAGTAACATCACAGCATGGAAATTATCAAATTCATTTCATAGATAAGGAAAGTAAAGTAAAGAGAGATTAGGTGATTGCCTAGAATCATACTGGTAGTAAATGTCAGAATGAAGATATAGATCCAGAGACTATTATACAGATTCAGTAAGTGTCCTCAACACATCTTGTATGAATAAATACGACTGAAGAATTAACTCTGAGTGTTGCGGACAAAATGACACAAAGACAAGACACACACAAAAGACAGACACAGACACAACTCCGGCCGGAGGAACAATTCTACGCAAGCCCCTCTTGCGGTTTATTTTATACCCCGGTAACTGAATACAAACTGAGATTTACAAGATGCATTCCTTTACCAAATAAGGGCAAGTAGCCAAACACATTTCAAGGACAGGGGGGAGCAAAGGGAGAAAGCGACCACAACATTTTTACTAAGAGGCCTGCCCACAACTCCAGCCTCCTCCTTACTTCTAAGGAGGGCATGTTCCCTCGTGTGAGAGCAGATCATTAACCTTGGACATTGTGTGCAGGCCTTTTGGCAGAACGTCCTGTTTGCTGGCATGATCTGCCCAAGCAGAGAGTCCCGTGTGCAGGCACATCTCCGAGTCCCTAACCACGCTTTCTTGTGGTCACTGTCGGGCTCCCACACTGAGAAAAAAATGATCATCATAAACACAATGGTAATGGACCATACAATTAAAAAACTTTTTTTAGCGTTTATTTTTGATATATATATATATATAGAGAGAGAGAGAGAGAGAGAGAGAGAGATATATAGATATATCTATCTCTCTCTCTCTCTCTCTCTCTATATATATATATATATATATATATAGATATATATATAGAGAGAGAGAGAGAGGGAGACACAGAATCCCAAGCAGGCCCAAGGCTCCAAGCCATGAGCAGAGAGCCTGACATGGGGCTCAAACTCATGAACCATGAGGTCATGACCTGGGCCAAGGTTGCATACTCAGCCGACTGAGCCACCCAGGCACCCCTGTGGACCATACAATTTAACTAAAGCTTTTTTCCTTTTCTTTCCTTCCCTTCCCTTCCCTATCCTTTCGTTTCCTTTTTATGTTTATTTAATTTGAGAGAGGGAAAGAAAAAATGCCAAGCAGGCTTTGTGGCAACAGTGCAGAGCCTGATGTGGGGCTTGAACTCATGATCTGAGCTGAAATCAAGAGTCAGCCGCTTAACTGACTGAGCCACCCAGGCACCCCTTTCCTTTTCTTTTATATTTCTTTTCTTTCTTTCTTTCTTTCTTTCTTTCTTTCTTTCTTTCTTTCTTTCTTTCTTTCTTTCTTTCTTTCTTTCTTCCTTCCTTCCTTCCTTCCTTCCTTCCTTCCTTCCTTCCTTCCTTCCTTCCTTCCTTCCTTTCTTTCTTTTCTTTTGCTCCAGTGAGGGAGAGGGAGGGAGAGAACAAGTGGGGGAGGGGCAGAGAGAGGGAGAGAGAGAATCCGAAGCAGGCTCCAAGCTGTCAGCACAGAGCTCGATGCAGGGCTTGAACCCACAAACTGTGAGATCATGAGCTGAGCCGAAATCAAGAGTCAGATACTTAACTGACTGAGCCATCCAAGCATTCCTTTTCTGTTTTGTTTTGTTTTGTTTGTTTGTAGAGCCAGAAAAAGATAAGAGCTACTTAGATCACAAAAAATTTAGGTGACTGAGAAAAGAACTAATAGATGATCTGGACTTTAACACAGCTATGGGAGCTCTGATTTGCAAGTCTTCCTTACATGTATATATATACACCATCTTCTTTATCCATTCATCAGGCAATGAGCATTTGGGCTTTTCCACAATTTGGCTATTGTTGAGGATCTGCTAACCTTCTTGAAAGTGTTCACTATGTTTATATTTTGTGTCTTTATATATGCACACTATTTCACTTGCTTTATTTTGTCCTTTACTCCCCAAATTCTATTAAACATTTTACCAAAGTTATTCATGAATTGCCTTTCTTATGTTCCTTTTCTCAGCAAATATCTCTACCTTTCACTTGGGTTTTCTTTTTTAGTACTTTTTTTAATGAAAAGGTAATTGATACACGAATTAATTTTAAGTGTGTATCATAGTGATTCAATGTTTTTGTGCACTATGAAATGATCCCCATAAGTCTAGTTGCCATATGTCACCGAGCAATATGGAAGGCTTCATGAATTTGGATGTCACCCTTGTACAGTGGCATTGTTCCAATTTTAATATATGTACTATAGGGGCACTTGGGTGGCTCCATCGGTTGAACATCCTACTTTGGCTCAAGTCATGATCTAATGGTTTGTGAGTTCAAACCCTGGATTGGGCTCTGTGCTGACAGCTTGGAGCCTGGAGCCTGTTTCAGATTCTGTGTCCCCTCTCTCTCTGCCCTTCCCCGACTCGTGCTCTGTCTCTCTCTCAAAAATGAAATAAACATTAAAAAATTTTAAAAAGATACATGTGCTGCCAAAGAGCACTCACTCAGGTTTACAGACACAGGTTTGATAGCATCCTGAGTCTTACCTCTTTTTCCCTCAATTTTCAAATCATATGCATCTGATCTATATAAATACAAGAGATGGACACTGAATCTCTTGAAATTTTCAAGAGTGCCTTGTCTTGTGCCTTGTCACAAGACATTAAAATGCTCTAACTTTACATGTCTTATTACAAGTAGTGAAGGGCGCCTGGATGGCTCAGTCGGTTAAGCGCCCGACTTTGGCTCAGGTCATGATCTCACAATCTGTGGGTTTGAGCCTCACGTCTGGCTCTGTGCTGATAGCTAGCTCAGGCCTGGAGCCTGCTTCACTTTCTGTATCTCATTCTGTCTTTGACCCTCCCCTGCTCATGCTGTCTCTCTCTCTCTCAGAAATAAATTTAAAAAATACAAGTAGTGATATTTTTATTATTCACGTAGAGATGGAGATGTGAAGGCTCAGATAAGCTGTGACATGGTCAAAGTCGCCTAGAAAATAAACCAATTTAGCTAAGTCTAGATTTGGAAGCCTCTGAATCCTATTTAGATAATGTTTCATGGTTTAAAGCCACAAATGTGCAAGCGTGGATGGATTCAATTTTTTTTTTTTTCTTCTAGATGTAAGTAGAATTTCTTTCAGTTTGGTATGGTCATTGCTCACGCTGTTGACAGTCTCAGGTTTCTGGAATGTCAACATGGCACAGTACTCATGCAGAATGAATGTGTTGAAGATAAGAAATGTTGTGTGATGTACTAAGCACTGATGTCAAGTTATCCTTCATATCGAGGACATGATTCTGTTTATCGTCTCTCTCAAAACTTCTTTCACCTTTTCATTTCTCAAGCTATAAATAAAAGGATTCAGGAGAGGGGTTATCACTGTAATGAGGACAGCAGCTACCTTGTCAAAATTCAGGGAATTGTTCTGATTGGGTCTCACATACACAAAGATATTGCTGCCATAAGCAATGGAAACCACCGTAATATGAGAAGCACAGGTAGAAAAAGCTTTTTGACGGCCTTGGGCTGAGGGGATACGCAGGATGGTAGAGATGATGTAGGTATAGGACATAGTAGTGAATACCAGGGAGCTCAGGATGACAAGGGCAGATAGGAGAAAGTTTATCTGCTCAATGAGGTGAGTATCTATACAGGCCACCTGCAGAAGAGGGGCAATGTCACAGAAAAAATGATTAATTTCTTTTCCACAGTAAGGTACCCTTGTCACTACAATGGTTGGTACCAACACGGACAGGAAGGCTCCTACCCAGCAGCTCAGAACCAGAAAGAGGCAGGTCCTGCTGTTCATGATGATGGTATAGCGCAGGGGGTTACAGATGGCCACGTAGCGGTCAAAGGACATCACTGCTAGGAGGATAAACTCCACTGTCCCCAGAAAGAAGTAGAAATAGGTTTGCGTGATACAACCAGCAAAGGATATGGTTTTCTTCTGTCTTAGAAGGCAGGCTAGCAACTTTGGTGTAACAACAGTGGTGTATAAAATATCCAGAAAAGACAAATTACTGAGGAAAATGTACATTGGGGTTTGCAGGTGATGATTAGTCCATATTAGGAAGATGATGATAATATTTCCTGTTGCTGTTAACGTGTAAGTCAGCAGAAGAACCACAAAGAGTAGTATTCGGAGCCCCAGGAGAGTGGGAAAGGCGGTCAGGGTGAATTCAGTCACTGAGCTCCAATTTCCCATGGGGATGACTACGTGGCAGGCAGGGTCTCCTTTAAGAAAGAAGAAAAGGAAGATCATCTTGGGAGATAATTTTATAAATATCTGTTGAAAATGTGTTGTGGAGAGTGCTTCCCATTGGGAGATGGGTCAGGGGATTAGCCCTTGATCAGAAAGTCATTATTGAGCATCTTTGGGAAAGTCAAAATACCATTTGGACACAACTTTTTCCATAAAATGAAGGGAGGAGACAGGATTTAAGAAAACCTCTAAGCTTCCCCCCAGTAATAAAATTCTATTTAGTCTCATTAAATGAAACTTGTCTTCTCTTCAGTGCAGCCAGTTTCATGTTCCCGGTTAAAAATGTGCTATAAAGGACTGACTCACACTTTCACTGGAACCATTTTTCTCAAGTTTACAGTCACGGAGAGAGAAATACTTGTGAATGCTTTCTAGCTTCTTCTATAATAAATTTTCTTTCACTTTGACAGTTGGTAATGGTGACCTGCCAGGAGAAAGAGATAAAGATTGATTCCCCCCCAATATTTGGGGATTTCTAGAGTCTCTCAATTTTGAATGTCTTTTTCTTACATAAATAGATTTATGTAAACAGACAAGAAATAACTGAAATGGACAATGGTTCAGGCTTCCTGCTAATCACTTTATATGACACATTGAAAGGGAATACTGAATATTTTACCTTTAGGTTATATCCTGTGTCCAAAACCTACCTTCTGCAAATTCTGTGAAGTATATAATAATGTATACATCATATATCTAGCTGATTATAATTTTTTATTGAAGTATAATTAACATACACTGTTATATTAGTTTCAGGTGTACAACATATTGGTTCAACAATTCTGTATATTACTTAGTTTCACTAGGATAAGTGTAGTTACTATCTGTCACTATACATGACTGCAGTATTATTGACCATATTCCTTACACTGTACTTTTCATCCTCGTAACTTATTTATTTTATGACTGGAAGTTTGGCCGTCTTAATCCTATTCACCCTCCCACTTCCCCTCTGGCAACCACCAGCTTGTTCTCTGTATTTACAAGTTTCTGGGTTTTTGTTTTGTTTTGTTTTAGATTCCACATATAAACAAAATCATATGGTTTTTGTCTTTGTCTGACTTATTTCCGGCTGATTACTTAAGATCAACTTATACAATGTGATAAAATCAGAGAGGTACAAATGACACATAGGAAGGTATGGAGGTGATTTAGCTTACTTCATTTACTCAATCAGTTGAAATCATCAAATTGTATATATCAAGATCATCTAGTTGTTCTTTATCCCAGTATCTGAGAAGTGTTCTTTGGAGCAGTATCCCATTTCAGGTTTAAAGCACCCACTCTTTAAGTTCAATCCTTTCTTTGTCTAGATTGCACTCAGCTCCTCCTTAACAAGTAGGTTAGAGCTGTTCCCCTCATTTTTCCTTTTCCTATCTCCCCTTCTACCCCATCTCAGACATAAAAAAACTTGCCTTCCTATTTCATTTTTTATTTGAAGTGTTTCCCATTACAAAAAAAACTCACACTTTTTCCCAGTGCAAATAATTAGAACATGCAAATGCAAAAAAGGTCTATAATCAGACCTGTTAGGGATTCAGTGACAAGAATTTGGTGAACGTATTTCCAGGCCATTTCAAAATTAAATTAATTATATACATATGTCTAAAATATTGATGCTAACATACTATTTGGTAACTAGCTTTCCTTAGTTTTCTTTTTTTAAATAATAATCATCATCTTTTGGGGCACCTGGGTGGCTCAGCCGGTTGAACGTCCAACTCTTGATTTCAGCTCAGGTGATGATCTCAGTCGTGAAATTGAGGCCCATGATGGGCTCCGTGATGAGCATGGAGCCTGCTTGGGATTCTCTCTCTCTCTCTCTCTCTCTCTCTCTCTTTCTCTCTCTCTCTCTCTCGTCTCGCAAAAAAAAAATCATCTTTCCATGTGAATTACTAGAACTCTACAGAATCATTACAAAATCATTTTATTTTTTTTAATGTTTATTTTTTATTTTTGAGAGAGAGAGAGAGAGAGACAGAGCATGAGTAGGAAGGGGCAGAGAGAGGGGGGGATAGAGGGTCTAAAGCAGGCTCTGCGCTGACAGCAGAGAGTCTCTTGCAGGGCTTGAACCCATGAACTGTGAGATCACGACCTGAAGCTACAGTCGGACACTCAACCTACTGAGCCACCCAGGCACCCCTCTACACAATCATTTTCTAAAATCAGGCTTTTTGAGGGACAATTGATATACAAAGAACTACCCATAGGGGTGCCTGGCTGGCTCATTCAGAAAAGCATGTGATTCTTGATCTCAGGGTTGGAAGATCAAACCCCACGTTGAGTGTAAAGATCACTTAAAAATAAAATGCCCCCAAAATAACAACAGCAAATAACTGCACATATTTAATATGCATAATTTGGTGAGTTTGGATGTATACAAACACCCATAATATCATTGCCACAGTTAAGGTAATGGACACATCCCATACCATCCAGAGTTTCCTTCACACAACCATTTTCAAGGATCGTATTGTGCTAGATTCTATGGATGGGACCGTGAGATATTTAACCAGTTGCTTAACTTTGGTAATTTAGATGATCAACATTTCCTTCCTATGTAGTGACTGAATATTCTTGCACTTAAATCTTTGTGCAACTGTTTCATTATCCATAGAATACTCTTATTTTCCAATAGAATGTTTGTTCTCACTATTTCTATCATAATATTACAAAATGCAAAAAAGATTTATTCCTATAATATTAGATTTTACCTTACTAGAGTAGCTGGGACTAAAATCACTTACAGATCTCTTTCATGGGTTCTTTTTCTGAGGTAATAGTTGTACATCATACCTAACACTGGGTAGCTGAGGACTCAGTGAGATTAAGCTGCTGTGCTCTCTCTTGCTCTTTTAAAAAATCTCCTTTTATGTTCTGGATCTCAATATTCTTTATTTTTTAAACTTTCTCATTTTTTATTTTTAAGTGATCTCTACACCCAATGTGGGGCTTGAACTTTTAACCCCGAGGTAAATAGTCCTATACTCCACTGACTGAACCAGCCCAGTGCCCTTGAATGTCATTATTCTTATCTGAACAATTAAAATGTTGGACCATATATTTATAAGACACATTCAGTGTCTTCAAGTCTTATGTCTAGTTACTTTTCAATTTCCTTCCCCACCTCAAAGGTTCTAACTTATTCTCTGGTAACAAGCTCTCAAATGATTCTATAAATTACAACACAGAAGTGGATAATTATGAATACCTATACCCATATTATAGCATGTGAAATCTCATGTGAACTTTCTGTCTGAGACACTGTGCTTTCTGTTTTGTGTGTGTGTTGTATTATTATTTCCATGAGGTTGTTCAACAGGCAAACAATAGTTCACACTTTCAGATTCAGATGTTAGATAATTAGAACATTCAAAATGAGCTACTGTGAGGTTTAAATTAAATCATATATGTGACAATATCTAACAGATTCTTGCTTAAAAAATATGGCTTTTTTCAGAAAGGACTTAGATAAACTTAAAGGAGATGAATAATTACAGAAAACTGTTTCTTGAATAAATAACAATAAATTATGGAAAGTTTAATTTGGAACTGGGGAATATTTTTAATGCATACTTCATCTGAAGCGCCCAGATTTGCATCTGACCCCACTAAGAATATGACTGATCAGAGAGGCTACACAAGAGAAGATACTTTAACCAAAGTTATATATTAGTAACTAAAACATATGTTAAAAAAATACTTACATTTCACTGATTGTATAGATGATGTAAGATTTCCCAACATGTTTTGTACGTGCAGACACAGTAAGAGGTTCAAACTTTATTATGTGTGAATGATTTACTGTAAATCTTGTACTTTGAAATTTTTCTTTTGCCAATTCCACTTCTAGATCGTAGAAATATCTCTTTTTTAGTAACGTTTTTAATGTTTATTTATTTTTGAAAGAGAGAGACAGAGTGCGAGCAGGAGAGGGGCAGAGAGAGAGGGAGACCCAGAATCTGAAGCAGGCTCCAGGCACACACACACACAAAGCCCGACAAGGGGCTCGGATCTACAGACCACAAGATCATGACCTGAGCTTAACCCACTGAGCCACCCAGGCACCTCTCATAGAAATATCTCTTAAAGATAAGATAACATTTACTAGGTCACTGAACCAGCTAACCCCAACAAGTGTCCTGATTAGTATCTTTACCATATACCTGTCCAGCCACAGCTTGGGTGACTTCAGTGACTGGAAGTCACTATCTTGCTTTAGCCCTGGCTGAATGAAAAACTCCCGTCTTGAATGGAAAACTAACTTCCAAACACATGTCCATATTCTGACCTTTCAAAACAAATACTGCTCTTCTTCCCCGTGGCAACCCTTAAACACCTCAACGATCTACGATCTACGTCTCCCCCTTTCCCTACAACTTCCCAGTGAGTTGCGCACAACATGATTCTAGAGTCTGGCTTTGCAGATAGAGGATGTGGTAGTAAAGAGTTAACAGCCTTGAAAATCTTACAGGAATGAATCACCTCAATTGGAGTAGATACTCCCTGACTCCATTTAAAAAACTTATCCCAGAAAATCATTGATTCTCAGTTCAAAGTTATTTTTCCCTTTGCAAGCAGGCTATTTTTGACTCTTTGGTTAATTCTCAATCATTCGAATTATTTAGTAACTAGGCTGTTTTGAATAGAAAAACTCCTACAACTAACTTACTTAGACATGGCTGATTCAGAATTCTTATGGCATCCTTGCCAAATGACAGCCTAGGGAGGGGAACTTAGTATAGGTTTTGGTATCTCATTCCACCTTTCATGGTTACTAGAATATTAAGCTTTCCACTAAATATTTATTTTACTAAATGGTCTTGAATACTCTAAATCACCAAATTCAAGGTGGCTTGAATTTTTTAAAAAATTACCTTGTTCCTTTTCTCCATAAAGTTTCCTTTCTTCTATGAATTTTTTTTCATAAGTGGGTGATTTATATTTTTTCACAGGCTTATTTGCCTTAGAGACTTAGATGAAAACAGCTCTTGGGGATATGGGTCAAAGGAAGTTAATTAATAATATTGTTATAAAGGAACGTTGGCTTTGAACTACCTAATCACAATTACAAAGTTTTAGAAGGTGCCAAATAGACCTGTTAGTGGCTCGTCGGAGATTTCTTCAGGGATTTTGCTTTATTTACTTAAAGGAAAATGAATACTTTAAAAAACTTTTTTGTCTTTTTTAAGTTATTGATGAAATAGAAAATGCCCTCCAATAATAAATATTCTAGAGTTTCAGGTACCATCCAATACTTCTGTCTCTATCAGCACAGGATTTTTTAAAAATGTTTTTATTTAAAATTCCAGAGAAACATAGCAAATTCCATTATGCTTTTAATTCCTATCATGTTCCTGTTCAGAAAGAGAAGCCCTTGGACTGGACTCAGTCCAGTTCAACTCTGTTCTCCCAACCTCCTGACTTTATCCCACAGCAGCAAGCTTGCCAAAAGTATCCATTGTATTCTCTAATATTTATATTTTTTCAATGGAAATTCTTTCAAACATTCTCCTCTGAACCAAAATCCCTGCACCTTTTTAAAAACAATTTTTTAAAACATTTATTTATTTTGAGAGAGAGACAGAGTGTGAGCAGGGGAGGGGCAGAGAGAGAAGGAGACACAGAATCTGCTTCAGCAGGTTCTAGACTCTGAGCCATCAGCACAGAGCCCAATACGGTGCTTGAACCTGTGAGTGAAATCATGACCTGAGCCAAAGTTGGACGCTCAACCAACTGAGCCACCCAGGCGGCCCCCTGCACCTTTTTATCTTAACATAAATCTGACTTTCACTGGAGGAGGACACTGAGGGCCCTGAGGCTCTTGCAAGTATGTGCGCCATTTTCCTTCGACGTACCAGAGGGCAAGTGGTGCAGGGCTGGAGGACGGGCTCAGTATTATTGTTGCTAATGTTGGTGGTGTTTTTTTACTCCCAATTCCACTTTCAAATCACTATTCCTCTGTTTTTTTGATAAAACTTCTCCAAAGCTTACATTATACAGTCCTTTAAGTGTTCTTTGTTTCTGCGGTATTTTGTCTGAGTTTCAAGAAAGAAGTAAGGAGCCGCCATGGAGCGTTCAAATAAGATGATGAGGGAGGAGTCTTTTAAGTTGAATTTCAAAACATGAAAACCATCCGTGACACATTGAGTAAAGATTTTTTTAGTGGTTCGTGGTCTTCCACTTCATCCTAAGGATTGCTATTATTGTGGGAAACCTTAATTTCCATGTGAACAGCTAATAAAATATACTAAAATTTGAACTTCTTAATCTTACTTCCAGTGAGTATCACCTGTGTTCCTCTTTAAATCATCAACTCCATGACTTTAACATGGGTATTGCCATTCTATAGAATTATTCAGTCTCTGAAATCCCGAACTCCAGGGTATCGACATTGGACCATAATCCCCTAATTCTATAGTTTTATTTCTTAAATGCTTACTCCATGGCCTCACCTAGATCTCCAGCCTATCAAAGACCCCAGTTTTCCCTTATCAGATTTTCTGCCTGATATATGTATACTTGTAAAAAATGTGTGTGTATATGTTTTTTCAAATATATACTTATAAAATATATTTTTTTGCAAATCTATATATTTCTACAAAGAGAAGAGAGTGAAAGAGAACAAATATTTTCTTTTCAAAAAAATGTTTATTTTTGAGAGAGAGATAGAGAGATGCAGAGAGAGAGGGGAGGACAGAGGATCCCAAGCAGAATCTATGCTCACAGCAGAGAATTGTGAGGTCATGATCTGAACCGAAGTCAGATGCCCAACCAACAGAGCCACCCATGCGCCCTGAGAATATAGTTTCTTGCAGTAGAATGAATGCCTCTAAAATGGAAGCTGGCATTTAAAAAAGCCTGAGGGAAATATTTTAAAATATATTTCAAGGGGTGCCTGGGTGGCTCAGTTGGTTAAGCGTCCGACTTCTGCTCAGGTCATGATCTCACAGTTCGTGGGTTCGAGCCCCGCGTCGGGCTCTGGGGTGACAGCTAGCTCAGAGCCTGGAGTCTGTTTTGGATTCTGTATCTCCCTCTCTCTCTGACCCTCCCCTGCTCACGCTGTCTCTCTCTGTCTCTCAGAAATAAATAAAACATTAAAAAATTAATATATATTTCAAGTAACACTGAGGAGATGCATTATAATGACATCTTTGAGCTTCACAGGGCTCCAAACGCCTAGTGAAGTTCCCCTGCTTTTGCCAGATATACTCCTCCATGTAAGGAAAAGCCCCCATCTGGCTAGTTCCCTCTCAGCCAGACCAGCTGCATCCCACCCAGCCATCAGTCGACTGTTGAGTGGAATATATCTACAATGGAATATTAGCCACAAAAAGAATGAAATCTTACCATTAGTAATATCGTGGATGGAGCTAGAGAGTATTATGTTAAACAAAACAAGTCAGAGAAAGACAAATACCATGTGATTTCACTTTATCTGTGGAATTTAAGAAACAAAACAAACAAGCAACGGGAAAGAGAGAGAGAAAGAGGCAAACCAAGAAACAGACTCTTAGCTATAGAGAACACACTGCTGGTGACCGGGGGGAGGTGGGTGGGAGGATGGGGGAAATAGGTGATGGGGACTAACGGGGGCACGTGTGGGGAGCACCGGGGACTGTATGGAAGTCTTGAATCACTAAATTCTGCACCTGAAGCTAATATTACCCTGTATAGTAACTAACTGGAATTTAAATAAAAATTAAAAAAACAAAACACCAAATCCAAACCCAAACAAACAAATTAAAGGAAAAGGGCTTTCATTCCCTGCCAAGTAAGCAGTTCCCTCTGCCTCTGAGTACATCCCCCACGCGGGCCTGCATGGGGGGTGGGGGTCCTTCCTCCTGGGCTGTAAGCTTACATGACTAATAAGCCACTGTCAGTCCTATCTGTCCCGTATCAAGAGTCTTGTGCTCAGCCATCCCTGAATCCCTAAGGCAGAGCTCGCTTCCTCACCAGTGGGGTGAAGACTGAGTAGTGCAACACTTCCTCTAGAGCTGTGTGTGTGTTGTGTTGTTTCGTATTTGGGATACCCAGAAGGGATATAAGTTGGGGAGCAGTTTAGAGGAAGCTCTGCTGAGAAAATATATAAGAAATAATAAGCGGCAATCATGGTAAATTAGATAGGGTAATTAATTGTCATGGAAACATTTCTTCTTTTCTGTGCTCACCACGTTCAGTATCTCCACCACCAGAACCTAGAACAAATTCCTTATTCTTAAACACTTTTTTAATGTTTATTGATTTTTCAGATAGAGATAGATAGATAGATAGAGAGAGAGAACAATTAGGGGAGGAGCAGAGAGAGAGACATAGATCAGAAGCAGGCTCTAGGCTCTGAGCTGTCAGCACAGAGCCCATCACGGGGGTCGAACTCGCAAACCGCAAGATCATGACCTGAGACAAATTCAGAGGCTTAATGTACTGAGCCACCCAGGCTTTATTCTTTATTATTAACGTTTAGAAAACCAAAACAATTTGTTTTTAAGGAGTCCAGTATAAAGGGGATAAAATGTGAGAGGGGTGCTCTATGATAGAATGGACCTTTTCATTTACTAACAAGCCAAGACTGTTATTTTAATTTATTTTTTATTTTTATTAAAAAAATTTTTAAAGTTTATTTATTTATTTTGAGAGAGAGAGAAAGAGAGAGAGAGAGAGCATGAATGGGGAAGGGGCAGAGAGAGAGAGAGAATCCCAAGCAGGCTCCATGTCCACTGTAGAACCCCGTGTGGGGCTCAATCCCATAACCCTGGGATCATGATCTGAGCTGAAATCAAGAGTCAGACACTCAGCCAACTGAGCCACCCCAAGCACCCCACCAAGAGTGTTATTTTAGAACAAATGCATTTGACTTGAACACAAATTTTCTTCAGTGTTTTCCTGAATTTTCCTTCTTCTATGTCCACACCAGTATAGATTTGTTATCATCTGTTATCTTCTATTTTGTATTTATAGAACTCTCTTTTAACATTTAATAAATGTTTAATAAATGTGAAAAGAAATAATATTAAATTGGCAACCAGAATGACAGATTCTTGTTCTGCCTTTCTTACCACCTAGATCTAGGAAATTCTACCCCACTGAGTCTCAGTTCCCTCATCTGTAAACTGAAATACTTGAGCAGGATGCTCTTTGAAATCCTCTCTTTCCATGTCTTCGGTTTTACATCTCTATCTGTGAGACGTACTCACCACAAGTACCTTTCCTGCAGCGTTTTACCACAGAGGGAAACAGGATGGCGTAGGAAGTAAGATCATGGGTTTTGACATCAGAGAGTTCTTGTTTTGACTCCACTTACAAGGTGAGTGCCCGTGGGACAGTTAATCAGCTCCTCAGTTAACTCATCTGTAAAGCGGGGATAATATTATCATGGTAGCATTATCTCAAAGTGAGACACAATGAAGCTTGGAAGGCGCTGGCAGTTTTCCCTGCGTGTGCCCATGGTTATGTGCTCAGGAGTTCACTTAGCTGTGCCTGGGATTAAAGCTCATAATCCCTGAGGATCAGTGCTCAAAGGAGGAAGTAGCAATGCTTCTTACGTTCCCTAAAATGTAGTAGCTTTGTTCTCGAATCGTTCGTCTAGGATGGACTGCTGTTGGATTTTAACTGAACTTGTGATAGGTCTCTATCTACAAAGATGTATAGAGAAATAAATTTCTGTCTAGAATTAAGCTACTTACTCCCAAGTTTATAGACTGCTCATACGTATTTAAGGAGTCTGTGAACTTGTACCTACCCGAAAAAATTTTAATTTATGAATATTAGTTCATCTTCTTCTGGCAATAAGATTTTCCCAGCAGGACTTATTTGATTTTTGTGTCTGATGCTGTTATTTTAACTACCTTGTTTGTATCTTGTATTCTAACTCTGCAACTGCCAAGAACCCGAGAACTACATTTTGGACTCTTAAACTCCTCAACCTTTCCAGGCTATTCCTTGTGGACTCAGGAGGTGAGCTGGAGAACAGTAAGCATGGGAATAATTACCAAAGGAAGAAGGCTGAGAGCCATAAGGAAAGAGAATCCAGAAGAGCAGAGTCTAATGAAGTAGCTCTACATAATTCTGCTATAACAAATTCAGAACAGTCAGGAAACAAGACCTGGGAAGAATTTTGTAATTTAGGTCATGCTGTTTTGTCTCTGAATGTGCTGCCTTAAATATTCTTAGTTCCATAGTTTATTTCATTCTTTTTGCTTATCCATGAATTTATCATTCATGCACTCATTTGTATTGGATCCTCCTTGGGTGTTCATAGACATTCTGTAATGGACTTTTTCTATGGTATCTTCTGGCTACAGACATTGGATTTTCTATGACTCTTTAAATACATCATTATGCTTGAATACATTTTCCTTCTTTTTTAATGAAACAGACAGATTGAAAATATTGAACATATTTGCAGAAGGACTAACTAGACACTGTTTTGATAAAATATAGTGTTTTAGGAAGAGTTCCCAACTCTTTCTCAAGTTAGAGGTCAGGCACCAAGGTTGATTCAAGTTGTATCTTGCCCTAAGACCATATGGGCAATGATTCATCTGAACAACAGTGCCATTTTTTAACGCTTGACACTTGACATAATACATAAACATAAGAAGATAAATCTGAAACTATGAAGGGAAAAATACAACCAATTAAAACTCTCTTATAGAGATCATCAGCATTAACATACTGATGCAGTCACTCTGATTCTCTCCTTTGTGCTCTACCCTTGGGAAGAAATTGGCACTTGGGGTGTTTTCAGGGGTGTCATTGTGGCCTGGGATTCATTCATCTTTCTACATGTACATGATACGGGTATTGCTACAGAAGTTCGTTTCCATAGTGGAGGAATCCATAGCTTGTGCTTTGGCGATGGGGATTCTTGGTCTCCCTGGGGTCCCTAAGTACTTGAAAGCTACTGCTTTGACTTTTCAGCACCAGCCTTCATGTTCACTGTTTTAGCTGAAAGTCAATTGTCCCTGCTGTTTATCTCAAGGGTGTTAAGAGCCAGTAACTCAGACACTTGAATGGCTTTTCCATCTACCCTGAGATGAACTCTTCTTGGCTCCTTAAGTAACTTGCGGTCCATCACTGTGAGCGGAGAATTTTCTGGGAGTGTTGGCATCTTTACTTCCGTGCTCTCCTGGTTGGGAGCTAAGCTGTTGTCCTCTGATCTCATTTTCCCTCATTCTGAACTGATATACTTTCCTCCCATTGTTTTTAAAGTTTTTTTTTTAATGTTTTATTTATTTCTAGGAGAGAAAGAGAGAGACAGCGTGAGCAGGGGAGGGTCAGAGACAGAGGGAGTCACAAACTGAAACAGGCTCCAGGCTCCGAGCTGGCTGTCAGCACAGAGCCTGACGCGGGGCTCGAACCCACCAACCGCGAGATCATTACCCAAGCGAAAGTCGGACGCTTAACCGACTAAGCCACCCAGGTGCCCCTTTCCTCCCATTGTTTTAAAGTTGATATTCATTTTAAAAACTAAACAGAGTACAGGCAGAGCCTGGGTGGCTTAGTTAAGCATCTGACTCTCAATTGCAGCTCAGGTCATGATCTTGCAGTTTGTGAGGTCCAGCCCTGCACGGGGCTCTGTGCTGACAGCTCCCAGCTTGCTTGGTATTCTCAATCTCTGTACCCTTCATGCACGCGCATGCACTCTCTCTCAAAATAAATAAATAAACAAAAAAAAAACAACTAAACTAAACAGATTACATAGTTAAAAATGAATGAATATTAAAATTTTTGTATAGAAAATGAGAGGTCACTTACTCCTTCCCTTCTCTTAGCCCTTTAAATGCTTTTGTTTCTTCTAATGTTCCTTCATATTTTAAAATGAATGCTTATATTCTTCTTTCTTAATTTATAAGATTTACACATTGTCTATTAAATTCCTGTTATGAAGATGAGTGTTAAGTTCTTTGGTCATTTTTCTTTCTCCTATATCTCCTGTACAGAGATATCATAACTTCTGGTTCAACAAACTGGCTTTTTAAAATGTTTTATTTATTTGTTTATCTTAAGAACCAGAGAGGGGAGGAGAGAGGCAGAGAGAGAGGGAGGTTGTGAATCCCAACCAAGCTTCATGCTGTCAGTACAGAGACTGACGCAGGGATTGATCCCACAGCTGTGAGACCATGACGTGAGCTGAAATCAAGAGTCGGACGCTTAACTGACTGAATCACCAGGTGCCCCCAAACTGACTTTTTATGCGTTTGCGTTATGCTAATACTGTTCACGTGTCGATACATGGAGGGTATTTTAAGTATTTCTTTTCCTTTGAAAGATACTTTTTCTTAGTATTAATTCCATTATTTGCTCAAAGGACTTTATTTCCTTAGAGCCGTTTTAGGTCTACAGCGATAGTGTGAGGAAGGTGCAAAGATTTCCCATATGCCCGCTGCCCCTCTGCATGCATGGCCTCCCCATTAGCAACATCCCTCACCAAAGTGGTACATTTATTGCCATTGATGAACCTACCACTGTCACATCATACAGAGCCCATAGTTTATTTTAGGGCTCACCCTTGGTGTTGTATCTTCCGTGGGTGTGGACAAATGTACCCATTATTATATATCACACAGAGTATTTCACTGCTCTAAAAATCCTCTGTGCTTTCTGTTGACTTCCCTCCATTCACAGCACCACTGGCCTTTTTACAGGCTCCATTCTTTTGCTTTTTCTGGAATGTCATAGAATTGGAGTCATAGAGAAGTAGCGTTTTCAAATTGTTTTGTTTGATAATATGCATTTACGTTCCCCTCCATGTTTTTTCATAGCTTGACAGCTCATTTCTTTTTAGCCCTGAGTCACATTCTGTTGTCTGGATACCACAGTTGTTGTTGTTGTTGTTGTTGTTGTTGTTGTCATTTTGTTTTGTT
Organism: Hyaena hyaena; assembly: GCF_003009895.1. NCBI lineage: Eukaryota > Metazoa > Chordata > Mammalia > Carnivora > Hyaenidae > Hyaena > Hyaena hyaena. The sequence goes on along the minus strand of NW_024080996.1, from coordinate 1,808,270 downwards.
GTTTCTTTTTTTTCCATTCAGATGTCTTCCAATGAAAAAAATAGTTTACGTTGATGTGGTAAATTATAATTCTTGATATTTTAATGTCGTACTATTTTTGCATTCCTGGGATACACCCAACTCTTTGTTTTTTAATTTTTTAATATTTTATTTATTTCTGAGAGAGAGAGAGACAGCGTGAGCAGGGGAGGGTCAGAAAGAGAGGAAGATACAGAATCTGAAGCAGGCTCCAGGCTTTGAGCTGGCTGTCAGCACAGAGCCCGACGTGGGGCTCGAACCCATGAACTGTGAGATCATGACCTAAGCCGAAGTCGGATGCCCAATGGACTGAGCCACCCAGGCGCCCCTATACCCAACTCTTTTTTTTTTTTTTTAATTTTTTTAAATGTTTTTTTTATTTATTTCTAGGAGAGAGAGACGGCGTGAGCAGGGGAGGGTCAGAGAGAGGGAGTCACAGACTGAAACAGGCTCCAGGCTCTGAGCTGGCAGTCAGCACAGAGCCCGACGCGGGGCTCGAACCCACGAACCGCGAGATCATGACCTAAGCGAAAGTCGGACGCTTAACCGACTAAGCCACCCAGGCGCCCCTACCCAACTCTTAATATATTTTGTTTGCTAGCATTTCTTGAGAACCTTTCCATCTAGATTCATGGGTGAGATTAGCCTATACTCTTCCTTTCTCATAAAATTTGGTGGTGGGATCTAAGTTAAAGTAACCCTTAAAATCATTGAGAGAGAATTATATATTTAAAAAAATAGTTTGATGAGATACAAGATTGAAATGATCTGTTTTGATAATTGGTAAATTCACTTGTAAATTTGAGCCTGGGTTTTCCTTGTGTGGATATATAAGAAAATTGTTTATTATGGTTTAACTTATATATAACAGGCACTATACTTTAAAATTTGGTTCAAAAAGTTTTGATGATGGCACAAGACCATAAACCTCCAGTTCCAACAAGATGCAGAACATTTTAATTATCCCAGAAGTTCGTTCATGTCCTTCCCAGTCATTACATACCTCCCATTTCCTGCAATGATTTTCTGGTTTCTACTGGCATAGGTCAGATTTGCCTGTTCATGGATTTCACAAATGTAATCATGTAGTTCTTTGACAATGGGGTTATTTCACTCAACATACTGTTTTTCAAAATTCCTCCAGGTTAATGCATCATTGGTTGCTTCCATTTAATGTTGAATAATATCCCATTGTAAAAACATCTGGGGCACCTGGGTGGCTCAGTTGGTTGAGCATTCAACTCTTGATTTTGGCTCAGGTCATGATCTCATGGTTTAGGAGTTCGAGCCCCATGTCAGGCTCTGTGCTGACAGCGCGGGACCTGCTTGGGATTCTCTCTCTCCATTTCTCTCTCTCTCTCTCTCTCTGCCCCTGTCTTTCTCTCTCTCTCCTCAAAAATAAACAAATAAACTTAAAAAAAAATACTATATCTGTTTATCCATTATCTTGCAAATAGACATTTGGATTTTTTAAAATTTTTAGATATTATGAATGAAATGGTTGTGTACGTTAAGTGCAAGGTTTTTACACAGTCACTGTTGTGACTGCTGCCCGAACAGGATGAGATGTGTTTGTCTAAACAAGTAAAATGACTCACTACATTTTATATATTTTTTATATACTCTCCTCAAGTCAGGTGATGACCCTGATCTCAGTTCTAAGTCAGGAAGGCATATATATGCATTTCTGCACATGAAGAGACTATATAGCTACTAATAGTATTAGAATAACTTGATATTTTACTTATTGGTCATACATAATATTCTCTCATTTGACGTATTATTTCAACCTCTTCTCTTTTACATTGATTGTGTGGTTATATCATGGTCAATTCTTTTCAAGATCTCAGAATGGCTAAAATATCTAAAACAGGTCAAGAATATGGGGCACCTGCGTGGCTCAGTCAGTTAAGTATCCGACTTGGGCTCAGGTCATGATTTCAAAGTTCACGAGTTTGAGCACCTCTTTGGGCTGTGTGCTGACAACTCAGAGCCTTGAGCCTGTATTGGTTCTGTGTCTTCCTCTATCTCTGCCCCTCCACTGCTTGCACTCTGTCTTTCTCTCTTTCTTAAAAGTAAATAAACATAAAAAAATAGGTTGAGTAAAAAATAATTAATAAAATTTTTGTAACTAGAATTTTACATTATCATTTTCAATATTATCATCTTTAAAAAATTTTTTTTAATATTTATTTATTTATTGAGAAACAGAGAGACACAAAGCATGAGCAGGGGAGAGGCAGAGAGGAGGGAGTCACAGAATCCGAAGCAGGCTCCAGGCTCTGAGCTGTCGGAACAGAGCCTGATGCAGGACTCAAACTCATGAACCACAAGATTGTGACCTGAACTGAAGTCAGACATTTACCCAACTGAGCCACCCAGGTTCCCCTCAACATTTTCATCATCTAAAAAGGGGGCCTTACTTTCTGCCAAATGCTGAAAGTAAGGAAGCATATTAATGAATGAATTCCTAATTTGTTTCAAACAACATCCTTAGGGAGGGCGAGTGATCCTAGACGATAAAAGATTTTTTTTAATAAGAGATTTTTAAAGATCGCAGAAGAAATACACAGTTCTAAAATATACTACACATGTGTATGCACACAAACACAAATTATTTTTCAGTGCATTTTAAGAATGAAGCAAATACTCATGTACTTGTACCACCCTATTTTTAATTTGTCAAGGTAACATTTCTTAAGTGGAGAAGAGGGTGCCGATGGTGAGCTGTAGTTCGACAGACCACAAGAGGGGTTATGATAGAGTCTATCACTCACAGGTCCTGGTGGAAGTGCCTGGCATACCTTGAGAGCCGCTCTTGGAGGCAGAGTGCAGACTGAGGCAGGACCCGGGGCACATGCCTTCATTAGAGCCTATGGGTGGAAGGCTTTGTGCTCCAGGGCTAAGGCCACATTGGCCAATTGTAACCAAAAGAGTGAGTTTTGGTTAGTTCCACCAGGGCCTTATTGAAGGGGCGCATGAAGGGAAGATGCTGGTGGACGGGGAAGACAGTTGAGCACAAGGGCCACTGGGGAGGTCGTGTCACAAAGTGACATATGTCTGTGACCCTGCAGACTTCTGTCTAGGGTGTGTGCTTGCATGAGGGGACTAGTGTCAGTTTAAAGTCACAGCAGGCAGCTTGGCCAAATGGATGCCAGGGAAGCAATACCATGGAGTAGCTTAGCTAAACCCTTGACCACCAATAACAAATAATGTGGTATGTTTTACTGCATTCTGGTGATGTAGTTGAGGTGTGTGTTAATAGTTGTTGTTACTGAATACTTAATCACAATGGAGTCAGGAGGAAGGAGCACGTGAGAATTACCTGGCAAGTGGAAGGATCAATGAATTTGTTAAACTCATTACATATGACAGTGTTTCCCTGGTTTGGATTCCCTTCATCCATAGTTGGAGGAATAGAGTTTACCAAGCAAGTGGATATGCTTTGGTTTGTTCCTCCTTCCCCCCCACCCCCCGCCCATATTGAAAAAGAGAGTAGTTTACAATACCTGGTCATAGTTGAGGATGGGAAAAGTAAGGAACCTTCCAGGTGTCCCAACATTTGGGAAAAGTAACTCAACTAATTAGAATCAATATAGAAACTGCTATGGTTATCTTCTATTATAACAATATTGATCATAAGAATAATAACCAACATCAAAATAAAACAATATATTTATGTTATTTTTCAGAGTATGAACTTTTTAAAATATTTGCAGTTTTATACCTGGCCAAACCTGGGGCCAGCCCCAGCTGAGTACCAAAATCATGCTTAAATTCACTTATTTGCTCTGCTTTTCCTTTTCTGTATTAATGATACCAGAATAGGGCCTTTGAGTAACATGGGAATTTCTTTAAAAAATTAAAAGAGCAGAAAGGGAAAAATATATTCATTTTTATCAAATAAGGACTTAAATAAAAAACAAACATAGCTAATTCATATATGTATTTCATACATTGCTGCATTTTACTAGTCTTTCATATTCTGGGATTTGTAAATTCTTCTGGTTTTAAGTGATGAAAGATAGAGTTTAGGATTTAATATTGGCTTCAAAAAACCCTACTGTGCTCTGATCTTTATTTGTCCTTTCTTGGATCATCACCAATAGCAATGCAGTACTTGCAAGCAGAATAATGGCACCTAAACATACGCCTGTCCTCATCCCCAGAATTGTGAATCTGTTACTTTACTTGGCCGAAAGGACTTTGCAAATGTAATTCAGGAAAATGACTTTGAGTTGGTGATATATATTTTTAAAAATTTTAATGTTTATTTATTTTAAAAAATTTTAATGTTTATTTTTGAGAGAGAGAGAGCACAAGTTGGGGAAGGGCAGGCAGAGAGTGAGACACACAATCTGAAGCAGGCTCCAGTCTCTGAGCCATCAGCACAGAGCCCGACATGGGGCTCGGACTCACAAACCATAGGATTATGACCTGAGCTGAAGTGGGACGCTTAACCAACTGAGCCACCCAGGTGCCCCTGAGTTGGTGATATCATCCTGGATATGAGGGTGGGCCCACTCCAATTAAATGAGTCCTTAAAAGTAGAGACCTTTGTCAGCCAGGTCATAGGGGAGATGGAAAAAGGAGAGATTTCAAACTTCAGAGAGACATGTCCTTCTATTGGTGACTTTGAAGGTGGAGGAAGGGAGGCCATGAGCCAAGAACTGCAGCACCTTCTAGAAACTGTGAATGGCCCTGGATTGATAGCCAGCAAGAAAACAGGACTTGGTCCCATGACTTCAAGGAAGGGAATACTGTCAACAACTCACATGAATAGGAAATAGATTTTCCCCTAGAGCCCCTAGAAAGGAATGCAGCCTGCTGAATTTGGCCTGGGGAGGCTTGTATTGAACTTGTGACCTACAGAACAGTCAGATGATACATTTGGTTTGTGTTAAGCTGCTAAATTTGTAATGGCAGCATTAGGAAGCTAATATAGTACCTTTCTAAATCCTATCTTATTTAGTGTCTAGCAATCAGTACATAGCAGATCATTATATGACTGCTTCATTTCTGGTGATAATGTTCTAGATTCTTTCGATCTTTAAACATTTGTTTGCTGCAGTATCTTAGGATGGATAGAGTTCTTTTATAATATTCTGAATCCATTCTTCAGGTAGCACTTTCTCTACCTGTATTCCCAAGATAGAGTCATGCCAGCTCTTAAGGTCTCCATCTTTATCCATGGAGCTAAAGTTAATGACCACACTGGTAGGGACTCTTTTTGATCCTAGAGATAGCTATTGTTTTCTCCCTGTTCTTATGCTGTCTTTTTAGAGTGCTTGTCTCCGTCACATCCCACCCGGTCAGTGGCTGCATGAATAGAAGGCAATTTAACTCCCTGTGAACCTTTCCTCTTACAAATCAGTGAATCAGGAGAGGGCATCTCACCTCCAATCGACCAATTGGATTCTCCTTCCAGGAATTTGGATTTTGACCTGAGATCATTTTAAATATATATCCAAATAAATTCTCTCTCTGTCTTATATATATATATTAAAATGTATTCAGTATATATGCTTATATATGAATATATAGCTATGACTGGCTGTATGCATATATACAAATGACTGAGGCAACCATCATCTTCTGTGTGCACAAAAAAGTGGAGTAAAATAGTTGGCAAAGAGAGAAATGTGCCTGCTATAGCAAATTACCACAAAGTTGAGGTCTTAAAATGGCACTAAGATATTTTATTACAGTCTGGAGACCAGAAGTCCAAAATCAGTTTTTGTGGCCTAAACAGGGGTCAGTGGGCTGTGCCAGAGGAAAGAACCCATTTTCTTGCCTTTTCCAGCTTCTAGAAGTTCATTCCTTGGCTCATGGCTCCTTCCTCTACCTTCAAGGCAGCAACACAGCATCTTCAAATTTCTCTCTGCTTCTGTTATCACATCTCTGACTTTTGAGAGGTAAAATCTCCCTCTACTGCCTCTCACATAACGACATTTGTGATTATAATTAGGACCCATATAGAGAATCCAGGATTATCTCCCTCTCTCAAGATCTTTAATTTAATCACATCTGCAAAATCCCTTTGCCATATATACCTTATTTGTTATTTACATTCACAGGTTTAGAGATTAAGACCTGAATACTTTGGGGGACCATTATTCAGCCTACTCCAAGATACATGGGGGAGAACAGTAATATAGAGATCATATAACCCCAGAGAGAGCAAGAGAAAGATCAGAGGTTCTGAGGGGAAGAGGGTACCTGCCTTGGTTCCTTAAGGTTTTCTAATTCCTGATTCTCAAACCCTTAGCAGGTAGGTCTTCCTGGTCCTTACCTTCTGGGATTCCATATATCTTGATTATTATTATCATAAACACCATTTTACTTAAACTGGCTTGATTCATTTTTTATTTTGTTTTCCACAAACGAGAGGAATTCTAGGATGATTATTTTTTCTGTATACGATTGCCACTTTGGTCAGCTGCCACAGTGGATTAGTCTAGACCCCTGATCCATTATGGCCTCAGGCTAACTTGTTTTCCTTTCAAGTCAATTGCCTCTCACAATCTATTCTGACTGTATCTTGGTCTGTCCTCATCTGCAACTCTGCCAGAAGGTTAGGGCAGGCAGGCAAGGCCTTGGTTTCAGAAGAAAGTGGCTAACTTCCAGGCTGACTCTTTTCCCTCTTAAGTTTCTTCCTGTTCCACACTTCCTGGTACAGTGAGGTGTAAAGTAGACTGAAGTCTGCATTCTCTAAATTTGTGCCACCCTCCAGGGGTATGGTTTGGGGCAAGAAGCTTCACCTCTGTGAACCTTGGTTTTCTCATCTGTAAAGCAGAGGTAATAGTAACAGCTTCTCAAGGTTAAGAGGATGAAGTGAGATATACAGATGTACATATTTAAGTATGCTGTACGAACCTGGGGGATTCTTCTTCCTTGTTTCTGTTATTATTTACAGTATTTAGCTGTCAGGGATGAAGCCCGTCATATCAAACATCTGAAAAGAACCAGTCAGGAGTGCTCACTATTGTATTTCTTAGACTGTCTTGGGTAGGCCTATGATAACAAAGAGAGAAAGAAAAATCACCAAATGTATTTCCCACATTACTGTTGAAGAAAGTAAGGTTCAGATAGGCTAAGTGTCAAATGATGAAAAAAGCAATAGACTCAGGCTTAAAATTCATGTTTTTCTGATTTCAGTTAAGTATTTTTCATTAATTCATGATGTTCTGTGTGTGAGATGGGCTAATAATAGGATTCAAAATGTGTTATTTTCTCTATGCTTGAATTACCTCCTCTGGACATTTGTATCTGATGTGGCATGAAGTCTTTTTATATCTTCTCATGAATCTGTGATTTTGTGGTCTTCAAGCATGCATATCTCCATTTGGAGTCCAAGGGTTGAAAATAGGCATTCTTAGCAAACTAACTTACAAGTTTGCCTAGGCAATAAAGTTCAAGTTCTTCTGTGTAATAAGTAAATTATTTTGTTGGTTGTTTCTCTCAAAACTTCTTTCACCTTTTCATTCCTCAGACTATAAATGAAGGGGTTCAGGAGAGGGGTCACCATTATGGTCATGACAGCAGTCACTTTGTCAAAATCCAGTGAATGGCTCTGGCTGGGCCTCACATACATGAAGATGTTGCTCCCGTAGGCAATGGAGACGACTGTGATGTGAGAATCACAGGTGGAAAAGGCCTTCTGACGTCCTTGGGCTGAGGGGATGCGCAAGATGGTAGAGATGATGTAGGTGTAGGACACAATGGTGAGTACCAGGGAGGTCAGGAGGACAAAAGAAGATAAGAGGAAGTTTATCATCTCAATGAAATGAGTGTCTATGCAGGCCACCTGTAGCAGAGGAGCAATGTCACAGAAGAAATGACTGATTTCTTTATAACAGTAGGGCTGTCTGGATACCACAATTTTTGGGCACAGCACTGAGAGGAAGGCTCCCACCCAGCACCCCAGAACCAGTAGGAGACAGACCCTACTGTTCATGATGATGGTATAGCGCAGGGGGTTACAGATGGCCACGTAGCGGTCAAAGGACATCACCGCTAGGAGGATAAACTCCACTGTCCCCAAGAAAAAGAAGAAGTATTTTTGTTTTATGCATCCATCAAAAGATATGGTCTTCCTGTCCTCTAGGAGACAAGCTAACAGTTTTGGGGTGACTGAGGTAGTGTATAAAATGTCCAAAAATGACAAATTACTGAGGAAGAAGTACATCGGGGTTTGGAGGCGATTATCAGCCCATATTAGGGAAATGATGACAATATTTCCTGTGAGAGTTAGCATGTATGTAAACAAGAGGACCACAAAGAGGGAGATTTGAAGCTTCCGGATAACAGGGAAGGCGGTCAGGGTAAATTCAGTCACTGTGCTCTGATTTTGCACATCCATTGCATGCATTACCTAGTGGGCAGCACGTCTCTGAAAAAAAAATTATAGAGATGAAAATCAGCTTAAATGAGTTTTCAACTCTCAGTATCAGTGATACATTTAAAGTAGTAAAAGCTATGAATGAAGAGTCAAGAGTGTTTTCATCCTTCCACTCGCTCTAAAAAATGTAGGACCTTGGATAAGTTACATGACTTCTTCCAACCTCGGTATTGTCATATTTAACATTTTTGTTTGATTGAAATTTTCTCCATGGTCTCATTAAGCTCTAGTCTTTATGATGGTGATCTCTTTGACTCAATGCTCCTTCTCTTCTCTCTTTCATTCTTCCTGATCTACTATTTTCCTAGGTAAGTTCTGTGCCTGAGAAGACAGAATCCTTAACTGAGAATCTCCTAAATCCATTTGCAAAATGGTAAAAGGGAATATTAATAAAAGTTGAGTTACTTTTCTCCAAGTCATCTCAACCCTTCAGGTATCATCTACATAAAAGAGTAGAAACTAAGAAACTGACCAAGAGATTCCAATGAAAGGGAACCTGTATTTGTCTCACCTCACATTTGTGACTGGTGTTGTATGGGTCTCAAGGTGATATCTGGTTGTCCCCGAGCTATTCTGATGGGATAATAATTGATCTCCATAAGGCCACATAGGTTTCCTTTGTTTTTATTTCTTATACTGATTAAAGTCTTTGATGTCTACAGTGTCCAGAGTAAGTAGGTGCATGATGTATGGTTCATCATTTGCATAACCTATTTCTAACATTTGAAAACCTTCTACTGGGAAAATGATTAGTGTATTTCCTCTTTGTTGCTTGCAATGTCATGTATATGTCAGGATCCATAAGAGTAACAAAGCTTTTCCCTTCCATTCTCCAACTAGGAATGCTTATGGGTTCTCTTTAATAAGTCCCTTATACCTTGTATTCTTTTCAGCAATTTGAACATCGGCTTGTTAATAGTAGTGAAAGAAAGTGCTTGCAGGTGATGGTGTTTGAAATGCTTATCTTGGAATATGGCTCAGGTTGGCTGAATATGTAGTGCATGTCTGTATAATTCGGTGAAGCTCTGCCCTTTGGTGTTTTATTTTGTGGCTGCTAATCCTTTAGTTTTATGTTAAAATGACCGATTTATGAACCTGAGCTAGATTGTCTCCAGGTTTGGAACCCATGGAGTTCCTCTTGAAAGGTCATTTTTCTCAGTCTCTCTCTCTCTGAAAAGTAATTCCTAGGAGTCTTTTTTGCCTTAAAGATTTTTTTTTAGTGGAGGGGAGTGGATTTCTATTTGAAAAATTTGCTATGGCTTTTCTGGTCCCTGTAGTTGCTCATTATTTGTATTCACCATTTATTTATTCTAGAAACAAACTACCTTTACATTATCAAAGGACCTTAAAGGGTCTGATCTATTAAAATAGGGTCTGGGACTAGTAGATATTCCCCCACCACAAATACTGTAATATTGGCCTCTCTCCCTACTGCTCACGGAGCCAGGTAATAAACCTCCAGACAGATTCCTACAGCACAAGAAGCCGTATCCATATCTGGGTGGACACATGTTAATGTTACTAAGGTCTAATACAAAAACAGAACAGAGCATGATAGGTGGACAAATAGAAGTACTTTAAAATTTGGGGCACCTGGGTGGCTCAGTTGGTCAGGCATCCATCTACAGCTCAGGTCATGATCTCAAAGTTCACAGGTTTGAGCCCTACATTGGGCTTTGTGCTGACAGCTCAGTCTGGAGCCTGCTTCAGATTCTGTGTCTCCCTCTCTCTCTGCCCCTTCCCTGTTCCTGCTCTCTCTCTCAAAAATAAAGAAAAACATTTAAAAGTTTTTTCTTATTTTTTAAAATGTTTTTTATTTATTTCTGAGAGGAGAGAGAGAGAGAAAGAAAGAGAGAGAGAGAACGTGAGCAGGGGAGGGTCAGAGAGAGAGGGAGACACAGAATCTGAAGCAGGCTCCAGGCTCTGAGCTGTCAGGACAGAGCCAGATGCAGGGCTCAAACCCACAAACCATGTGATCATGACCTGAGTCGGATGCTTAACTGACTGAGCCACCCAGGCACCCCAAAGAAAAACATTTTAAAATATTAAAAAAAAGAAAGGCTTTGAAATTCCCTTTCATTTCCCCCTTCCCACCTTCCTTGCTGACAACTCCAGAGACTGGTAGGTGTTAGGACAGAGTACTGTGGATTCTCATGGAGCTCCTCTCACCTATTCCATTGTTCCTTCCATTTGTGTAGACAACTGTTTCACAACCTCTGTAATGTCATGGTGTTCATTGCCTCCGGAGTCTTTGATGAGCCTGATAGGAGCTTGATTCCCCTCTGGTAATGTAAGAGTTAGACAGTTCAGGATCTTTCAAAGCACTGTGGCAATTTTTAATAACAAGAATCTAGGATGGTTGAACACAAATAGAGTTGCTCTTTGTCGTGGTTGTCATTGGGTCACACAGGAATAGAAAAAATGGGCATGGAGAGCTTTCTGTTCTGCTGAAGTCCAATAAACTTCTCTGAGATGAACTAAAGATGTAGCATTTCTCTCCTTTGGGGAGTCTCTTAACTTCATGATAGTGGGAAATAACTTGGCTTTGTGTTGGTCTTCTCTAGATGACCTCTGCACCCTCCAGAGCCCATCTGGTGTAAGGGGGAATGGTTCTGGCTTAGACCATCTGTGTTTAACAATTTAATGACAACTTTGCCAGGTTTAGGCTTTCATGGGTAANAGTAGTGTTCCTCATTACCATTTGTGGATCCTTAAAAAATGGGTTTGAATTGCATGTTTGCACATTTCAAGATGTCAGATTTAATGAGATAAATGTGGACTATTGGAAAAGTCATGGCAGATTTTCAATCAGAGAGCCTGTGTTTTTTTTCTCATGTGGCCACTTGTAGCTTTGGGTCTTTAATGAGCCCTAAGCATCCTGTGCTTACTGTCTCATCTCTAACGTGAGGATAATGACTTGTTAGAACATGGCAGGTTCAGGTCCTCAGCTAGCATCTAGCACAGCAATGTATATGTAGTTGATGTTCAGTATGTACCTGTTAAGAACATAGGGTTGAGGAAGTAGAAACAGAAAAGGACTAGGATGTGGCAGGAGGTGGGGATTAGAGATAATTTGGGATCTTCGCTGCTGTCAGTAAAATGTGACAAAGTTTAATTGTAACTGAAGTACATTAAAAACTTTCATCTACAGACTTATGGTAAAGCTCTAATACTTGACATCTGCCGACAGCCTACGTTTTGGGAAAGCAGTAATTACACTTTAATTCATCAAATATACATATAAACAAATAAAGAGAGACTCAAACTGCTTAACATATAATTATGGATAATTGCATATTACAGTATACTTACATCATGCTGATTGTAGCACAGTTGGTATTTTCTCCATTCAAGTATGCCAAGAAACTCGAAATTTGGGTATGTTTTTCCTACTGCATTCTATCTATTTTTCTTTAAATTCTGTTATTGCTTCAGTTTTGAAATCTGAGTATATCTCAGGCTTAGTCTGAGCCTTTTCCCCACGTGGTATGTAATCGCCCTTTGAAAACCACACCAAATGGTTATTCAGTTTTTGCTGAAGTGTTCCATCTGCCTTCCTCTGAATGAAAAGCCATCCTTTTTAATAACCTCTGTGGATTTTTCTCAGTTCTCTTTTCGCATTTCCACAGAAAAGTTAAGTGTCGACATACACTAAGCAGAGGTCCTTAGTGTTATCATCTTTTCGTGTTGCATGTCCAGTGTATCTTAATCTCAGATATTCCCCTGACTTTCAAGTAATGTGTATCCTGGAGCACATTTTTGTCCAGAAGAATGGAAGAGTGAGGTTTGGTGACAAATGGGGAAGTCACACCCTGAATCACCAACAGGTCCCCTGACTTCTATTTTGATCTCTGGCAAAAGTGACCAAGAGCTTCTCAAATTTCAGGGGTTTTTTGTTTGTTTGGGCTTTTGTTTGTTTGTTTGTTTGTTTTTAGTTGCAGGAATGTAATTTCCTCTCTAGTTGGTGAATTTCTCTTTCTTCTGTGGATGAACCTGGAAACTTGGCATTATTCAAGCCACAGGACATTAGACCAAAAGAGAACTTCATAGGCAGATGAGTCAGTCTGGCCCTCAAATATTCTGCAGTGTCTCCACCCAGGTACTGTCCAGGGATGCTAAACTCACTGTTTCTTGAGGCAACTCATTCTACCCAAATGGCCTTGACTGTCACAAGAACTCATATTTGCTTTCACTGAAACATCTCTCTAAACTGTCCCCATTTATCAGGTCATCCCTGTTCATCCATCGGGTATATTGTGACTTGATTTTAAGTGTAACTGCCTTTATTTCCTCTCTCCAGAAAATAACAATACTCTGCCTCTATTAAATATGAACTTCGATAGTTAATGAGATTTTGTGTTACCTTCAGAGATTTGGTTTGCAATGGCACCTGGGATTATGGCCTTAAAAAAAGGTTAATTATTATTATTGCAATGGCAGAACATTAGAATTGAAGTAACTAATCAGTTATAAAGTTAAGGTCTCCTGGGAGAATCCATGTTTGTTTATTTTATTTATTTAAAGTGAAACTTACAGAGCTGCTTTAAAGCCTCAGGGATCTAGAAATTTGAAAAACTTAAAGCATGTTTTTTTCCCCCTGAAAGGATCATAATGTACTGAAAGAAGGTTTAAGCTGCTTTCCAAACAGATTATTTGCATAGATTTTTATGTCTGTGTCCATATTTTATTTTATTTTTAAATAATTTTTTAATATTTTACTTATTTCTGAGAGAGCAAGAGCATGAACAGTGGAGGGTCAAAGAGAGGAGATACAGAATCCTAAACAGGCTCCAGGCTCCAAGCTAGCTGTCAGCACAGAGCCAGATGCGGGGCTCAAACCCACGAACCGTGAGATCATGACCTGAGCCGAAGTCGGACGCCTAACCGACTGAGCCACCCAGCTGCCCCTATGTCCATATTTTAAATCTATTTTATTGCTGTGTGATGGACACATAATAGACAATTTAAGTGTAAAGTTGGTTGGGCTTTGACACATGCATACACTCATGTAGCCTCATGGTAACCTCTACGATGGTACTTCCATTGTCCTAGAAAGTTTCCTGTGCCCTTAGCAGTAAATGCGCTCCCTCCCCACCTCTGCCCCTGATAACCACTGATGCATTTTCTGTCAGTGTAACTTTGAATTTTTCGGATTTTTATCTAAATGCAGTGTTACAGCATGTAGTCTTTTGTGTTTGTTTTCTTTCACGTAATCAGATGCTTTGAGGTTAATCCACGTGTTTCAGGTATCAGAAGTTTCTTTCTTTGTATTACTGAGGATTATCTATAATGTAAATTGTGTAGGTACAGAATGGTTTGTTTATCTAGTCACCAGATGAGGGATACTTGAGTTCTTTTCAGTATTTGGCTATTATGAATAAAACATCTATGAATAGTTCATTTTTTAAAATGTTTATTTATGTATTTTGAGAAAGAGAGAGAGCGAGAGAGAGCACCCATACATGCAAGAGCAGGAGAGTGGCAGAATGAGAGAGGGAGAGAGAGAATCCCAAGCAGGCTTTACGCTGTCACCTCAAGCCCCACATGAGGTTCAATCCTTTGAACTGGGAGATCATGACCTAAACAGAAATCAAGAGTGGGAGTTTAACTGACTGAGACACCAGGTGCCCAGAACAGTTCATGGCCTTATCTGAGTATCTGTTTTCACTTCTGTTAGATACATCCTAGAAGTAAGATTACTATGTTTTATGGTAAGTAAACGTTTAATTATAAGAAACCATCAAAATGTTCTCTAACATCATTGTACCATTTTCATTTGTACTGATTATCTATCAGACTCTCGGAGTCCCACACCCTTATTTGGTGGTGTCAGTCTTTTAAGTTTTAGCCATTCTAGTGCACGTTTGGTGGCATAATCTAATGTATTATATATTTTTTTTTTAATTTTTAACCTTTATTGATGTATAATTCACAAACAAAATTGCATATATTTTAAGTGTACATCATGAAGCTTTGACCCAAGTATACGTTTTGGAAAATGATTGTCACATCCTTCACCACATATATTTTCGTTTCTTTCCCTTCCCTTCCCTTCCCTTCCCTTCCCTTCCCTTCCCTTCCCTTCCCTTCCCTCCCCTCCCCTCCCCTCCCCTCCCTTCCCCTCCCTTCCCCTCCCTTCCCCTCCCTTCTCCTCCCTTCCCATCCCCATCTTCCTTTATTCCTTAGCTTCTCATAACTACCATTCTACTCTCTGTTTCTACAAGTTTGACTTTTTTTTTATTCCACATAAAAGTGAGAGCACATACCATATTTTTCTTACATGTTCTGGCTATTTTCACTTAGCATAATACCCTCTAGGCTCATCCATGGTGTTGTAAGTGTCAGAATTCCCTTATTTTTAAGGGTGAATAATATTTTACTGTATATATACTGCATCTTCTTTATCTACTCATCCATCAGTGGACCCTGAGGATGTTTCCCTATCTTGTGAAACATGACATGATGAACATGAGAGTGCAGATGTTTCCATGTTCAGTACAGAGTGAACTGAGAGAGTGTAGAAATCCTCCAGATTTGTTCTTCTTTCTTAAAATTTCTTTGGCTATTTGGGGGTCTTTTATGGTTTCACATGAATTTTCAGATTGTTTTCCTATTTTTGTGAAAAATTCCAGAAGAATTTTAATAAAGATTGCATCGAATTTGTAAATCACTTTGGTTAATATGAACATGTTTGCAGTATAAGTTCTTCTAATCCATAACCAGCTTTCCTCTTGTTACTGATTTCTCCACATATTGTAGTTTTCTACAATACTCTCCAAATATTTGTAGTTTTTCCAATTCTCTTCTTGTGACTGATTTCCAGTTTCATACCATTGTGGTTAGGAAATTCTGGTGCTTGATATGATTTCAATCTCCTTAAGTTTCTTAAGACTTACATTGTGACCTAACATAGGCTCTATCCTAAGAATGTTCTATGTGTCCTTAGATAGACACATCCTTAGATAGATAACCACATTGTGGATAGATGTGTCCACAATAAGATGTGTTCTGTGGCTGTTGGATGCGATGTTTTGAATGTGTTGTGTTCAGTCTAACATATAGTTCAAGTCCAATGTTTCCTTACCGATTTTTTATCTGAATGATGTTTCCATTGTTGAAAGTGAGAAATTGAAGCTCCCTATTATTTTACTGCATTATTGTCTACTTCTCCCTTCAGATCTGCTAGTATTTGCTTAATCTATTTAAGCAATCTGATCTTGGATGCATTTATACTTATAATTGTTATATCCTCTTGACGAATTGACACCTTTATCACTATTATCAGCCACTCTTTCTAACCTCCCCTCCAACCATGTCAACAATGGTTATTGTCTTTATATTTTGAGATTATCTGAGTTCATCAGGGTAAATTGTCTTGCTTCTCACAGGGATGTCTGTCTCTGAACACTTACATCTTAGCTTAGCTTAGCTCTGAGACATTAGTAAGCAGTTCTTTATCCTCTAAATATTGTTATAATCTATTATCACTTTAAAAAGCCATTGCATCACCTTCTGGCCTCCATTTTCTCTCTTTAAAAAATGTTTTTTAAAGTTTATTTATATTTGAGAGAGAGAGAGAGAGAGAGAGCGTGCACACATGTGCACACAAGTCGGAGAGGGGCAGAAAGAGAGACGGAGAGAATCTGAAGCAGGATCCAGGCTCTGAGTTGTCAGCACAGAGCCTGACGTGGGGCTTGAATTCACAAGACATATCATGACCTGAACTGAAGTTGATGCTTAACAAGACTAAGCCACCCAGGTGCCCTGTGGCCTCCATTATTTCTGATGAGAAGTGAGGCATAATGCTTTTTGTTGTCTATTTTTTAATATTGTCTCTTTGCTTTCTTTTGCATTTCAGCAATTTCTTGTGATTCCCCCCCCATTTTTTTTTTTTTTTTTTTTTTTTTTNAAGCCACCCAGGTGCCCTGTGGCCTCCATTATTTCTGATGAGAAGTGAGGCATAATGCTTTTTGTTGTCTATTTTTTAATATTGTCTCTTTCTTTTCTTTTGCATTTCAGCATTTTCTTGTGATCCCCCCCCCTTTTTTTTTTTTTTTTTTTTTTTTTGGAATTTATCCTAATTGGGCTTCCTAAGGTTCTCAGACCTTTGGGCTGTTATGTTTCACTACATTCAGAAAATGTTTTCTCTTCTCTCTTCCAATAGTTTTCTGCCCTGTTTTTTTTTCTATTCTCTTCTGGAATTCCACTTACACATGTGTAAGACCTTTTGCTACTAACCCATAGGTCTTGGATACATTTAAAAACTCTTTTTTTTCTTTGTATTATAGTTTGAATAATTTATACTAAGTGCTCTTTAAGTTGACTGATCCTTTCGTCTTCTGTTAACACCATGGAATGGATTTGTTATTTTTCATAGTGTAGCTTTTGCTTATAGCCTTTCATTAAATTCATTTATATTCTTTTTTTAAAGTTTATTTACTTGAGAGAGAGAGAGAGAGAGACAGAGAGAGAGAGACAGAGAGAGAGAGAAAATTTCAAGTAGGCTTCACACTTTAGCCCGACGAGGGGCTCAAGCTCACAAGCTTTGGTATCATGACTTGAACTGAAACCAAGAGCTGGAAGCTTAACTGACGGAGACACCCAGGTGCCCCCATTAATTTCACTTTAACATTGCCCATGTCTCTGAGTAAATTTTACATCTTTTCATGATTGTTTTCCACCCTTTTCACTAATTTCTTTAACAGATGAACTGTAGTGGGTTTGAAGTTCTTGTGTAAAAATTCTAGCATCTGGGAGTATGTTCTTATTGACTCATCTTTTCTCTTAATTTGGGATTATTTTCTTGCTTATTTGCATGTCTCCTACTTTCACATTTTATATTCAACATTATGGTAAAAGATCATGACAGACCAAAGTAGATCAAATGTACCCAAAAAAGACCATTTCCCTTTCTCTGTGTGGCCACCAGGGAAGACTTCTGGTTTGTTGATTTTCTTTGTGATTTTTCTCTATTTAATTTTATTGGTTCCTCATTTTTGCTATTTCTTTCCATTTGGATTAATTTGTTCTTCTTTTACCAGATTATTAAGGTGTGAGCTTAGATCATTGGTATGAGACTTCACTTCTTTTTGGATCAAAGCTTTCTAAAAAATTAATTAATTTTTTAAATTTACATCCAAGTTAGTTATTGCACTACAATAATAATTTCAGGAGTAGAATCCAGTGAGTCATCCCCTATGTATAATGCCCAATGCTCATCCCAACAAGTGTCTTCCTTAATAACCCTTACCCATTTACCCCATGCCCCCACCCACAATCTCGCCCCCCAGCTGCCCTCATATTATATATATACGCACACATATATATATACACATATAATTTTTGCTCCCCTTCCCTTATATTCATCTGTTTTGTATCTTAAATTCCTCATGAGTGAAGTCATATGATATTTGTCTTTCTCTGACTAATTTCACTTAGCATAATACTCTCTAGTTCCACCCACATTGTTGCAAAGGGCAAGATTTCATTCTTTTTGATTGCCAAGTAATACTCCATTCTATATATATACCACAGCTTCTTTATCTATTCATTCATTGATGAAAATTTGCACTCTTTCCATACTTTGGCAATTGTCAATACTGCTGCTATAAACACTGGGGTGCATGTGTCCCTTTGAAACAGCACAGCATATCCCTTGGATAAATACTTAGTAGTGCAATTTCTGGGTTTGTAGGGTCGTTCTATTTTTAATTTTTTGAGGAACCTCCATACTGTTTTCCAGAGTGGCTACACCAATCCTGCCAATCTAAGCTTTTAATGCTATATTTTTCTCTTTAAGCTTTCCCTTAGCTGTGCCCTAGTAATTTTGTTATATTGTGTTTTTCTTTTCTTTTTCGTTTTAAAAATTTTATTTTTTAAGTAATCTCTACACAAAACATGGGTATTGAAATCACAACCCCGAGATCAACGGTCACAGGCTTCCCCAGCTGAGCCAGCCAGATGCCCCCTGTGTTTTTATTTTCATTTGACTTAAAATATTTTAAAATTTCCCACCTGACTTCCTCTTCGGACCATAGATCATTTAATGCTTTGTGTTCTAATTTCCAAATGTTTTGGGATTTCATACAATTTATTATGAAGTTTGTTTAATTCTATTTTGGTCAGAGAATATATTTTGCACAATTTAAAATTCATGATCTCTCTCCTTTTTAGTATGACTATAAGTTGAGTGTATTGCTGCCTGAAAAAAAAGAGATTATTTCCTTAATCTTCTTTTCATGTAGGTGAAACTATGTGACTAATTTTAGCCAAACAGATGCAAGTAGAATTTTTGAGTGAGTCTACCAGTAAGGTTTCTTAAAAGAGAGGGAATGATCCTTTTCTCCTTTTCTCCTTCTTGCATGTTTGGGAGTTAACATGTAATATTTGGGGTCCCAACAACCATTCAGGACAAGTTGGCGTTGAGGATGAAAATGGTCTGTGAGGGTGATAGAGCAAAAAGATAAGAGTTTTCCACTCATGTTATGCATGAATCTTGTAAGACAGTTTTACTTTTTCTTCATGCCTTGTGCATTTTAATTTTTTTCTTTTCTTATTCCATAGGCTAGGCTTTAATATAATATTTAATAGAAATGGTGACATGGGCACTGTTTTCTCATTTTTTATTTGTTTCTTTGTGTATGTATGTATGTATTTATATTTATTTTATTTTTCTTAAGTAGGCACCATGCCCAACATGGAGCCCAATTAAGGACTTGAACTCACAATCCTGAGATCAAGACCTGAGCTGAGATCAAGAGTTGGATACTTAACTGACTGAGCCACTCAGGCACCCATCACTTGTTATTTTAAGGGGAATATGTATCATTATTAAAAATGATAATTTTTGAATGTATTAGATATAGATACTGTTTATCAGATTAAGACAGTTTCCTTCTAGACTTAGTTTGCAAAGAAGTTTTATAATTAATGGAGGTTGAATATTATCAGCTATATTCTGCTTCTCTTATAAGGAAAAATAGTTTGTGTTGGCATGGCAAATTATGACTTATGTTTTTTTCATGTCAAACCATTTTTGCATTCCTGGCATACACCCAACTCTTTTTGCACATATCTGAATCCCGTTTGCTAGTATTTTCTTGAAGTGTTTTTTCATATAGATTTCATGTCTGGGTGAGATTAGCCTATACTTTTCCTTTCTTATACAATCTGGTGTTGGGATCTAAATTAAAGTAGCCTTTAAAAGTTTACACATTGTATGCTAGCCAATTTTACCATAAATTATATTAAAATATTAGTAAGAGTATTTTACATTAAAACATTCTCTTGGTGAGTTATATATTTGGTAAATTTACTTGTAAATTTATCTTAGCCTGGAGTTTTCCTTATGTGGGGATATAAGAAAACTTTTTATTGAGGTTTAATTTATATATAAAAGGCACCATAATTTAAAATTGAGTTTGAGAGCTTTGATGATGGTATATGACCATAAACCACCAGTTCAAAGAAGATATAGAACATTTTATTCATCCTAGAAAGTTCCTTCATATCCTTGCCAGTCATTATATACCTTTCATTGCTTGCAATAATTTTCTGATTTCTATTAGCACAGGTCAGATTTGCCTGTTTGTGGACTTCACAAAATGTAATCATATGGTTCTTTTGAATTTGGGATTTTTGCTTATTTATTTAATGTTTTTATTTATTTTTTAGAGAGAGACAGCGTGAGCGGAGAGAGGCAGAGAAAGAGGGAGACACAGAATCCAAAGCAGGCTCCAGGCTCTGAGCTGTCAGCACAGAGCCCAACCTGGGGCTTCAACTCACAAACCATGAGATCATGACCTGAGCTGAAGTCAGACACCTAACCGACTGAGCCACCCAGGTGCCCCCACTACATTGTTTATATACTCTTCCTAAAGTCAGGTGATGACTCTGAATTTAGTTCTACCTCAGGAGGACATATACGTGCATTTCTGCCATGAAGAGACTATATAATTATAAATAGCAGTAGAATAGCTTTATATTTTATCTATTGGTCATATATAGTGTTCTCTTATGTAACATGTCATTTCAAGTTTCTCTCTTTTACAATAATTAATGGTTGGGTCACCTGGTTGGCTCAGTTAGTTAAGTGTCTGACTTAGGCTCAGGTCACGATCCCATGATTCATGGATTCAAGTCCTGCATCAGCCTCTGCACTGATAGCTCAGAGCCTGGATCCTGTTTTGGATTCGGTGTCTCCCTCTCTCTCTCTGCACTTACCCTGCTTGTGCTCTGTCTCTCTCAAAAATAAATAAATAATCATTAACAAAACCCCCATAACCCAATAATTACATAGTTATGTGATGGTCATTTCTTCTCAAGATCTGTACTCAGAATGGCTAAAAAAAACCTAAAAGAGGGTAAGATTTAAAAAACTATTAGTTACTATAAATTTATAACCAGAAAGAGCTTATACATTATTATTTTTGACATCATATTTTAAAAAGAGGGGGCTTATTTGGTGCCAAATGCTGAAAATAAGAAAGAATTTTGGGGCACCTGGGTGGGTCAGTCAGTTAAATGTCTGATTTCAGTTCAGATCATGCTCTTGCGGTTTGTGGGTTTGAGTCCTGTGTCAGGCTCTTTGTCGGGCTCTGTGCTGACAGCTCAGAGCCTGGAGCCTGCTTCAGATTCTGTGTCTCCCTCTCTCTCTGCCCCTCCCCCACTGGTGCACTCTCAATCTCTCTCTCTCAAAAATAAGTCAATGAATATAACATTAAAAAAAAGAAGTGTGTTAATGAAAGAATCCCTAATTAGTTTTAGCCAGCAATTCTAGACAATAAATAATTTTTTAAATAGTTTTTAAAGATATCAGGCGAAGTACACACCTCTGAAATGTACCACCCGCGTACACACACACACACACACACACACACACACATTTAAGTATATACAAGTATATATTAAAAATGAAGCAAATACTCATGTACTTGTACCACCCTATTTTTAATTTGTCAAG
Organism: Hyaena hyaena; assembly: GCF_003009895.1. NCBI lineage: Eukaryota > Metazoa > Chordata > Mammalia > Carnivora > Hyaenidae > Hyaena > Hyaena hyaena. The sequence goes on along the minus strand of NW_024080996.1, from coordinate 1,786,890 downwards.
GTAACATTTCTTAAGTGGAGAAGAGGGTGCCGATGGTGAGCTGTAGTTCGACAGACCACAAGAGTGGTTATGATAGAGTCTATCACTCACAGGTCCTGGTGGAAGTGCCTGGCATACCTTGGGAGCTGCTCTTGGAGGCAGAGTGCAGACTGAGGCAGGACCCGGGGCACATGCCTTCATTAGAGCCTATGGGTGGAAGGCTTTGGGCTCCAGGGCTAAGGCCACATGGGCCAATTGTAACCAAAAGAGTGAGTTTTGGTTAGTTCCACCAGGGCCTTATTGAAGGGGCACATGAAGGGAAGATGCCGGTGGATGGGGAAGACAGTTGAGCACAAGGGCCACTGGGGAGGTCGTGTCACAAAGTGACATATGTCTGTGACCCTGCAGACTTCTGTCTAGGGTGTGTGCTTGCATGAGGGGACTAGTGTCAGTTTAAAGTCACAGCAGGCAGCTTGGCCAAATGGATGCCAGGGAAGCAATACCATGGAGTAGCTTAGCTAAACCCTTGACCACCAATAACAAATAATGTGGTATGTTTTACTGCATTCTGGTGATGTAGTTGAGGTGTGTGTTAATAGTTGTTGTTACTGAATACTTAATCACAATGGAGTCAGGAGGAAGGAGCACGTGAGAATTACCTGGCAAGTGGAAGGATCAATGAATTTGTTAAACTCATTACATATGACAGTGTTTCCCTGGTTTGGATTCCCTTCATCCATAGTTGGAGGAATAGAGTTTACCAAGCAAGTGGATATGCTTTGGTTTGTTCCTCCTTCCCCCCCACCCCCCGCCCATATTGAAAAAGAGAGTAGTTTACAATACCTGGTCATAGTTGAGGATGGGAAAAGTAAGGAACCTTCCAGGTGTCCCAACATTTGGGAAAAGTAACTCAACTAATTAGAATCAATATAGAAACTGCTATGGTTATCTTCTATTATAACAATATTGATCATAAGAATAATAACCAACATCAAAATAAAACAATATATTTATGTTATTTTTCAGAGTATGAACTTTTTAAAATATTTGCAGTTTTATACCTGGCCAAACCTGGGGCCAGCCCCAGCTGAGTACCAAAATCATGCTTAAATTCACTTATTTGCTCTGCTTTTCCTTTTCTGTATTAATGATACCAGAATAGGGCCTTTGAGTAACATGGGAATTTCTTTAAAAAATTAAAAGAGCAGAAAGGGAAAAATATATTCATTTTTATCAAATAAGGACTTAAATAAAAAACAAACATAGCTAATTCATATATGTATTTCATACATTGCTGCATTTTACTAGTCTTTCATATTCTGGGATTTGTAAATTCTTCTGGTTTTAAGTGATGAAAGATAGAGTTTAGGATTTAATATTGGCTTCAAAAAACCCTACTGTGCTCTGATCTTTATTTGTCCTTTCTTGGATCATCACCAATAGCAATGCAGTACTTGCAAGCAGAATAATGGCACCTAAACATACGCCTGTCCTCATCCCCAGAATTGTGAATCTGTTACTTTACTTGGCCGAAAGGACTTTGCAAATGTAATTCAGGAAAATGACTTTGAGTTGGTGATATATATTTTTAAAAATTTTAATGTTTATTTATTTTAAAAAATTTTAATGTTTATTTTTGAGAGAGAGAGAGCACAAGTTGGGGAAGGGCAGGCAGAGAGTGAGACACACAATCTGAAGCAGGCTCCAGTCTCTGAGCCATCAGCACAGAGCCCGACATGGGGCTCGGACTCACAAACCATAGGATTATGACCTGAGCTGAAGTGGGACGCTTAACCAACTGAGCCACCCAGGTGCCCCTGAGTTGGTGATATCATCCTGGATATGAGGGTGGGCCCACTCCAATTAAATGAGTCCTTAAAAGTAGAGACCTTTGTCAGCCAGGTCATAGGGGAGATGGAAAAAGGAGAGATTTCAAACTTCAGAGAGACATGTCCTTCTATTGGTGACTTTGAAGGTGGAGGAAGGGAGGCCATGAGCCAAGAACTGCAGCACCTTCTAGAAACTGTGAATGGCCCTGGATTGATAGCCAGCAAGAAAACAGGACTTGGTCCCATGACTTCAAGGAAGGGAATACTGTCAACAACTCACATGAATAGGAAATAGATTTTCCCCTAGAGCCCCTAGAAAGGAATGCAGCCTGCTGAATTTGGCCTGGGGAGGCTTGTATTGAACTTGTGACCTACAGAACAGTCAGATGATACATTTGGTTTGTGTTAAGCTGCTAAATTTGTAATGGCAGCATTAGGAAGCTAATATAGTACCTTTCTAAATCCTATCTTATTTAGTGTCTAGCAATCAGTACATAGCAGATCATTATATGACTGCTTCATTTCTGGTGATAATGTTCTAGATTCTTTCGATCTTTAAACATTTGTTTGCTGCAGTATCTTAGGATGGATAGAGTTCTTTTATAATATTCTGAATCCATTCTTCAGGTAGCACTTTCTCTACCTGTATTCCCAAGATAGAGTCATGCCAGCTCTTAAGGTCTCCATCTTTATCCATGGAGCTAAAGTTAATGACCACACTGGTAGGGACTCTTTTTGATCCTAGAGATAGCTATTGTTTTCTCCCTGTTCTTATGCTGTCTTTTTAGAGTGCTTGTCTCCGTCACATCCCACCCGGTCAGTGGCTGCATGAATAGAAGGCAATTTAACTCCCTGTGAACCTTTCCTCTTACAAATCAGTGAATCAGGAGAGGGCATCTCACCTCCAATCGACCAATTGGATTCTCCTTCCAGGAATTTGGATTTTGACCTGAGATCATTTTAAATATATATCCAAATAAATTCTCTCTCTGTCTTATATATATATATTAAAATGTATTCAGTATATATGCTTATATATGAATATATAGCTATGACTGGCTGTATGCATATATACAAATGACTGAGGCAACCATCATCTTCTGTGTGCACAAAAAAGTGGAGTAAAATAGTTGGCAAAGAGAGAAATGTGCCTGCTATAGCAAATTACCACAAAGTTGAGGTCTTAAAATGGCACTAAGATATTTTATTACAGTCTGGAGACCAGAAGTCCAAAATCAGTTTTTGTGGCCTAAACAGGGGTCAGTGGGCTGTGCCAGAGGAAAGAACCCATTTTCTTGCCTTTTCCAGCTTCTAGAAGTTCATTCCTTGGCTCATGGCTCCTTCCTCTACCTTCAAGGCAGCAACACAGCATCTTCAAATTTCTCTCTGCTTCTGTTATCACATCTCTGACTTTTGAGAGGTAAAATCTCCCTCTACTGCCTCTCACATAACGACATTTGTGATTATAATTAGGACCCATATAGAGAATCCAGGATTATCTCCCTCTCTCAAGATCTTTAATTTAATCACATCTGCAAAATCCCTTTGCCATATATACCTTATTTGTTATTTACATTCACAGGTTTAGAGATTAAGACCTGAATACTTTGGGGGACCATTATTCAGCCTACTCCAAGATACATGGGGGAGAACAGTAATATAGAGATCATATAACCCCAGAGAGAGCAAGAGAAAGATCAGAGGTTCTGAGGGGAAGAGGGTACCTGCCTTGGTTCCTTAAGGTTTTCTAATTCCTGATTCTCAAACCCTTAGCAGGTAGGTCTTCCTGGTCCTTACCTTCTGGGATTCCATATATCTTGATTATTATTATCATAAACACCATTTTACTTAAACTGGCTTGATTCATTTTTTATTTTGTTTTCCACAAACGAGAGGAATTCTAGGATGATTATTTTTTCTGTATACGATTGCCACTTTGGTCAGCTGCCACAGTGGATTAGTCTAGACCCCTGATCCATTATGGCCTCAGGCTAACTTGTTTTCCTTTCAAGTCAATTGCCTCTCACAATCTATTCTGACTGTATCTTGGTCTGTCCTCATCTGCAACTCTGCCAGAAGGTTAGGGCAGGCAGGCAAGGCCTTGGTTTCAGAAGAAAGTGGCTAACTTCCAGGCTGACTCTTTTCCCTCTTAAGTTTCTTCCTGTTCCACACTTCCTGGTACAGTGAGGTGTAAAGTAGACTGAAGTCTGCATTCTCTAAATTTGTGCCACCCTCCAGGGGTATGGTTTGGGGCAAGAAGCTTCACCTCTGTGAACCTTGGTTTTCTCATCTGTAAAGCAGAGGTAATAGTAACAGCTTCTCAAGGTTAAGAGGATGAAGTGAGATATACAGATGTACATATTTAAGTATGCTGTACGAACCTGGGGGATTCTTCTTCCTTGTTTCTGTTATTATTTACAGTATTTAGCTGTCAGGGATGAAGCCCGTCATATCAAACATCTGAAAAGAACCAGTCAGGAGTGCTCACTATTGTATTTCTTAGACTGTCTTGGGTAGGCCTATGATAACAAAGAGAGAAAGAAAAATCACCAAATGTATTTCCCACATTACTGTTGAAGAAAGTAAGGTTCAGATAGGCTAAGTGTCAAATGATGAAAAAAGCAATAGACTCAGGCTTAAAATTCATGTTTTTCTGATTTCAGTTAAGTATTTTTCATTAATTCATGATGTTCTGTGTGTGAGATGGGCTAATAATAGGATTCAAAATGTGTTATTTTCTCTATGCTTGAATTACCTCCTCTGGACATTTGTATCTGATGTGGCATGAAGTCTTTTTATATCTTCTCATGAATCTGTGATTTTGTGGTCTTCAAGCATGCATATCTCCATTTGGAGTCCAAGGGTTGAAAATAGGCATTCTTAGCAAACTAACTTACAAGTTTGCCTAGGCAATAAAGTTCAAGTTCTTCTGTGTAATAAGTAAATTATTTTGTTGGTTGTTTCTCTCAAAACTTCTTTCACCTTTTCATTCCTCAGACTATAAATGAAGGGGTTCAGGAGAGGGGTCACCATAGTGGTGAGAACAGCAGTCACTTTGTCAAAATCCAGTGAATGGCTCTGGCTGGGCCTCACATACATGAAGATGTTGCTCCCGTAGGCAATGGAGACGACTGTGATNCATATGTCTGTGACCCTGCAGACTTCTGTCTAGGGTGTGTGCTTGCATGAGGGGACTAGTGTCAGTTTAAAGTCACAGCAGGCAGCTTGGCCAAATTGGTGCCAGGGCAGCAATGCCATGGAGTAGCTTAGCTAAACCCTTGACCACCGATAACAAATAATGTGGTATGTTTTACTGCATTCTGGTGATGTAGTTGAGATGTGTGTTAATAGTTGTTGTTACTGAGTACTTAATCACAACGGAGTCAGGAGGAAGGAGCACGTGAGAATTACCTGGCAAGTGGAAGGATCAATGAATTCGTTAAACTCATTACATATGACAGTGTTTCCCTGGTTTGGATTCCCTTCATCCATAGTTGGAGGAATAGAGTTTACTGAGCAAGTGGAAGTGCTTTGGAATGTCGACTGGCTATTTTGGTCTGTTCCTCCTCCTTCCCCCATATTGAAAAGGGTAAAATGCCTCGTCATGGTTGAATATGGGACAAGTAAGGGACTTTACAAAAATTTGGGGCAAGTTACTCAACTAATTAGAATCAATGTAGAAACTGCTATTATTATCCTCTCTTATAACAATATTGATCATGGGGCACCTGGGTGGCTCAGTCGGTTAAGTGTCCAACTCTTGGTTTTGGCTCAGATCATGATCTCATGGTTTGTGGGATCAAATCCCACTTCAGTCTCTGTGCTGATGAGGGTGAGCCTGCTTGGGATTCTCTCTGTCCCTCTTTGCCTGCACCCCTCCCTCATTCATGGGCTCTCTTTCTCTCTCTCTCTCTTTGTCAAAATAAATAAGAAATGTTGATCATAAGAATAATAAACATCAAAGTAAAACAGTGTATTTATGTTGTTTTTCAGAGTTTATGAAGCCTTTTTATATTTGCACTTTCAAGCCTCGCCAACCTGGGGCCAGCCCCAGCTGGGTACCAAAATTATGCGTAATTTCCCTTATTCACTCGGGTTTTTCTTTTCTGTATTAAGGATACTGGAACAGGGGTTTTGAATAACATGGGAACTCATGATAAACAGCAAAACAGCACAAAGGGGCAGCTATGTTCATCTTTACCTAACAATAACTTAAAGAAAAACAAGCATGGTTAATTTTAAATATGCATTGTCCAGATATTTTGCTGATTTTTTCTAGCCCGTCATTATTTGGGGTTTATAAATATTTTTTTGTTTTAAGTGATGGCAATAGAGACAGTTCAGGATTTAATATTGGCTTTAAAAAAATCCTTCTGTGCTCTGATCTTTATTCATCCTTTCTTGGATCATCACCACTAACAACGCGGCGCTGGCAAGCAGAATAATGGCACCTAAACATACTCCTGTTTTCATCCCCAGAATCTGCGAATCTGTTACTTTACTGGGAAGAAAGGACATTGCAAATGTAATTCAGGAAAAGGACCTTGAGTTGGTGATATCATCCTGGATACGAGGGTGGGCCCACTCCAGCCAAATGAGTCCTTCAAAGTGTAAACCTTTGTCAGCCAGGTCATAGGGGAGATGGAAAAAGGAGACATTTGAAACTTGAGAGAGACATGTCCTGCTGTTGTTGGCTTTGAAGATGGAGGAAGGGAGGCCATGAGCCAAGAACTGCAGCATCTTCTAGAAACTGGAACTGGCCCTGGGTTGATAGCCAGCAAGAAAACAGGACTTGGTCCCATGACTTCAAGGAAGGGAATTCTGTCAACAACTCACATGAATAGGAAATAGATTTTCCCCTAGAGCCCCTAGAAAGGAATGCAGCCTGCTGAATTTGGCCTGGGGAGGCTTGTATTGAACTTGTGACCTACAGAACAGTCAGATGATACATTTGGGTTGTGTTAAGCTGTGTAACTTTATTATGGCAGTGATAGAAAGCTAATATACTAACTTTCCAAATCCTATTTTATTTAGTGTCTGAAAGTGAGTGCAGAGCAGGTCCTATATGACTGCTTCGTTTCTGGTGATATTGTTCTAGTTTCTTTTGATCTTTGAACATTTGTTTCCTGCAATATCTTAGGATGGATGGTGTTCCTTTATGATATTCTGAATCCATTCTTTTTTTTAAATTTTTAATGTTTTATTTCTGAGAGAGACGGAGAGAGAGAAAGAGAGAAAGGGAGAGAGAGAGAGACATCATGAGCAGGGAAGGGTCAGATAGAGAGGGAGACAAAGAATCCAAAACAGCCTCCAGGCTCTGAGCTGGCTGTCAGCACAGAGCCCGACGTGGGGCTTGAACCCACGAACCATGAGATCATGACCGGAGCTGAAGTCGGACACTTAACCGACTGAGCCACCCAGGTGCCCCTGAAACCATTCTTAAGGTAGCACTTTCTCTACCTGTTTTTCTAAGATAGAGTCATGCCAACTCTTAAAGTGTCAGTCACTGTTCATGCAGCTAGAAGGTTAATGGCCACTCCAGTCATAATCCTATTTTGATCTTACAGACGCTTATATTTATATCATCTTTCAGAGTACTTGTCCCATAGCACCCGTTCAGTGATGGTGAAGACAGAGGGCAATGCAATCCCTTGCCAATTTTTCCTTGTACAAAGATGTGAATCAGGAGAGGACATCTCACTTCAATTGGACCAATTGCCTCCTCTTTCCAGGAATTTGGATTTTGAACTCAGAGGAGTTATAATACATATTCTTACAAATTCCCTGTGTATCGATATATAAGTTCATATTTAGGTTCACTATACAAATCCTGGGATATGTTTCAGCTCTTCCTTATTTTTGTAGTATTATTATTAATATTATTATCATTGCTACTATAATTTTCTTTTTTTCTTTTTTTTAATGTTTTATTTATTTCTAGGAGAGAGAGAGAGAGACAGCGTGAGCAGGGGAGGGTCAGAGAGAGAGGGAGTCACAGACTGAAACAGGCTCCAGGCTCTGAGCTGGCAGTCAGCACAGAGCCCGACGTGGGGCTCGAACCCACGAACCGCGAGACCATGACCTAGGTGAAAGTTGGACGCTCAACCGACGAAGTCACACATGCGCCCTCTACTATAATTTTCTATACGATGGATGAAGCCAATCCTCTTGCATCGTCTCTAATACCGAGAGGGAACAATGATTTATGTTTATCTGTGGTTGCATTTCTTAGACTATCTTGGTTAAGCCTAGCGTTAAAAAAAAAAAAAAAAAAAGAGACAAGAAAAGCATAAAATATTTCCTACTTTAAAGATGACAAAGCTAAGGTTCAAATAGACTAAGTATCATGGGATAAAATATATAATAGAGCCAGGCTTAAATTTCAAATTTTTGACAGAAGTATTTTTCATTAATTCATGATATTTTGTGTGTGAATTGGCCAGAAAGGATTCAAACATAGTATTTTCAAAGGTTTCAAGAATATTATTTTCTCTATCCTTGAATTTTCTGCTCTGCATGTGACTACAATACTTTGTATCTGATGTGGCATGAAGTCTTTTTATATCTTCCCATGAATCTGTGATTTTCTGGTCTTCAACCATGCTTCTCTCCACACACAGTCCAAGGGTTGAAAAAAAAGCCATTCTAGCAAACAAACTTTCATATTCTCTTGCATAATAAGACCATGATTTTGTTGATTGCTTCTCTCAAAACTTCTTTCACCTTTTCATTCCTCAGACTATAAATGAAAGGGTTCAGGAGAGGGGTCACCATTATGGTCATGACAGCAGTCACTTTGTCAAAATCCAGTGAATGGCTCTGGCTGGGCCTCACATACATGAAGATGTTGCTCCCGTAGGCAATGGAGACGACTGTGATGTGAGAAGCACAGGTGGAAAAGGCCTTCTGACGTCCTTGGGCTGAGGGGATGCGCAAGATGGTAGAGATGATGTAGGTGTAGGACACAATGGTGAGTACCAGGGAGGTCAGGAGGACAAAAGAAGATAAGAGGAAGTTTATCATCTCAATGAAATGAGTGTCTATGCAGGCCACCTGTAGCAGAGGAGCAATGTCACAGAAGAAATGACTGATTTCTTTATAACAGTAGGGCAGTCTGGAAACCACAATAATTGGGCACAGCACTGAGAGGAAGGCTCCCACCCAGCACCCCAGAACCAGTAGGAGACAGACCCTACTGTTCATGATGATGGTATAGCGCAGGGGGTTACAGATGGCCACGTAGCGGTCAAAGGACATCACCGCTAGGAGGATAAACTCCACTGTCCCCAAGAAAAAGAAGAAGTATGTTTGAATCATGCAACCAGCAAAAGATATGGTCTTCCTGTCCTCTAGGAGACAAGCTAACAGTTTTGGGGTGACTGAGGTAGTGTATAAAATGTCCAAAAATGACAAATTACTGAGGAAGAAGTACATCGGGGTTTGGAGGCGATTATCAGCCCATATTAGGGAAATGATGACAATATTTCCTGTGAGAGTTAGCATGTAAGTAAACAAGAGGACCACAAAGAGGGAGATTTGAAGCTTCCGGATAACAGGGAAGGCGGTCAGGGTAAATTCAGTCACTGTGCTCTGATTTTGCACATCCATTGCATGCAATACCTAGTGGGCAGCACGTCTCTGAAAAAAAAATTATAGAGATGAAAATCAGCTTAAATGAGTTTTCAATCCTCTTATCAGTAATACATTTAAAGCAGTAAAAGCTCGTTTTTATGTTTTATTTATTTCTGAGAGAGAGAGATTGACAGCGTGAGCAGGGAAAGGTCAGAGAGAAAGGGAGACACAGAATCCAAAACAGGCTCCAGGCTCTGAGCTATCTGTCAGCACAAAGCCGAACCATGAGATCATGACTTGAGACAAAGTCAGACTCTTAACCGACAGAGCCACCCAGGCGCCCCAAGTAGTAAAAGCGAGTGAATGAAGAGTCAAGAGTGTTTTCATCCTTCCACTCGCTCTAAAAAATGTAGGACCTTGGATAAGTTACATGACTTCTTCCAACCTCGGTATTGTCATATTTAACATTTTTGATTGATTGAAATTTTCTCCATGGTCTCATTAAGCTCTAGTCTTTATGATGGTGATCTCTTTGACTCAATGCTCCTTCTCTTCTCTCTTTCATTCTTCCTGATCTACTATTTTCCTAGGTAAGTTCTGTGCCTGAGAAGACAGAATCCTTAACTGAGAATCTCCTAAATCCATTTGCAAAATGGTAAAAGGGAATATTAATAAAAGTTGAGTTACTTTTCTCCAAGTCATCTCAACCCTTCAGGTATCATCTACATAAAAGAGCAGAAACTAAGAAACTGACCAAGAGAGTCCAATGAAAGGGAACCTGTATTTGTCTCACCTCACATTTGTGACTGGTGTTGTATGGGTCTCAAGGTGATATCTGGTTGTCCCCGAGCTATTCTGATGGGATAATAATTGATCTCCATAAGGCCACATAGGTTTCCTTTGTTTTTATTTCTTATACTGATTAAAGTCTTTGATGTCTACAGTGTCCAGAGCAAGTAGGTGCATGATGTATGGTTCATCATTTGCATAACCTATTTCGAACATTTGAAAACCGTCTACTGGGAAAATGATTAGTGTATTTCCTCTTTGTTGCTTGCAATGTCATGTATATGTCAGGATCCAGAAGAGTAACAAAGCTTTTCCCTTCCATTCTCCAACTAGGAATGCTTATGGGTTCTCTTTAATAAGTCCCTTATACCTTGTATTCTTTTCAGCAATTTGAACATCGGCTTGTTAATAGTAGTGAAAGAAAGTACTTGCAGGTGATGGTGTTTGAAATGCTCATCTTGGAATGTGAACATCCATTGCATGTCTCTATAATTCAGTGAAGCTGAATTTATTTTGTAGCTAATCCTTTAGTTTTGTGTCACAATTAAATTGGTTAAAATGACAAATTTATGAACCTGAGCTAGGTTGTTTTTAGGTTTGGAACCTACTGTGTTCCTCTTGAAAGAAGTTCGTTTTCCTCAGGCTCTCTCTCTCTCTCTGAAGAATAATTCCTAGGATTATTTTGCCTTAAAGACTTTTTTTTTGAATTGATTTCCATTTGAAAAGTTTGCTGTGACTTTTCTGGTCCCTATAGTTGTTCATTATTTGTATTCAGCATTCATTTATTCCAAAAATAAACTGCTTTTAAGTAATCAAAGACCTTAACGGGTCTGATCTATTGAAATAGGGTCTTGGTACCAGTACATATGCTTCCACCACTAATACTAAAATATTGATTCCTCCCCCCACATAATAAATTTCCAGACTGATTCCTACTGGACAAAAAGGCAAAACCATAGCAGGGTGGACACGTGTTGATATTACTGTGGTCTAATACTAAAGCATAATAGAGCATGATATGTGGACAAGTAAAAATGCTTTGAATTTCCCTTTCATTTCCCCCTTCTCACCTTCCTTGCTGACAACTCCAGAGACTAGTGGGTGTTAAGACAGACTGATGTGGATTCTTATGGAGCTGCCTCTCATCTATTCCATTGTTCTTTCCATTTGTCTAGACAACTGTTTCACAACCTCTGTAATGTAATCGTTTTCCTTCTTGCCTCTGGAGTCTTTGATGAGCCTGATAGGAGCTTGATTCCCCTCTGGTAATATAAGAGTTAAACAGTTCAGGATCTTCCAAAGCACTGTGCCAGTTTTTAATAACAAGAATCTGGGATGGTTGAACACAAATAGAGTTGCTCTTTGTCGTGGTTGTCATTGGGTCACATAGGAATAGAAAAAATGGGCATGGAGAGCTTTCTGTTCTGCTGAAGTCCAATAAACTTCTCTGAGATGAACTAAAGATGTAGCATTTCTCTCCTTTGGGGAGTCTCTTAACTTCATGATAGTGGGAAATAACTTGGCTTTGTGTTGGTCTTCTCTAGATGACCTCTGCACCCTCCAGAGCCCATCTGGTGTAAGGGGGAATGGTTCTGGCTTAGACCATCTGTGTTTAACAATTTAATGACAACTTTGCCAGGTTAAAGCTTTCATTGGATGGGGGGGGGGGGGGGGGGGGGGGGGGGGGGGAGTAGTGTTCCTCATTACCATTTGTGGATCCTTAAAAAATGGGTTTGAATTGCATGTTTGCACATTTCAAGATGTCAGATTTAATGAGATAAATGTGGACTATTGGAAAAGTCATGGCAGATTTTCAATCAGAGAGCCTGTGTTTTTTTTCTCATGTGGCCACTTGTAGCTTTGGGTCTTTAATGAGCCCTAAGCATCCTGTGCTTACTGTCTCATCTCTAACGTGAGGATAATGACTTGTTAGAACATGGCAGGTTCAGGTCCTCAGCTAGCATCTAGCACAGCAATGTATATGTAGTTGATGTTCAGTATGTACCTGTTAAGAACATAGGGTTGAGGAAGTAGAAACAGAAAAGGACTAGGATGTGGCAGGAGGTGGGGATTAGAGATAATTTGGGATCTTCGCTGCTGTCAGTAAAATGTGACAAAGTTTAATTGTAACTGAAGTACATTAAAAACTTTCATCTACAGACTTATGGTAAAGCTCTAATACTTGACATCTGCCGACAGCCTACGTTTTGGGAAAGCAGTAATTACACTTTAATTCATCAAATATACATATAAACAAATAAAGAGAGACTCAAACTGCTTAACATATAATTATGGATAATTGCATATTACAGTATACTTACATCATGCTGATTGTAGCACAGTTGGTATTTTCTCCATTCAAGTATGCCAAGAAACTCGAAATTTGGGTATGTTTTTCCTACTGCATTCTATCTATTTTTCTTTAAATTCTGTTATTGCTTCAGTTTTGAAATCTGAGTATATCTCAGGCTTAGTCTGAGCCTTTTCCCCACGTGGTATGTAATCGCCCTTTGAAAACCACACCAAATGGTTATTCAGTTTTTGCTGAAGTGTTCCATCTGCCTTCCTCTGAATGAAAAGCCATCCTTTTTAATAACCTCTGTGGATTTTTCTCAGTTCTCTTTTCGCATTTCCACAGAAAAGTTAAGTGTCGACATACACTAAGCAGAGGTCCTTAGTGTTATCATCTTTTCGTGTTGCATGTCCAGTGTATCTTAATCTCAGATATTCCCCTGACTTTCAAGTAATGTGTATCCTGGAGCACATTTTTGTCCAGAAGAATGGAAGAGTGAGGTTTGGTGACAAATGGGGAAGTCACACCCTGAATCACCAACAGGTCCCCTGACTTCTATTTTGATCTCTGGCAAAAGTGACCAAGAGCTTCTCAAATTTCAGGGGTTTTTTGTTTGTTTGGGCTTTTGTTTGTTTGTTTGTTTGTTTTTAGTTGCAGGAATGTAATTTCCTCTCTAGTTGGTGAATTTCTCTTTCTTCTGTGGATGAACCTGGAAACTTGGCATTATTCAAGCCACAGGACATTAGACCAAAAGAGAACTTCATAGGCAGATGAGTCAGTCTGGCCCTCAAATATTCTGCAGTGTCTCCACCCAGGTACTGTCCAGGGATGCTAAACTCACTGTTTCTTGAGGCAACTCATTCTACCCGAACGGCCCTGAATGTTACAAGAACTCATATTTGCTTTCACTGAAACATCTCTCTAAACTGTCCCCATTTATCAGGTCATCCCTGTTCATTCATCAGGTATATTGTGACTTGATTTTAAATGTAACCGCCTTTATTTCCTCTCTCCAGAAAATAACAGTACTCTGCCTCTATTAAATATGAACTTTGATAGTTAATGAGATTTTGTGTTACCTTCAGAGATTTGGTTTGCAATGGCACCTGGGATTATAGCATAAAAAAAGGTTAATTATTATTATTGCAATGGCAGAACATTAGAATTGAAGTAACTAATCAGTTATAAAGTTAAGGTCTCCTGGGAGAATCCATGTTTGTTTATTTTATTTATTTAAAGTGAAATTTACAGAGCTGCTTTAAAGTCTCAGGGAACTAAAGACTTGGAAAACTTAAAACACATTTTTTTTCTGAAATGATCATAATGTATTAAAATAAGTGTTAAGGGTGATGAACTAGGGGAATTGACCCCCAAAACCAAGAACACACTTTACACACTCTATGTTAGCCAATTTTGACAAAAAGTTATATTTAAATAAATAAATATCATACAACAAAAATAAAATGAAATAAAATAAAATTGAAAAAATGCTTTAAGATGCTTTACAGAGATTATTGCATAGGTTTTATGTCTACGTGCATATTTTAATTGCTGTATGATGTACAAATAATATACAATTGATTTGTGAATATTGAACCAGTCCTGTAACCTAAGGATGAATCCCACTTGATCATGGTAGATAACTCTTTTTATATGCTGTTGAATTCGATTTGGAAGTATCTTGTTGAGGATTTTTGCATCCGTATTCATCAAGGATATTGGCCTGTAGTTCTCTTTTTTTTTTTGCTAGGTCTCTATCTGGTTTGGGAATCAAGGTGATGCTGGCTTTGTAGAATGAGTCCAGAAGTTTTCCTTCAATTTCTATTTTTTTGGAATAGCCTGAGAAGAATGGGTATTAACTCTGATTTAAATGTCTGGTAGAATTCTCCAGGGAAGCCATCTGGCCCAGGGCTCTTATGTGTTGGGAAATTTTTGATAACTGATTCAATTTCTTCTCTAATTATGTGTCTATTCAGATTTTCTCTCTTCCTGTTTGAATTTTGGTAGTAATCCTGCTTTGTTTCTTAAGATTATAGTTCATTGTTGAACACCTCATCCCCCTTTGATGTAAATCAGGCTTTCTTTTTCTCTCAGACAACAAGATCTGAATTTCCATGGTTACTTCCCTCTTTATAATCTTGGTTCCTAATAATCCTCTCCTTCCCACCTCTTCTTGGCTACACTGTGCAGTGTCCAGTTGCCCTTTCTCACCAGTGAAGACCCAGCAGAATATAAAAGTTTGAAGAACAACACTATGCACATTGTTATAGAAATGATAATAACTTATGGGCATCTGGGTGGCTCAGTCAGTTATGCATCCAACTTCTGATTTCGTCTCAGGTCATGATCCCAAGGTGGTAGCATAGAGCCCTGCATTTATTTATTATAAATAAATAAATAAAATAACAAATAAAAGGTGATTCTACCTTCTAGCTATGTACCTTGTAGGGTCATATTATATTGATAAATTCAGCACATTTCTATGTATCATCACAATGAATCTGAGATCAGATTCACATTAATCAAAAATATAATAGTAATTAATTTTCAACAACAAAGACAGTATGTCATGGCTAGGCAACCTTTGCTTTGACCAAAATATTTTCTCCAAGTAGGCAAGCTATATGGGAAAGGCAAAAATAAGTACAAAGGTGCTTGGTGAACTTAGAGTCAGCACAAGAAAAAGTTTGTAACTCAAAGAAAATGTTTAATGGAATCAGGTAAAAATAAAGATAACTTGAAGCTCCCAATGCCACAGCAGGCACATACCTAACTTGTATGCAGGACAGACCTTCTTCCTAGAGCAGCATTTGAGAGTCTTTGCATTTGTCAGTCTTTTAAATTTTTTCTTCTATATTGACTAAGAGAATTAAAAATCTTGCTTCTTGGGGTGCCTGGATGGCTCATCTGGTTAAGCGTCTAACTTCAGCTCAGGTTGTGATCTCACGGTTTGTGGGTTCCAGCCTCACATCAGGCTCTGTGCTGTCTGCCAGCTCAGAGCTTGGAGCCTGTTTCAGATTCTGTGTCTCCCTCTCTCTCTGACCCTCCCCGGGTCATGCTCTGTCTCTTTTTCTCTCTCTCTCAGAAATAAATAAAACATTAAAAAAATTTTTTTTTTAAATTGTGCCTCTTAATCTAGTCAAGATCATCAAAGGAGAAGCATCTCAGAGCCTGGTGAAAATGTCTCACTTTCCACCTTACCAATATCTCTGTGTGATGACAATATTATTTTTATACAAATGATCTCATTTTATAGCCACAAGTGCCCTGGAAAATAATCAGAGCAGACATTCCTGCCACCACTTTGCAGATGGGCAAGTGGAATCTTGGAGAAATCCTGTAACTAAGTAACTAAGTTCCCAAGTCCATTTAAGTTAGTGCCTAAACAAATATTAGACATTAGCTCTTGTGACTCAGGGTCTGGAGAGTTTCCATGATCCTATGTTACTATATGAAAAATGTTTCAAGGACTGAACAGACATAGAATTCCTTTTTTCTCCTGGTTGTCTATACTTCACTATTGATGATGTATGATGCTTATCCATCCTGCTGACAAGTTCTGAGTCTTCAGTCACACTTTGGCGTCACTCTTCATAAAGCACAAGGTGCCATAGAGAGAAAGCATAGCTTATATGTCCTGAAATTGCTTAGTATTATGTTCCCTTGGAATGTGGTGGAACTATCCTGCTAACTGACTCTTTCAAGACTTCCTTTACCTTTTCATTCCTCAAGCTATAAATGAAGGGGTTCAGGAGAGGGGTCACCATTGTAGTGAGGACAGCCGTCACTTTATCAAAATCCAGTGAATGGCTCTGGTCGGGCCTCACATACGTGAAGATGGAGCTGCCGTAGGCAATGGAGACGACTGTGATGTGAGAAACACAGGTGGAAAAGGCCTTCTGACGTCCTTGGGCTGAGGGGATGCGCAAGATGGTAGAGATGATGTAGGTGTAGGACTTTTTGGTGAGTACCAGTGATTTCAGGATTACTATTGAAGATAAGAGGAAGTTTATCATCTCAATTAATTGTGTTTCTATTCAGGCCACCTGTATTATAGGTGCAATGTCACAGAAGAAATGACTGATTTCTCTAAAACAGAAGGGCAGTCTGGACACCACAATCGTTGGGCACAGCACTGAGAGGAAGGCTCCCACCCAGCACCCCAGAACCAGTAGGAGACAGACCCTACTGTTCATGATGATGGTATAGCGCAGGGGGTTACAGATGGCCACGTAGCGGTCAAAGGACATCACCGCTAGGAGGAGAAACTCCACTGTCCCCAGAAAGAAGTAGAAATAAACTTGAGTGATGCAGCCAGCAAAAGATATGGTTTTCTTCTTTTCTAAGAGACAGGCTAGCAACTTTGGGGCAATAGTAGTTGTGAACAAGATGTCCAAAAATGACAAATTACTAAGAAAGAAATACATTGGTGTCTGGAGACGATTATCGGTCCATATTAAGGAAATGATGATAATGTTTCCCGTTATAGTGAGCATATAAACCAGCAGGAGAATGACAAACAGCAAGACCTGAATCTCCTGGATGACAGGAAAGGAGACCAATGTGAATTCAGTCAAGGTAGTCTGATTTCTCATAGCCATGTCAACTGGAAGGGGAAGAAACAAAGAAAACGTAGAATCTTTGAAGATCTCTTTCCGGTTTTTCTACGATCTTACTAAATATAGATTAGAGAAAACATTCAAGAGGGTGTGGTCCTGTGTCCCGTATCATGTGGCCTCAGGCAAATCAAATTAGCTTGCTTGGCCTCAGTTCTCATCTTCATAGTTGATGGGTTGGAAAAAATTTTTCTATGGTCCCTTTAAACTTTAACTTTTCAATTTCTACTTCATGTATATATTTCTTCTCTTTATTTCCTTCCTTAAATCCAAATCTGTGCAAGTTAACTGAAGTGTATAATTAACTGAAATTCACTCAACTCATTTTGATCGTGGTATATTTTAATCTTTAATAATATGGATATCTTAGCTGATAGCCTCATATCATACTTTATCGAGGAAAGAGAAGTCATCAGATGAAAATTCTGTTACCGTTCCTGTATCAAGGCTGACCAGCATATTATGATCTGAATGAAGAATCCTTTTAAGTCATGACAAGAGTCGGATCAGACACACTCTCTGAGATATTGCTCATTATGTCAAAAGTTAGGAGAGGTGTCTGGATCCATGTTATAAAAAACGAACAAAGAAACAGTAGGAAGGACTGAGGCCGGGCAGTCAGGTCAGAGCTTTGGTGGCTGGAGTTGGAGCCTGAAGACCCAATAGCCAAGATCAGGATGGCTGGCATATGAATCAGCCAAAACAGAGAATTGGTAAGGGAAACACAGAGAACTGATGAAACAGGGAACCAAAGCAGAAGATTTGTACCGACAAGCCTCAGTGAGGAGAAGGGTCGCCCTGTGATCATATGTTTAAGGAGACATTTCTATGGCACATCCAGGGCTGGAACATCAGCAAAGCTGGAAAAGCAAACCTGAGACTTCCTCTCTGAACCAAATGTGAAGCGAGAAGGTGAAGGGGTCCTGGGTGAGGCATGCCGAACGACAGGAGGAGAAGCAAATCCCTTCCAGAAGAAAAATTCCCCAACATAGCCACCAAGAACTCCCAGGCATTAAGAAGAAACAAAGAACTTTTGGACAAAGATTTCCAAACATGCTAACAATTGCACTGCTATAAATGAGAGTAGAAAAAAAGAAATGATAGAGATTCAGCACAAGGACAACAGAATTTGGAATTGTTAGATGTGTTATATAGGACACTTATATATGGAATATTTCAAGAAATAAAGGATGCAATTTTAAAAGTGAGAATGCCACAAGAATCAAGGCTTTTAAAAACTACCAAATTGACTTTTTAAAAAGACCCAGTGTTGGGAGCCTGGGTGGCTCATTCACTTGAGCATCTGACTCTTGACTTCAACTCCCAGGGTTGTGGGATTGAGCCCCACATCTGTCTCCGTGCTGACAGCTCAGAACCTGGAGCCTGCTTCAGATTCTGTGTCTTTCTCTCTCTCTGCCCCTCCCCCACTCACGCTCTCTCTCTGTCTCTCTCTCTCTCAAATAAACATTAAATAAATAAACAAAAAATAAAAATAAAAAGACCCAGTGGAACTTACAGAATTAAAAAAAAAAGATTATTGTGGAAGTAACAATTCAGTTGTTTCAAGTGAGGTTAGATGGGATAAACAATGGATCAGATGTAATGTAAAACACCTGGTTGTACACCTGAAACTAATGTAACATTGTGTGCCAACTGTACTCAAAAATGAAACAAAAAGAAAACCCTTCTTCTTAGGTCATCTCATGCCTCCTAAAATTTTAAATAAATGGATTAGCAAATAGGCAGATCTATCTAAAGAATTTCTCTTTCATGAAACAGAGATAAGCTTGCAAAATATGGAAGAGTGCAAAGGGATGGAATTTAGTTTTTAAAAATAACAATGGAATGGGAACATTTATATGTGTGTTCTGTGTCCTGCAGGAGAGAACACAGGAAGTGAAGCTGGATAGTAGTTACAGACAGAGTCAGAGCACAAAAGGGAAGACATGAAAATCAGCAAGAAAGGGTAGATCAGCAGTGAGCATGACCTGTTCGCTTCCGCACAGCAGCAATGCAAGGCAAAAATTAATTAAATAATATCTCTAAAGTGTGGCAAGAAAGCAACTGCCAACTCAGGTAATCCAGGAAGATTCTCTTCCATTGTAAAATAAATCTATTTTAGATAAAAGCTTCAGGAATTTACTATCAAAGGACAAATGATATAGTAATTTCAAAATATAATTCAAGAATAAAGAAAATAATGGAGATCATTTAAGGTATAAAGAGGAATAATAAAGACATGAAATGGTAAACATGTACATAAATCTAAACAGAAATTCTTTGTAGAAAGTAATAACAGTGTTGGGGGCACCTGGGTGGCTCAGTTGGTTGAGTGTCTGACTTCAGCTTAGGTCATGATCTCGTGGTTCATGGGTTTGAGCCCCACATCGGGATCTGTGCTGACAGCTCAGGGCCTGGAACCTGCTTTGGAATCTGTGTCTCTATCTCTCTGCTCCTCTCCCGTTTGTTCTCGTTCTCTCTCTCTCTCTTTTTCTCTCTCTCAAAAATAAGTAAACATTAAAAAAAAAATTTTAAAGTAATAACTTGAATTTCTGGAGTTAAGCTAGAATTGGCATATGGATGATGACAGGAAAAAAGTGTGGAGAGGAAAATTGGAGCCAAAGCCTTCTTGTACCATTTGTGAGGGGATGAAACATTGTTTTCTTTTAGTTTTTGTTTGTTCGGTTGGTTGGTTGGTTTTAGAAGTCTCCATGCGCAGTGAGATTCCCAAAGCAGGGCTTGAACTCACCACTCTGAGCTTAAAACCTGAGCTGAGATCAAGAGTTGGATGCTTAATTGCGGAGCCACTCAAGCACCTGTCTTTTAGGTTTTAAGGTAAAAAAGCCTAAAAAAATTTCTAGGGTATTCACTGAAAGAATAGAAATAAGTAGATAACTTCCAAATTTATGGAAAGGCAAAAATGATGTAAGGAAAACAAAACTCAACTATAACAAAGATATAAATAAATACCAGCATTCATAGCAATCCATCAATTCCATCCCCCCCCCCAAAAAAAAGAAGAAATAAATTATGGAAAAAGAAACAGAAAAATAGAAAATTGGAACAAATAAAAATAAAAAGTAAGCTGTATAAACCAGTTCTCACATATCAATTTTCACAGTAAAGAAAACTGAACTAAATTCTTTAAAGACAGACGTTTGTAATACTATATTAAAAAAAAAATTCCTGTTGTATTCTATTTATAAGAGATATAAAAGGCAAGAACATAGAAGAATTGAAAATAAAAGGATTTTTTAAGAAAGATATGCCAAACATATACTAATCCCCAAGAAAATTAATGTGGCTAAGCAAGTGTCCCCCACTGTTTGAAAATTTCCATTTTGCCACTTCATTTTCATGGACAATATATTGTACCTGTTCTTGCTATCTTAAAGGAATCCAGAAATTCCATGAGAACTTTCGTGTTTGTTTTTCAGGGAGCCAAACCATTGCAGAGGCAGCACCCACGCTGAGCAGAGTGGCGCCACCAAGCGTTTTTCCCAAGGAACTACACTCAGCGCCTCAGCATTGAACTCCGCTTTGAACTGTGGCTGCCAGTATCTGTTCTTTATCTTGATTTATTTTGTGCATCTCTTAACAAGATGTGTCCTAAAGGTGATAAAAAAAAAAAACAAACCTAAGAGAGGTTATATTTGGAGTCCTGGAATGCTCAAAAAGTTACCCATATAAATTAATGGTAATTGCTTCATTTTCTGCCACTTTGGCTTACAAAAGATTTCATAGGAATGAATGCTCTATTTCTGGAGAGTGGGGACATCTGTATTAATAACTGACAAAATAGTAAGACAAAATGTGGCATTAGGGATTGACAGGGCCACTGTTTGATTTTAAAAATTTCAATTCATCATTAACTCATTACCCTTTTAAATACATAGATATTTAGTAACCAGCTTCAACACACATAAAGAAAAAAAAATCCCAGAGCTGTAAGATCAAAGTATCATCATAGTGGAAGAATTCAGTACATAAACTTATTTTATAATATTTTTAAAAGTTTATTTTGAAGGAGAGAGAGAGTGTGAGTGAGCAGGGTAAGGGCAGAGAGAGGGGAGACTGAGCTTCCCAAGCAGGCTCCATGCTGTCAGCACAGAGCCTGACATGGGGCTTGACTCAGGAACTGCGAGATCATGACCTGAGTTGAAATCAAGAGTCAGATGCTTAACCAACTAGGCCACCAGGCACACTTATTTTATAATATTTTAAATTCTAAAACATTTGAGGGGCGCCTGGGTGGCTTATTCGGTTAAGCGTCCGACTTTCGCTTAGGTCATGATCTCGCGGTTCGTGGGTTCGAGCCCCGCGTCGGGCTCTGTGCTGACTGCCAGCTCAGAGCCTGGAGCCTATTTCAGTCTGTGACTCCCTCTCTCTCTGACCCTCCCCTGCTGACGCAGTCTCTCTCTCTCTCTCTCTCCTAGAAATAAATAAAACATTAAAAAATTTAAAAAAAAAATAAATTCTAAAACATTTGTGCGTGTGTGTGTGTGTGTGTAACAACCTCAGCAAGTCACTGTTTACATGAACAATTCATTAAACACACAAAGAATTTTATGTGACCCCTTTTGCGAGTTACTGAGGCTTACCTCTTTCAAAGTTTAGCCAAGATTCCTGTGCATGTGTTAGTATTCCTTCTAGCCATATAAACTTGTTCCCTGCTGACTGGACTATAGACAAAACAGGTCACTGAACTTGAACTGAAATCTGAAAATAATTAAATATTTGATCTTTTAACAATCTCTGTTAAATTCTAGATCTCAGTCTCATTAGTATCGTTTATATTCCCCTTCATTTCCGTGGGTCAGTTCATACAAATACAAATTACTCTGAAATCCTTTCACAAACCCTAAATATCTGAAATTGTGGATGAGTCTTTAAAAACTCAAATAGGGGCGCCTGGGTGGCTTAGTCAGTTAAGCATCCGACTTCGGCTCAGGTCATGATCTCACAGTTTGTGGGTTTGAGCCCCATGTCGGGCTCTGTGCTGACAGCTAGCTCAGAGCCTGGAGCCTGCTTCAGAGTCTGTGTCTCCCTCTCTCTCTCACCCTCCCCTGCTCATGCTGTCTCTCTCACTCTCTCAGAAATGAATAAAACATTAAAAAATTAAAAAAAAACCCTCAAATAATGTCTCAAGTTTCACGTATAAGCTGAGCGATATAGTGGTAAGTGTGGTTGTGGTTGGAAAGTGGTAGCATGAGTTCTGGTCCCCTGATTTCTAGATGTGGCTTTAGTTCTCTCACTTGTAAATGAAAATGCCATAAATATCTTCTGCTTAGGATGACAGTGAGGGCTGGAAGGACAAAACGTTCTTATCAGCGAATAACTAACAGGACTTGACGCATCTTGCTAAAAAGCAAACAAAATAAACAAGACTGTGAGCAGTGGATGGAAATAAAGGACGCACCTATAAGGATAAAACATGAAGAGAAAAATATTGACAACTCCATCTCCATGGGTAATAAAAATGCAAAAATATTGTTAAGTACTTATTTTGAGAGACAGAGAGAGCAAGTGGGAGAGGAACAGAGAGAGAGAGAGACAGAGAATCCCAAGCAGGCTCCATGCTGTCAGCACAGAGCCCAGTGTGAGGCTCGAACTCACAAACTGTGAGTTCATGACCTGAGCCGAAACCAAGTCGGACACTTAACCGACTGAGCCACCCAGGTGCCCCAAAATGTAAAAATATTAATATGCAGTGGAGATGTGGTAACACAGACCTTTACTAAACCTGCTTGACTTTGTCCACAATAAAATTTGTGTGAAGATCCCTAAACTATTTGACCTTGTAAGCCACACTGCTTCCTGCATATGCATCTTTTTAGCATATCTTTTTATCATAACAATAAAATAGAAGATATTCTTTATACCCTGAAGACAGTTAAAAATTGACCTCACAATTTTCAGCATCTGTTTTTATATTTAAATATAAAAAGATGGGGCACATGGGTGGCTCAGCCAGTCGAGCATCCAACTCTTGATTTCAGCGAACCCTGCACTGGGCTCTGTGCTGACAGTGTGGAGCCTGCTTGGGATTCTCTCTTTCTCTCTGTCCCTTCCCCACTCGTGCTCTCTCTCAAAATAAATAAACTTAAAAAGAAACATAGAAAGAACTTTAATTTTTCAGAATTGCATTTGTTTTATTCCTTCTAAATGCTGTATGATAAAAAGTTTTCCCCTCTGGTTTGGATTTCTTGGAAAATTTCACAATATTGGCTGCCCAGGGGTCGTTGTACAAACTTACTGCTTCTTCCTCTGCAAAAGTCAAACCATCTATGCTTAGGATGTTTAAGTTGTGGGGAACTCACTGCTAATTCATGTATCTTATTTCATATTTGATTGTCTCTGACCCTTTGAAAATCCTTTATTAACCTGAGGTAATACCTTTTTTCCATCTACTTCCACCCGTTGTTCCTAGTACTAGACTGAGGCTTGTTCAGACAAAGTCACTATTCTCATCTCATCAAAACACCTTGATTTCTCCTTTTTAGGTTTCAAGTCATGCTGTGATACTAGCTAACATACACTGAGTTCTTGGTATTTTGTGCCAGGCACTCAGTTAGCCTCTTAAAAAGCTTTAAGTGGCATCAGAAAAGAATGTGTATTAGGGCAACTGGGTGACTCAGTTGGTTAAGCGTCCGACTTTGGCTCAGGTCATGATCTCACAGTTTGTGAGTTCGAGCCCCGTGTCGGGCTCTGTGCTGACAGCTCAGAGCCAGGAGCCTGCTTCTGATTCTGTATTTCCATCTCTCTCTGCCCCTCCCATGCTTGCACTCTGTCTCTGTCTCTCTCAAAAATAAACAAGCCTTAAAAAAAAACAACAGAAAAGAATGTGTATCAGCTATTTCTTAAATGCAGTATTTTCTTGCTAATTTTTAGATTTGGAGGTTTTGTTTCCACACAACCTTTTTGGTTTGAGCTGTTTCTGATAGATGAGTATTAAATCATCCCTATGATTGATTTTGACTTTGTCATATTCTTCTGGTAGTTGTTTTAATTTATTCAAGGCTCTGCTCTTTCATAGGTATAAATTGAACAACCTTCTGAAGTAGGAGGTAGGTGTGGCTGTGGTCTACATTTTGCACATGAAAAAACTGACATTTACAGAGGCTGAATAACTTACCCAAAGTCCCATAGCTAGTGTGTGGCAGGGCCAGATTGAAATACGGTCTGTCTGACTCCAAAGACGCATTCTTTAGAGATAAGCATAATGTAGACTCTTATCCCACTCTTGTAGAGAGAATAAAAAGGTCTGAGTGGACTGAATGAGGGGTAAGACACATAAAGTCAAACCAAGACACAGCTCTCTAGTTCAGCCAGGACAGAAATGTTACTGTCACCTCATGTTACGAGTCTGGAAATGCTAGTCTTGCTACTTTGACTAATTGAATAACCATAATATTTTAGATTCAGAAAAATCTCATGATTAGAAGAGATATTTAGGATCATGTAGTTCTGTCAAGGTCTAAATGTCACATCCTTCCCAAATATTTCTCTCCCCGGAGAGACTTACTCTCTGTTTTATCTTTGTACAGTTCCACATAAAACGTCATTACATTGACCTGGAAGCTGATTACCACTTGTTTTCTGTATTTATTCTGAAAACTCTGAATCCTTTTAAGATAAATGGAACTTTGAATCTCTACCTTTTTTTTTTTTTTTTTCTGTATCTGGGATGTGATGAGTCCTTTCTGCTATGAAAATAGGCCACGAATCAGCAGTAATATTTGAAGCTCTTGCTTGCTCTCAAGGATTTAATTGAGGATAGCTCTTGGGAATAGGAGGTGAAATAGGTTAATTACTATTTTGTAATCAAAGAATTTTAATCATGAAAAACCAATCACGATCACAAAGTTTAGTTGGAGATGCCAAACAGACATATTCAGGGCTCCAGGGGAATTATCCCAGGGGTGTTGTTTTATTCCATGAATCAAAGCTTGGTGGCCTGCTTTTGAGCTTAAGGGTAACAAAACATGGAAAACTTTTGATGTTCTCCAATAATTGACAAAATGATGTCAGTTTTCCTTTCCTGGGAATGCTGGCAATAATAATCCTTCCGATGCTCTGAATACGATAAATTCTCCTTTTTTCCTCTGTCAAAATGAAGAAATGTTCTCCTACTGCCCAAATCTATAAAAGGTGACTTTCTCTTCGTTTATTATACTAGTCTATACCTAATCCTTATAGTAGCCTAAAAATCCTTAGGCTGGAGAATTGGGGTAATGGGTAAGCACAAGGAAGTGAATACAGACATTTTCTAAATGGGCTGAAAATAATCTCCAAAAGATATGGGGTGGACACCTTCCGAAGTAGTCAGACATGTGATGGAGAAGGGTCCAATTGACACTACTGTCTAGCAGTGTCCTCCTGTGGTTATTATTTCCATTGTGGCTCTTGTCTATTTGGTCCCAGCACACAGCATCACTTAGCTTCCAGGGCCCATCAATTCTTCCTGTCAAAGGCTTGAAACATTAACATTTCTATTAAAAGCCAGAAACTTGGATTCGATGAAAAACTCCAACTATCTTCTGGTTATTGGAGACACATCTAAAACAGAAGCAGAAATAATGACTGGAAAATGCAAGGACCCAAAAAGGATACACATGGCGAACATTCACCAACGTTGGTGGATTGTATTACTGTTCCCAATTCTTATGTACTTTTCTTTTTAAAACAATTTTTTTTTACTGAAATACAGTTAGCACACAATGTTACATTAGTTTCAGATGTATAATACAGTGATTCAACAAGTGTATGTGTTAGGCTGTGCTCACTGCAAGGGTAGCTACCATCTGTCACCGCGTAACACATATTGCAATACGATAGACTGTATTATTCCCTGTGCTGTGCCTTCTGTTCCCATGACTTATTCATTCCATAACTGGAAGTCTTTATCCCTCTCTCCCCTTCATGGATTTTGCCCATCTCCCCTCCTCCCTTCCCCTCTTTCTCTATAAGATGATTACATATTTCCACATACACATCTCATTGTGTCACTGACCATGTGTCATCCCTAAAGTGAAGCATGTCTGAGCGAAAATTTGTGCTATTCTTCTATTCCCTCTGTCACAAGACTGGGATGTTGCTGGTGGGGGATGCCTTTCATCTGAATTTAGAATGAAAGCATATGTGGGATAGAGACTGAGCAGATTGGGATTCACCAGCATGCAATGTGAAGGGGAAAAAAATCCTCCAAAATTTTTGTTAGCTATCGAAATTTGGGAGATTGTTTGTTAATGCAGATAACATCACCAAGACATAACATGACATAACCTAGACTCCAAGTCTAGAAAAAAAATCCATCAAAAATAAGCACAGTGAGAAGGCAAGCCAGCAAGATGTCTAAGGCTAGATACTCCCCTGCATGCTTTTGACTTCTGTAATCTTGCTTGCCTCTTGCATCAGGCAACTGCCTGCTGAGCACAATTGGCTCAGTGTAACCCCAGTGCAGCCAATAGAATGTTTCCAAGTAGCTGGAAGCCAGCCAGGCATAAAAGAGGGCCAGCACCAGGGCTTTGGTCACAGCCTTTGGAGGTGACTCCATTGGGCTGACTGATTCCCCAAGTGCATGTCACTTGTCTCTTCCTGGGTGCCGAGTATTTGCTGTAACAACAGGGGCGCCTGGATGGCTCATTTGGTCAAGCCTCCGACTTTGGCCTAGGTCATGATCTTGCCGTTCCTGAGTTAAAGCCCTGCATCAGGCTCTATGCTGACAGTTCAGAGCCTGGCGCCTGTTTCAGATTCTGTGTGTCCCCCTCTATCTCTGCCCCTTCCCCACCCATGCTCTGTCTGTCTCTCTCAAAAACAAATAAACATTTTAAAAAATTTAAAAAAACACAAAATAAAGTAATTTTTAGGTAAAAAAATGGAAACCCAAGAGTGGCAATTATCAGCACATTTGCACACACACAAAATATTAAGGGTAGTTATTAATATGGAAAACTATAATCCCAAGGAGAAATTATATAGAAAGAAACTAAGAATAACATAGAAGGTAAATACATGGATAATAAGAATTAATCTTGACTTTACAAAAAATATATGATTTTATGAAATTTAAAATATATTTATAATAAAAATTTATGATAATAAAGTACAAGTAGTTCAGGATTCTAAATTTCTAACACAATTGGGGAACTAATAAGAGTAATCATTCGTACACAATTGTAATTAGTCAAAGATGTATTTTTAATTTCTGGTGTAACCACTAAAAATCCCATGTATGACTAAAAATTAATAGAAAAATAGAATAATTAAATAACTTGCTCAATTCAAAAGAAAGCAGGAGATGAAAGAAAAACAAATAAAACTGGTTGGTTAAGTAGAAAAAACAATGAGATGGCAAATATGTATACAAATATGTCAGTGTATACTATATGTAAATGTGTTAAAATTTCAAATTAAAAGATCTACATCACCAGACTAGATGCAAATCCCAACCATATGCTTCTATAAAGACCTTAAATATAAGAGCACAGACATGTTAAAGGTGAAAGAATTGAGAAGGACACACTGTGTAAACTCTAAAGATGTTTTGTTTTTCTAGTTGTTTATGGCAGGAAATTTTCTCTGATCTCAATTATTTTATCACAGGCAGTATAGAAGCTTCTCATTTATTAGAGCTTTGTTTTCTTTTGACTCAGGAACTATTCCAAGGAGTTTGGTTGTTTTAAATGTCCATATAAGACTTGTTGTGCTTAAACTGCACCTACTAATTTGTTTTATTGTGTTGTGGTTAGTGACTTCTCTGCTACTTGAATTTATTGACTTTTCCCTCTATAAAATTTTATCTGTTTTATATATCATGGACTGAAATGAAGAGGTATTCTCAGGAAAGTACACATTTTAATAAATATATATTAGTTACATTTTATTTATTTATTCATTTAAAATGTTTATTTTTGAGAGATAGAGCACAGGTCAGGGAGGGTCAGAGAGAGAGAGAGAGAGAGAATCCCAAGCAAGCTGTCATCACATACTCTCATACTATCATCATAGATCACGACGTGGGGATCAAACTCACGAACCATGAGTTCATGACTTGAGTTGGATGCTGAACCAACTTAGCCCTATATTAATTACATTTTAAATATTATTAATGTATGCTAAATATATATATACTAATTTATAACATTAGGTATATATTTTCATCTCACTTCAAATTACTTTTAAAGAGTCAACGTATAAACACATATACATACTATGATTATAAATACATAAATAAACCTTACTAAGAGCATATGCATTGTAAAGATATTTTTCTTTTTAAGAGTTTTATCAGTGCATTTTTCACCTCCTTGTTCCTCAGACTATATATCAGGGGATTCAACATGGGAATCACGGTGGTATAAAATACTGAGGACACTTTCTCCTGGATGAGTGAGCTGCGGGAAGCAGGTTTGAGATACATGGACATGAGAGTCCCATAAAATACAAGAACAGCTGTCAAGTGGGAGCTGCAGGTGCCGAAGGCTTTGGACCTACCTTCTGTAGAGTGCATGCGGAGGATGCTCGAGAGAATAAACGCATAAGAAATGATGATTGTCAGGCTTGTGGCTATCATGTTAAATCCACCAATGACAAAAATCAAAAGCTCATCAATATAAGTGCTTGAACAAGAAAGTTTAATAAGTGGGATGATGTCACAGAAATAATGTTTAATGATGTTCGAGCCACAGAAATTCAGCCTTAATATACAACCTCCATGAATCATAGCATCAGTAAATCCTACTGAGAAGCCAGAAGCCACCAGCAGAGAACAGGCTCGAGGGGACATGATGACATTGTAGAGCAGGGGGTTGCAGACGGCGACATAGCGATCATAGGCCATTGCCGCTAACATGTAGCACTCAGAAATGACAAAAATACAGAAAAAAAATAGCTGAGTCATGCATCCAGAATAGGAGATAGCTTTATCTCTGCATAAAAGCTCTGCCAGCAACTTGGGAGTTATAACAGAAGAATAGCACAAATCTACAAAAGACAAACTACTGAGGAAATGGTACATAGGGGTGTGAAGCTGGGAACTCAACTTGATTATCGAGATCATGCCGATATTTCCTACCACCGTGACCGTATAAATGCCTAAGAAGAGGCAGAAAAGAGGCAGCTGAAGCTCTGGTCGGTCCGTTAGTCCGGAAAGAAGAAACTCAGTCACTGTGGAATGATTTCTTATGCCCATTCTCTCCTGAGAAATCTGGAGATGAGAGAAAAGAGCCAAATCAGACAGGCAGGATCCCCGCTTGTCTCTGATTCCCTGTATCACAGGTATTTCTAGTATGAAAACATGGAACAAAGGTTATCTTATCCCTTTGACACCAAGCTCGTACCTTCATTGATGTTCAAGGACTTTGACACCCCCACCTCCATCCACCTGCCCAAAGTCACCCCTCCTATAACACAGCAAGTAAGCATCCATTTAACTATAGATGTTAGGAACTATAAATAAACTTTAACATTCTCCCCAGTGTCTCAAATTCTTTCAGCCAAGTATAAAGCCTTTAAGCCTAGAGTCAGAGAGAGAAGACAAAAGACATAGGAGAGGCTTTCTTCAGCAAATCAACCGAAGATGTTCATTTAAAAAAGGGGCTGTGGACTGAGAAAATACTTTTGTTAATGGCACATTTGCCTAGGGCTGGCCTGCCTCCAGGCTTTCCCACGGAGAAAATGTCCATTATTGGGTCAACTATATTTTTCAGGTCAAGGTTTCCAAGGGTGTTCAGCAGAATATTAATTCTCAGGAGATATTAAAAGGTGTTACATGAAATAAGTAGCCCATGATTTCAGACACACAGAGTTCACAAAGTTAAAGAGGTTTCATAACTGAAGGATCTTTCAGAATCTTCTAGAACTCTGTAACATACAATACTTTCCAAACATATCTGTTGATAGAGCTCTTCACCCACTGTTTAACAAAACCTATATTAGTCTCAGAAAACCTACTTTGGCTCAGAACGTTTTTTCCAAAAATGTTTAATGTTTATTTATTTTTGAGAGAGAGACAGAACACAAGCAGGGGAGGAGCAGAGAGAGAGGGAGACACAGAATCCAAAGCAGGCTTCAGGCTCTGGGCTGTCAGCAAAACTCGCAGGACTCAAACTCATAAACTGCGAGATCATGACCTGAGCTGAAGTCAGACGCTCAACTGACTGAGCTACCAAGGCGCCCCAGCTCAGAACCTTTTAAGAAACTGTTTTCATTTGCATGTTTGTTCCGTTTTTAATCTGATCCCAAGCTAATTTCCAGGGAGGTAGTTTATTCTTCATATAGTTCAGTAAAGCCGAATGATGGTAGAACAGGAGACTTCCTAAAACAGTCTTTGCCTTCTGACTCTCTGGCCATCTTGTGGGCTCACTCTACTTCTCTCATCAAGGCCCCTGAGCATAATTTAATGCCCGATGGCTGGCACTGATGATTCTGGAAATGCAAACAACCAGACAGTGGTGCTCCCGCTGAGGGTCCCATGTAGTGCATGCTGTCTTCCACTCACACTTTTCCCATGAGGGAACAAAGATGGCACGTGGCCTGGAGCTGCCTGCTCTGGGGCCAACCAAGGCCCTATCTCTTATTTTCTTTTAGCGTTGGGTTGCCATTGGGCCCTATCTACACTCTCTCGTGTTTACCCAGTTTATACAGAGCTCTGCTCTGACATGTGGTTTAGGGTTTTCTCAACCTGCTCGGCCCAGTGCCTACCTTTCTGCTTGGCTCTTCAAGAAGCTCTTCATGTCCTCTTCCTTTCAATCTAAGGACACGTTAGAACAAGGCACACACTTCCTTTGGCCAGTTGCCTTCCCAAGGATGCAGGTGTCTCCTCCTGATTTCCCAAATCAAGTGAAAATAAAGAAGCTTCATTAACACCAAATAGCTGTTTTCTGAGGTTTCCAGATTCTGCAGAACAAAGGACTTTTGCATCTGCTCTTCTACCTCCATCTTTCTAAATTAATTATTTATTTTTTTAAAAATGTTTTTACTTAAGTTTGAGAGACAGAGAGAGAGAGCAAGAGTGAGCAGGGGAGGGGGCAGAGATAGAGGGAGACAGAGGATCTGAAGATGGGTTCCGTGCTGACAGCAGAGAGCCTAATGTGGGGCTCGAACTCACTAACCGTGAAATCATGACCTGAGCCGAAGTTGAACACTTAACAGATTGAGCCACCCAGGAGCCCCTCTTCTTCTCCCATCATGAGGGATATAAATAGGAGAACCACGTGCAAAAGAGGGATTGTCCAATTGCCCTTAGCCTTATGTTGAAATACCCCCAGAGTCTTTCTTCCCCTTATTCCTTACCAAATAATATGCACAGGTATAGTCTAGTCTCAGAGACAACATGGAGAGAAATAGCAAAGGATGCTCAAGAAGACACATATACTCAGTTTTGGCCTTTAGTCTCTTTCCATGTGTGCCTTCAGACTGTCCTGAGCATCACAAACACACCAATCTGTCTGGCCATGTGTCTAATTCTCCTACACTTCCCCTAATTCCTACTGGGCTCTCTATCTTCCATCTTGTTCCTTCTGTTCATTGCTCTCTTCTGGGGCCCTGAACCTGTCTGCCCTCTCTCTATTCAGGTTAGGCTTCTCTCTCCTATCTTTCCTATTTCCCACACATTTCAGTGATTTAGGTCCTGGCTACTCAATGTGGAGTCCATAGACCCAGCACCAACATCACTTGGAAATTTGTAAGAAATGCACCATCTTAGGGGCCACTTAGGTGGCTGGATTGGTTAAATATCCAACTCTTGACTCGGTTTCACCTCAGGTCCTGATCTCACAGCTTCATGAGTTTTAGCCCTGCATCGGGCTCTGTGCTAGTAGGGCAGAGCCTGCTTGGGGTTCTCTCTTTTTCTCATCCTCTCTCTCTGCCCCTCCCCTGCTCATGCTATCTCTATCTCTCTGAAAAAGAAATAAACTTAAAAAAATGAACCATCTCAAAACCTAACCCATACCAACTGAAT
Source organism: Hyaena hyaena (assembly GCF_003009895.1). Lineage (NCBI taxonomy): Eukaryota > Metazoa > Chordata > Mammalia > Carnivora > Hyaenidae > Hyaena > Hyaena hyaena. The sequence continues at coordinate 1,754,850 of NW_024080996.1, read as the reverse complement.
CAGGATCTACATTTCAGCAAAATTCCCCACAGGATCTGCATACAAATTAAAGTGTGAGAAGCACTATTGCAGGTTTTTCTCTTCTGGAGCTGAAATCACCTTTCTTTGTTCTGGTTTCTTCTTCTGAACCCCTTTCTTTGCTTTTTCTTTGTGCCAAAAGGCATTATGCAATCATGTAAAGCCCATCTTTGAAAACTGCTCCTTCTTTTTTAAAATAAGGTCATTTTTAGTCTTTCTTAAAAGAAAGTTTATTTATTTATTTTAGAGAGGGAGAGAGAGAGAGAGAGAGAGAGAGAGAGAGAGCATGAGCAGAGGAGGGGCAGAGAAAGAGGGGGCAGAGGGTCTGAAGCAGGCTCCACACTGATAGCAGACAGCCTGAACCCAGCAGTCCAAACCCATGAACTGTGAGATCATGACCTCAGCTGAAGCAGATACTCAACTAACTGAGCCACTCAGGTGCCCCTGAAAACAGCTTCTTAAGAATCACTTTCTTGGATGAAGGATAAAATCTGTATTTTCCACATCAGTATTTTGCTTCCTATATAGACTCAGACTCCATGGCAGTGAATGAAATGTGTGTGTCCAATAGTTTATTATGACAAGTTGTATTAAGCTTTTGTGTTTTCAGGGAAGAAATGTTATAAAATTGTATCTTAATCTACATGGAACAATGCTAGCAATGTGAGCTAGCACATTGCAGAAAAATAGTTATCTACTTTATTTAACTATCTACCAAACAGTAAGATCTGTGATTCTGGGGTTAAAACTTTTTATGTTGTGTTTGACCACTTTCCAAAATGATCTGCTTACACTGACTCAGACCTGATTCAGATCTCACATAATTTCAGGAACTCGAAAGTAAAAGGTGTTTTTAAACATTTTAGGGGTGCCTGGGTGGCTCAGTTGGTTAAACACCTGACTTCAGCTCAGGTCATGATCTCACGGTTCGTGGGTTCAAGCCCCACATCTGGCTCTGTGCTGACAACTCAGAGCCTGGAGCCTGCTTCGGATTCTGTGTCTCCCCCTCTCTCTGACCTTCCCCTGCTCATGCTGTCTCTCTCTCTCTCTCTCTCTCTCAGAAATAAATGAAAACATTAAAAAAATTAAAACATTTTAATGCACCACGCAGCACTGTTAAAACAATGACAATTGAGGGGCGCCTGGGTGGCTTAGTCGTTAAGCGTCCGACTTTCGCTTAGGTCATGATCTCGCGGTTCGTGGGTTCGAGCCCCGCGTCAGGCTCTGTGCTGACTGTCAGCTCAGAGCCTGGAGCCTGTTTCAGTCTGTGACTCCCTCTCTCTCTGACCCTCCCCTGCTCACGCTGTCTCTCTCTCTCTCCTAGAAATAAAAAAAAAAAAACATTAAAAAAAAACAAACAATGACAATTGAAAATATTTTACAAAGGTGGAGTCCAGATCAGCGTGGCCCAGTAGAAATATATGCAGTCATATGGGTAATTTAAAATTCTTTAAGTCCATTTTTCCCCAAATAAAAACAAATAGTTGAAGTCAATTTTAATACTTCAGTTTATTTAACTTGATATATCCAAAATTTTCTCATCTCAACATTTTAAGATATAAAAATCCTAATGAACTATTTCATGGTTTGTTTGTTTGTTTTGGTACAGATCATTAAAGTTGTTAATGGATTTTATACTTACAGCACTTCTCAAATCAAACGAGCCACATTTGAAATGCTTAGTAGCTGCATATGGCTAGTGGTTGCAGTATTGGACAGCACAGGTCCAGTATATATATTTTTAAATCAGACCTAATTGTTAAATCTCCATGGCCCCAACTTTTTAAAAAAATTCCTTATTTTGGAAGACCGAGAGCATGAGTGGGGGAGAGGCAGAGATAGAGGGAGAAAGAAAAGACCAAGCAGGTTCTGCACCATCAGTGCGGAGCACAATGTGGGGCTCGAACTCACGAACAGTGAGATCAGACCTGAGCTGAAATCAAGAGTTGGACGCTTAACCAACTGAGCCACCCAGGGTCAAGAAGAAAACCATTAGCACAGAGGTGGCAAAAAGATCACTGAACTATGAGTCACAGGATTTAGTTCAACCACTGCTCTAAGACTTACTGTATAATAGTGGACTCCTTGTAAATTCTCTTAGAGGTTCATGTTTTAATCTGTAAAAGATAATAAATATTTTTTGTGTGCAAATTAAATAAGACAATAAGTATAAACACATTCTGTGCATTGCAAGGTCTATATACATGTATTTGTAAAATCCCTATTGTCATTTCACAGATTAATTCACAGATTAGACTCTAGGTTTCCTGGATGAGGGGGCAACACATAGCCATGTCCAAGATGAGTGCCTGTGGCCTCTGCCCTCTTTTTCTGTGGTGCAGTGGGCTGTAGCGTGCCTGTGGATAATCAGGAGCTGATGGTAGAACCTGTTTTAGTTCCTCTACAATACGAAATACGAACATTGTAACTGTGAAACTCCCTTTCCTCCGATGAAGATGCTTGCTGGGTGTCTCTTCCTTTTCTTATCCTTTCTACGTTAGGAATAAAGATGGGTTAATTATACCTGTTCATCCTTAAATGTCTACTCAATCGCAGCAGAATGAAGAGTAGGTTTAAATGAATCTGTGACTTCTACTCTCGGTTTAAGTATTGTATGTCTGGAAAAATAAAGATCAGTAATTCTCAAGGGTTTCTTACCTCCTGGGGTTTAGCGTATTTGTGTATTTGTAAGAACTGTCCCCGCGCTGGCCTATCATCCTCTTTTTACATAAGTAAACTTAGCCAATTTAATGTGGTCATGTTTCTAGAGTAATGCAATTAATATAGCCCAATGTTAGGAATTATTTAGAACACAATGCTAAAGCAATGGAATGGATTTTAAAAAGTGTATTGTTTTCTCACGGAAATTCTTTTAAACTATAGAAGTAGATTTCTAGTTTTATGTATATATTTTAAAGTTTATTTATTTATTTTGAGAAAGAGAGAGAACGAGTTGGGAAGGGGCAAAGAGGGAGAGGGAGAGAGAATCCACTTTCGAGGGGACTGAGCTCATGAACCATGAGATCGTGACCTGAGCTGAAATCAAGTTGGCTGCTTAACCAGCCAAAATATATAACCCCTAGTTATATATTTTTAAATGACAAACGATGAAGCCTTTTAATTTTTTTAATTAAAAATTTTAGGGGCACCTGGGTGGCTCAGTCGGTTAAGCGTCCGACTTTGGCTCAGGTCATGATCTCTCAGTTCATGAGTTGGAGCCTCGCATCGGGCTCTGTGCTGTCAGCTCAGAGCCTGGAGCCTGCTTCAGATTCTGTGTTGTCCGAGGCCGCGCCGGCTCCGACAGGTCCAGGGGTCCCTGAAGGATGGATGGTGTCAGCGAAAGAGAATGAGAGAGCCCCGGGATTCTTTCTGACCACCAGGCAGGCATCTCTGTCCTGTCGGTTTTGGTATTTTTATTTAAAGGTTCAGCAACAAGATGAAGTCATAGAAAGGAATTTCTTACAATGGGAGGCCTTTTGTGATATCAATTACAGAATTATTTCGACCAAGGAAATAACAGAATGTTCTTAGTGAAAAACAGCATCACATACAAGTTAAATTGTATATAGATAAGCTAGGAGTTATCTCAAGAAGATAAATGTTTCTGAATTGGTTTATTTGTGGAAACTAACAGGGGGCCCTAAATTGTCAGTCTTTGCACCTGGGTTTATGTTTTAGCTACTCTTTATCTATCCTCATCCCAGTTGCCAGTGTAAGGGAGGGTGTTTGTGGAATGCAGGCCTTGAGGAAGGGACTGCTATGCTTTACCAATTAGCAAAGATATATGTAGTAGCTGTGTGCTGCTCTTAACCCCAAAATAGGCTCTTTGTCTCAGGGCCAGGCTCAATTGTAACTCTTGTGTTCTTAACCCCTTAAGTCTTGGATCTGCAAGGCCCATAGGAAGAGCCTTTTGACAATCTTCCTTAGAGCTTTCATCTAAAATCTCTCTTGCAAAGGCAGGAATATGCTTTTCCTTATGAGGTATCTGTATTCAGAATATGGGTCTGATATGGAATATTGTGAGGCCTGGTCAATACCAGCAGGCTTATATCCAACATGAGCCAGTAGTAGTAGAAGGAGATACCAGTTTTCATTTCTCATGGGAGGAGCTGCAAATATTGTCACTTCCTTGCCGTGATTGCCATCCAGAGAGGCCAGTTCGGCTCCAGCACTGTGTCTCCCTCTCCTTCTGCCCCTCCCCCACTCACGCTCTGTCTCTCTGTCTCTCTCAAAAATAAATAAAAACATTAAAAAATTTTTTAAGTTTAAAACTGTTTTTAATGTTTTTATTTAAATTCCCGTTAATAATATACAGTGTAATATTAGTTTCAGCTGAACACTATAGTGATCCAACATTTCCATACAACAGCTGGTGTTCATTGCATGATGAAATCTTTTTAATTTGTTTATTAAGTATATTAAACCCTCTATCATAGATTAGGCATACTTAATGAGGATTTAATATGAACCCCTTCAGAACTCTGCAATTTAGTGAGGCAGAGTATATTGTTCAACACGTGACTAGCCTGACAAATGATTGTATGAATGAAGCATTATATGCAGTGCTCTGTGTACTAAGCAGTAAGTAGTGTTTGAGCTCAGAGAGGGAGCAGACCACTATTGTCTATAGTGATAAAGATAATCTTTATGGAAGGGTAGATGTAAAAATATTGTTTTTACTGTTTATTCATTTTTGAGAGACAGAAGGAGACAGAGCATGAGTGGGGAAGGGGCAGAAAGAGAGGGAGACACAGAATCTGAAGCAGGCTCCTTGCTCTGAGATGTCAGCACAGAGCCCGACGTGGGGCTGGAACCCATGAACTGTGAGATTATGACCCGTGTTGAAGTTAGACACTTAACAGACTCAGTCACCCAGGCACCCCTGGGAGGGTAGATTTTAGAATATGCCTTCAAAAGTGGGGAGAATTTGCTCAAGCTAAGTGAATACAAAAGGATATTCAAAGAGTAGAAAGGTCCTAAGCAAAAAAACAAAACAAAACAAAACAAAACAAAAAAAACCCAGGAAACAGAACGTGGAAGGAAGATGTGAAGAACCTTGGGATAAAGGCAACAGAGTCCAGTGTTTCTGCTTCCTGATTATGGGCAAACCGTGTCAGGGATGGCTCTGCGACCAGCCAGGCGGCCCCAGCACTGGTTTCCAGGGCAGGGAGCACATTGTGTCTGGTGATCTTGGGATGAGCCCCTCGTGACACCCTTAACTGACAAATGCATATGAAAACTCCACATTTTCAGAACGGACTATTGGACTCAGGTCTGGCTTTGGCAGAAATTATGACATTATTGTCAGCGACTTCACAATTAGTATCTACTACATTAAAACATGCTAAATTTTTGGAGGTGGCAAAAAGGCGAATAAAACATAACGCTTACTGTGAAACAATTTCTTTTCTTGGGTAAAAGTGCTTTTGGTACCAGTCATACCTCCCTGGCTATATTTCTTTTTTTTTTTAATTTTTAATAAAGTTTGTTTTCGAGAGAAAGAGAGAGCAGGGGAGGAGCAGAGAGAGAGAGGGAGAGAGAGAATCCTAGTCAGGCTTTGCATTGTCAGCATGAAGCTCGATGTGGGGCTCGAACCAACAAACAGTGAGATCATGACCCAAGCCGAAACCAAGAGCCAGACACTTAACCCACCAGGCCCTCACCCCCCCACCCCCCGCTATTTCCCTTCCGTGCGGACCACCACATTAGCTCTTCCTCCACCACACATATGCATGTGCAGGCCTCCTAACTGTTTGGGAACCTCTTGAAAGAGGGATAATTTCTCATTCATCACTGTGTTGCTAGGACCTAGCACCATGCCTGGTATATCGTTGAATTTGTTCTTTTCACCATCTTATCCCCACAAGGCATTTAATTCAATCACAATACTTGGTTTTTGGGTGCCTGCGTGGCTCAGTTGGTTAAGCATCTGACTCTTGGTTCCAGATCTCACTGTTGGCTCTCTCTCTCTCTCTCTGCTGCTCACCCACTCTCTCTCTCTCTCTCTCTCTCGAAACAAATGAATAAACTTAAAAAAGAAAAACTATTACTTCCTATCTAGAAAATCATGATCTGAGAAGCATGAAAATAGACTAACTTACAGAGGAGGATTTCCATTTACCAGAAAAATTGCAAAATGAGATCAACTTTTTTATCCAGCTTTCTGGAGATAGAGTTGACAAATAAAAATGGTATATATTTACGGTGTATAATGTGATGAATCGATATACACACAAGCACACACACATTGTGAATGGTTTCCACAATCAAACTAATTAAGACATCAATAACCTCACATACTCACAATTTTAAGAAGGTTTCATTTGGGGCGCCTGGATGACTCAGTTGGTTAAGCACCCAACTTCGGCTCAGGTCATGATCTCGCGGTTCATGAGTTTGAGCCCCGCGTTGGACTCTGTGTTGACAGCTAGCTCAGAGCCTGGAGCCTACTTCAGATTCTGTGTCTCTCTCTCTCTCTGACTCTTTCCTGCTCGTGCTGTATCTCTCTCTCAGAAAAAAAAAACGAAATTTTCATATATAAGATGAATAAGTTTTGGGGATCTAATACACAGCCTGGTGACTCTAGTTCAGAATATCATATTGTAGACTCAAAATTTGGAATGAGATCAACTCTTAACCAAAAAAAAAAATCAATCATGAATGATAAAGTTTATGGTATTAGCTTATTCTTAAAATCAAATATTATAGATAATTATCTATTTTATTTATAGTTGTTCTAGAGATATTATTTCATAGGGGTTTACTGGAAGTGTATTTTAAACCCTACACTTGAAGCATAATAAAGATACTCACTGACAGCCCATGAAGCATATGTATTTTGAATAATGTTTAGTAAAATAAATCTCAGATCATCCTATTATGGTGTGTGTGTGTGTGTTTGTGTGTGTGTGTGTGTGTGTGTGTCTGCCTCACCATGAAAGTAGTTTATTTTGGAATAGGAAGTTATTTATGGGGCCATAAGTAACTATGGCTCCTGACCTCAAGGTTGTAAGTTTGAGCCCCACGTTGGGTATAGAGATTACTTAAATAATAAAATATATTTTAAAAAAGCTATTTGTAATTTGTTATGTAAATATGTGGGGGTGTCTGATCGTACAATACAATATGATCCAAAGGCAAAAAGAAATGTTCAGATGTCTGGTATTCTTCATTGTAATGTGGATACGTCAAAGTTGACTCAATGAAAGCAATGTCTTAATGGTTAAAGCAGGAGTTCCTTCCAATGTGGAATGTAACTCTATGTTCTACTTTATCACTGAATCGAAGGTGAGCTGAGACCCTACATATAACTGTTAATGTGTTGCTTGACTTAGAGTAATCATTCCTGATAGATAACTCTTTCTCTGATGAGCCCAGTAAATCATTGATCTTCATTCCCATACACATAATTACATGATTTATCTTCCACCACTGGCAACGGTAGAATCAACTGAAAAAAATATTAAGGTAGGGGCACTGGGTGGCTCAGTCGGTTAAGTATCCCACTTCAGCTCAGGTCACGATCTTGAGGTCTGTGAGTTCGAGCACGGAATCGGGCTCTGTGCTGACAGCTCAAAGCCTGGAGCTTGCTTCTGATTCTGTGTCTCTGTCTCTCTCTGCCCCTCCCCTGCTCACACTCAGTCTCTCTCTCAAAAATAAATAAACATTAAAATTTTTTTAAAAAATGTTAGGGTATATGTTGCCCTGGGAGGGCATTCTCTTTATTTATTTCTTTATATCTTTTATGTTTTATTTATTTTTTACAGAGAGAGAGAGGAAGAGACAAAGCGTGAATGGGGGAGGGGCAGAGAGAAGGAGACACAGAATCCGAAGCGGGCTCCAGGCTCCGAGCTGTCAGCACAGAGCCTGACACGGGGCTTGAACTCACTAACCATGACATCATTGCTTGAGCCCAAGTTGGATGCTTAACCGACTGAGCCACCCAGGCACATGGAGGGCATTCTCTTTAAATATTAGGCAAAGGATATAAGATTTGAAGTATTGGATCAAGTGAAATAACTAATGTGAAAAACAACTTAGATACTACTTTGGGGATAAAATTATAGAAGATGGATCTGACTTTACATCCAGTTACTCTCCTGTGCTTCCTCTGGGGGAGTTTCTATAATGATATTAAACATGGAGGTCAAGAAGTCACACAGAGATAGAAATATAAAGACAGAATGATTTGGATGAAGTTCTCTTCTTCCTTTTCTCACTTGTCAACACTCAAACACCAAGATTCAGGATGCTGTCACTAGGCAGAGAAATGAAAAAATTATAAAGTCAGATGAGCTGGTATAAAGCCAGGATGCTAGAGGTGGTTTTGTGTTTTTTGTTTTTGTCTTTGCTGTATGTTTTTTAGTTTGTTTGTTTGCTTGTTTATTGTTTTGCATTTTAACCTTTTTAAAACCCAGAGCTTTCTGAGGCTTTTAGTTAGTGCACTTAGGTTTGGACCAAACTGTAGGCTCTACACACAGCCTCATACACTCTCATTGTCACTGTCATTAGTACTAGAAACACCTCCCTCAGGAGAGTCTCTGCCCCAGCACTACCCACGACTGTGGGGCAGCATCTACAGGCCGTTGCTAGCTACGTAAGCTCTAACAGATTAGAGGTTCACTGAAGAGTAGAAGGTCAGTGAAGTGGAGACACGTTTTTACGTTTGGCCGACATGTTTTTGCCACATGTCAATCCGAGAAATGCTAATGGTGCAGCCACATCTTACAGAGGTTTCCACTACAATGAGATTTTTGGGTTTTGTTCCCTCTAATACCATGAAAAGGCAGAGAAATGGCATGGAGTCAAATCTCAGTGATAGCTCCATACTGTTCTCAGATTTTATACCTCTCTGAGGGTGAGTATCATTTATTTTACTGGGTCAGGCTTATCACATCAAGCTCCTGCTTTCTCTTTATTTAAATTCTTCAAGAATTATTGGCTTTTATGTAAATGGAAACTTGAAGATGGCCACCATTATATCATCTGACATGTCCAGATGTGTCTGTACTGCCACTGACCCCCACATACACACACAGAAAGAGAAAGAGAGAGAGAGAGAAGATGAGAAGATAAGGGGAAAGGACTTGATATTTGTTGAGTACTGATCCAGACATTTGACAAACATTATCCCAGTTGATAGCAGTAACTACTCACGGAGGTAAATAGGGGGCTCCATTTTGAGACTACCCAAGCTCAGAGTGATTGCAAAATTTGCTCAAGGCTACACAGCTGGCTAGTGGCAGATCTACAAATAAGCAAATCCTCAAAGCCTCAGACCAGAGCCCTTGCCTTGCTGTCCCAAGAGGAGAGTGAGCAAGAAGATGAGAGAGAGAGTGTTTAGTGTCTCCTAGGGGATTTAGTCCACATCACTAAATTTGAAAAGCAAATCAATTCGGAGCAAATATTTTCCCCAATAAAAAAGCTGGTGAACTTGGCTAGAGAAATATCTGCTAATCTTTTTCTTGCTGACTGCTCCAAAAAGTGTACCAGACTCATACTCCACATAGATATTCAGGTGATTCATGAAAAGAAGTCCCAGACCCTGGGCACTGTGGAAAAGGGCCAAGAGAATAAGGAACGCATCCAAAGACCAAGCACCACAACATTCCCAGGTAGTCAGTGCTATGATTACAAGAGATTGTTAAGTGTTAATGAGCTGAAAAGTCTCTCAGGGCGTCTGGAAAAAGTTGGTTCCCCTCACCCCCTGCAAAGTTCTGATTCCGTAAATCAGGGGTTGGAGAAAACAATCTTCAACTTCTATAAGCATTCTGGAGAGGTGCACAATCAAGAAATCATGGGCTAGAGTGTAGCAAAATGTCATCACCCAGTTTTGTCTTTCAGGGAATTCTTCCTGCAATCTCTGGCCCAACCTCAGGAGGGCATCCCGATGAAGAAGAGAAGAGGGAAGCCAAGTGACAGGAAAAATCATCAGGGTGGCAGTTTAGACAAAGACCACAAGCATATGCTGTGTAGATGCTGTCTGCCCATAAACATCACAGTCATGGCCATTACCAAGGCCAACAGGTGAAAGGGGAAATTCTACTTTTATGTATGTGCCCCAGGGTTTCACATTGATTATGTCTTTCCCTTCAGGAAGACATCAGGAATAGCTGCTTCAGCACAGGGAATATGATACAATATTGCCTTAAATACATGTTCCTCGGGCAAGAATCAGACAAGCCAGGTCTCAGGCTGTGAGGTCTGTTAGCATTTGTTCTTTCAATCCCAAACTGGAGTATTTCTGGGGAAGCACAGGGAGGTAACCACTTTTCCCTTTAAAGTGAAGGAAAACGCTTTATCCGGGTGAGAGTCCCAGAACAGTACAGTTAACGAATTGCCCACTAATTCCCAGCCCTGGGAGACAGAGGCTTATAATGCTCTCATTCTCGAAGTGATTGTTGAGATCATGGAGGTATCTAATCAAGCTAATAAGTGACAGAGACACTGATTTAGGTGAATAGCTATTCCATTTTCCTTTATGCTCTCTGGAGTCCGTTTTGTTTAGGAAAAGCCTTAATTGTGCCAGATGGGACTATGTTCCATTATTTATGAGTGAATCCTGTAATCATGAATGCTATAGTATTACACTTTCTCTTTCCATGATACCTTCAGGTAAGAGAGCATTGTCATGTATGTACACAGTCTCCAGTGGATTCCAGTGTTTGAAACTATAACCGGGCCTTCCATGGTTATGTTTTAGGAGTGACATGGTTCTTGATTTGTGCTGTACAGTTCTTTTGTGGGTCCTAGTAAGTGGCTAAATGTGTACATGGATATTCAGAGAAAGAGAACACACATGGGCTTCTCATTTTGAAGATATTTTGAGACCCATTCCTGCTATTTACTAGCTATTGTATGGCCTTTGGGCAAATTATCTCCTCTAAGTAAATTTTCTTATTGATAAGATAGATATAATTCTAACATGTTCTAACTGAATGTTAATATATTTTTTGAAGATCAGATAAGAAATACATACAGAAGTGCTTTACAAAATATAAAGAGATTATACTAATGAGTCCATCTAGTACTTTGGGAGGAAGAAAGGGGACAGGGAAGACACAGTGAGGGAGTCAGCGATGTGGCCCCCTAACTCCTCTGATTCCACCCATTTTTCAGGATGTACAATTCATGAAAACAAACTATACCAGAGAATGTTATACGTTTGTATATCAACTCAACGGACTGTTTTGTGTTTATTTAAATTATTTTACAGAGTTTCTAACTGCTCATGCTATTAGGTACATATAGTACCTTTTGATTGCAACCATGTAGAACCATGAACATGTGTCATATAAACCAGAAACTGGAGGGTAACAAGCAAAAGGAAATTAGCTATTGTGGTAGTATGGTAGGATTTGTGGCTTTTTCCCCCTAAATATTCTATAATGTGATGTTTTCTTTTCTTCTTTTTTTGATTTTGATTTTTTATTTCCTTTTTTTAAGAAAATTAACATTTATTTATTATGAGTGAAAGAGGAGCAGGGAAAGAGGGAGACACGGAATCTGAAGCAGACTCCTGGCTCCAAGCTGTCAGCACAGAGCCTGACGTGGGGCTTGAACTCACAAACCCTGAGATCATGACCTGAGCTGAAGGCGGATGCTTAACTGACTGAGCAATCCAGGCCCCTCTTTTCTTTTTATTTGATTCAAAATCTTTGTTTCTCACCATTTCGATCTCTTTGCTTTTTGTAAACAGATATTTTCGAATTTTTCTTAGTTTGTAAGTCATCAGAGACTAAAAAGTTTCACCTTTCCAAGATCTCTGTTTTTAGAAGACAGAAAGAAAGAGAGAAGGAAATGAAACTTCATTGTAATACTAGTCCATGGTCAGAGAAAGTTATGTCACCCTTGGGTCTGCTTCTACCTTTCCTCTGCGGCAACAACCTGGGAAAGAAAGCCCAGAGTTTCTTATCCCTCAAAAGAACCAAATGATGGGGCAAAAAATTCACATTACAGGGATTGGAATGGAGGAGAGAAGACAAAGTGGATGAAATAAAGAAAGCATGTGTACTAATACCTGAGGGGAGAAACCGTCTAATAGGTAAAACATGAAATACTCTGGTGACTGTATAAATAGAAATCATATACCTGGAGGTAGAGACAAAGAACATAAATAGCTGAGCCCTCCTTTTCCAACACTTTTCTTTTCTTTTTTTTTTCCCAACACTTTTCTAACACTATAGGTCAGATCTTTGAGATATTGCTTCGATTATTCACTTGTCCCCTCCTAATTCATTTTGGGCTGGGAAAGGTGGATATTAGGGTACCTAGTCAATGTCAGAGCAGTGGAGATTCATCCCCCCAACAAACGTTGTGTAAGGTGTGACAGGTACTATTTCAGACACTGAGGATACAATTATTAACAAAAAAATATGCTTTCTAGGAGCGTATGGTCTAGGAAAAATATACATACATACAAAAGATTTTAACATTTTGTAAAAAATAATTCTGAAAGTATGCATAGGGTGAAGCAGAAGTACAGAAAGGAGACATTTATTGTTATGTATAATATGTATTGAAAGGTTTGTTCCTATCAAAAGATGAGTCAGTTGAGCATCCAACTCTTCATTTCAGCTCAGGTCGTGATCAGGTCATGATTTTGGCTTAGGTCATGGAATGGAGCCCTGTGTCAGGCTCTGTGCTGAGTGTGGAAATTGCTTAAGATTCTCCCTCTCTTCCTTTACCCCTTCCGTCACTTGCAGGGTCTCTCTCTAAAATTAAACATTTTTTAAAAAATGCAACCTGAAAGTGAATGATTGAATGAATAATTAGGTTCCTTTCCAATAACAAAACCACAAAGACAATGTCCAGTCACAGCGAGAAAGAAGGTACTGACCTACTCTTTGGTCAGATTTCAGCCATGCAAATCCCAAACACTGAATGAAAACAAAGACATCTCATTTCTCTTTTCTACAGAGATTTAATACCCACACAAACGTTTAATATCCCACACATTAAAGTTACCCTGTGAGACAGTGAGGAAGGTCAAATAAAATCACCTCACTTAAACTTGAAGTTCAAAAGAAGGAAGTTTACTTGCCCCAAAATGAAAAGGCTGGCTAATAGTGGAATTGGGACTAGAATGCAGGTCTTTTTTTCCTGCTTTATAAGCACCTTTTGCATCGGTTCACACAGATTGTTAAAGAGTTTCCTCTTCCATTCATCTCCATAATTTGTATATCGCAAAGAGCTAATTCCATAGTGATACAATGAGAAACCTGGTAGATTTTCTAAAGTTTTATCTGAAGAGAGCAAAGGAAGGATATTCATGGAAATGTTTTACATTCTTCATAACTATGCATAGATATATCTTAGAGGATATTCTATTCTCAAAGGCCCTAAAACTGTTCTGAGCATTCAGAAATTGCTTAAGTAATTCAGGTAGTAATAAATCATCTTTGCTCCATAATTCTTCATTTTGAGACTGTTTCCTACCACACGGCTCAACATTTCTGTCCTTTCTTCAATTTCTTGATGACAAATGAGGCTGAGCACTTTTACAATATGTTTATTGACCATTTGGATCTTGTGACATGTCTGGTTCATGTGTTTTGCACATTTTTCTACTGGCAGATTTTTCTTTCTCTTATTTATTTATAGCAGTTCCTGGATACCATTCCTATGTCAGAGATGTGTATTTCAAATGTATTGCTTTATCCAGCTATAGGCTTTCTCTTTGACATCAATACAGCTAAAGCTCTCTAGCGGAAAAATCTAGTGAATACTTCTGGAGGTCATGAAGGGAACCTCCTCGCTATATAATCCACAAATGCAGGAGAAGAATTCTGCTGTGGTCTTGTCAGAAGAAAATAACAAGGAAGCAATCTAATAGAAAGTGAAATTTATTACAAGGATGATGGAAAAAAACAAAACAAAACACCTTATCACTTCGATCCCGCTGAGCAGAAACTGAAAGGAAAGACCGTGTCGAATGAGGTAAAATTCTGAATCTAGGTCTCCGTCACATGAAGTGGATTATATACTCAATTTTGCAAATCTTTGCCTTCTCTTTTCTCCTCCCCAGTTCTGAGAAGGCTGGTTTTAGGTCTAGACTACGATACGTAGTGGACCTGGGGCCGTTCAGCGGATACACTTTTACACGAGGGCTTTAAGTTTGGTAATACTTTCCTTTAATACCTTTTTATGCCTATTGCAACTTATTACACCAATGGTGAAGCTTATTGCCATGTGATGTTGGGGTTTCTTCAACAGCAGTTAATCCTCTTGGAGGATGACAGAGGTTAGAGCTCCCATTAGAAGGGAAGAGCTCTTTCTGAGTAAGCAATCCTGAAAAGAGGACTGATGGAGAAAAGTCATAAGAAAATGTGTCAAACATAGCCAACAGTGAACCCGAATGTAAACTATGGACTGGGGTTAAGATGTTGTGTCAATGTGGGTTCATTCATTGTTAACAAAGATAGCAGCCTGGTGGGTGATGTTGATAATGGAGGAGGCTGCGCATGTGTGGCGACAGGGAGTCATCTGTGCTCAATTCTGACGTGACTCTAAAATACTCTTAAAAAGTCTATTTTTAAAGGGTTTTAAAATGTAGAAAAAATTCATAAGACATAGAAAGCTCAGTTCAGAGAAAAAAATATAACCTTAAATCCTGGCATATTAAAGAAGAATTTTATTTTATTTAAAAAATTGTTTAATGTTTTATTTATTTCTGAGAGAGAGTCAGCGTGAGCAGGGGAGGATCAGAGAGAGAGGGAGACACAAAATTCAAAACAGGCTCCAGGCTCTGAACTGGCTGTCAGCACAGAGCCTAACGTGGGGCTAGAACCCATGAACCATGAGATCAAGACCAGAGCCGAAGTTGGACGCTTAACCGACTGAGCCATCCAGGCGCCCCTAAAGAAGAATTTTAAACTGTATTAAGAAATTCAAGGGGATAAAAGTAATAAATAAATAAATAAATAAATAAATAAATAAATAAATAAAAGGGAAATAAGGTAACAGCCTAAACTGAATATATTTAAAAATAATGTTTTCGAGGCACCTGGGTGACTCAGTCAGTTAAGTGTCTGACTCTTGTGTTTGGTTAAGGTCATGATCTCACAGTTTGTGGGCTTGAGCACTGCATCAAGCTCTGCACTGGCATTTTGGAGCCTTGCTTGGGATTCTCTCTCTCTCTCTCTCTCTGGGTCTCTACCCTGTTTACACGCTCTCTCTCTCTAAATAAACATTAAAAAAGAAAAGACAGATATCATATGATTTCACTCATATGTGGAATTTAAGAAACACAACAGATGAACATAGAGGAAGGGAAGGAAAAATAAGATAAAAATAGAGAGGGAGGCAAACCATAAGAGTCTCAAATACAGAGAACAAACTGAGGGTTGCTGGAGGGGTGTTGGAGGGGGATGGGCTTGGTGGGGGAGAGGCTTTAGGGAGGGCACTTATTGGGATGAACACTGGGTGTTCTATGTAAGTGATGAATCACTGGGCTCTACTCCTGAAACTAATACTACACTTTATGTGAACTAACTTGACTTTAAGTTAAGAATAAATAAATAAAAAGCTACAACGCATAAAATAAATAAAATAAAAACATGAAATCACCTTTTAATAAAATAAAATAATGTTTTCAAATGCATAGATACCAAAGGAGCTCTTGAAATGACGAACAAAAGTGACAACTTCTTCTAATAAACCAGATTAAGGTGCGGAGGGAGAGGGAGGAAGTAAATCTGCAGGGGGAGAAACCAATCCTTATCTTTTTGTGACACAAACAAATATTTCAAGATGAGATTTTCTGGTATTGTTTCAGAATAATTCAGGGGAGGGCCACTGAAACTGAATGAAGGATCTGTGGGAATCATTCTATTATTCTCTATTTTTTCCAGGATTGCACATTTTCCTCTTGAAACTACAATTCTACTTTTCTTTTTCCCTTTTTGTTGTTTATTTCATCTAGTTGCCTGTTAAAAACAAAACAACAGCAAAAACTACCTGTCTTTCTTCTGCTGCCGCTCCTGCCCTCATTTTACTGAAGATGCTGTGACCCAAACCATTGATGACATTCTGATTGTCCAGAAAGGGATCGGTGCCTGATCTCTCCTCAAAACTCCAGCCTCTCTTTAATTCCTCAGCAACACTTGTATTTCTCTGCCTTCTCTCTGACTGCTCCTCCTTTGCTCTTTCTCATAAATTTTGAAGTTCTCCAGGATTTCCTTCTCTGTCTCTTGACACATCCCTCCATGAGGATATGCACACACGATTCAACTGCCATCCCTAGGCTGATTGATGACTCTCAATCTGTTGTCAAGTTCCAGCACAAAATTCTGTCTGTTGTATGCCCCGTAGACACCCTAAACTGAACCCGAACCAGTATTTACCATCTTCTTCAGCAGGCTTGTGCTTCCAGCCCTATTTTACACCTTATTGAATGGCATCATTGACTACTGTTCTCCCTAGCTGAAAACATGATTTCCTCTTTGACCTGTCTCTCACAAATCCCTCACATTCTACCAGTTTGTACTACATCTTTATATCCTTAGTGCCTTTTTGGCTACATATTTATATCCTTAGTGCCATTATCTATACTTTTAAAGTAGGCATCAATCTTTCAGCCCAGGAATCTGACTTTTAAGGAGCTATTGCGTAGAAATAAAAGCCTTAATATGTAAGAGCATAAAAATATAAGTTGCCATGGTGTGCTATTATGCTCCCTCTTGGTCCTTCTGCTACACTAGTCCTCAAGGGTCAAGGGTCAAATGAATAGGTGATTCTATGGCAGTTGGCAGCCCTAACAGCAAGCTGGCCCTGATAAAGAAAAGATGGGGAAGGGTGGGAGCTCTTTCACAAGACTACCCGACATGTTGGCTGTTGAGGCTCACAGTTCCTGACATATAGAGGAATTGTCCTGGATGCAGAAGGGAGATACCAGCCCAAGGGCAGCCTGTATCCATGACAAACTGAGCTCTCTTGCTGCATTCAGGATGACTCTAAAAGCCACACCAGATCCAAAGCTTCTGGTGGTGGTGGCTAACATTTCTTTTGTTGCAACTGCATCTCAGTTCAACCTCTCCTCAAACCTGCTTCCTTAAACACGGGCAGATGTGACTCTTGGCTAAGTAATCCCCAGTAAACTCTCCACACACAATTCTCTGCCTCGGAGTTGCTTTTCCAAGGAATCCACATCAATACTGTGGTAATTGCTTACGTAACATTTGTTATGTGCCAAGAACTCTTTTTAAGTGCTTTACATTCCTAAACTCATGTCATCTTTTTACAAAATTCTTGTGTAGTAGGAAGCATTATGATCTATAAGATCACAAAACTGTTCAGAGGTAGAGCCAGGATTTAAAGCTAGGCTTGTGAGTCCATTTTCTTAATCATGAAGTCTCCCTTATAAGATTAAATATATTGAATGTTATTTTTAAAAATATTTTTTAAATAAAATATACCAATATATGTACAGAGGTATGGAAGAAAGAAAGCACAGCATGTTTGAAGCTGTGCTTCAAAGTGATAGAAATCCCATCTGGTCTATGGAAAGGTCAAAGAAATAGGCAGAGAGAGGCCATTAGATATGACTTTCATCTGAGTTCAGTAAAAGGTTTTTTTTGGGGAGGGGTGAATTTTAATACAAGTCTTCTTACTGAATACCATGGTGGCCTATTCAAGGAATCCACAAATGTTTTCTCTGTCAAGTTACAAAGACAATTGTCAAGAAATAGTGGTCTGGCCTTATAAATGATATTGGAGTGCAATGCTTTGGTGTATCAAGCCAGTTCTTGTTTCAAGGTGCTGGTCTACTTCCCAGATGCCTACTTAACTTCTTTAGGCTTTCCAAGTTTCTCTAACTTGGGGCACAAGTTTCTCTAACACATCCTATATTTTGAATGGTCATTCCTTTTTGTAGTGCTAGCTGGCTGACTATTCCTGTCAATGATCTTGAATTCCTTCTGCCCTTCACCAGTCCCTACCTAATGCCAAGTAATCCTGGAACATACAATCCTAGCTCTAAAATTGGACCTTTTAGTCAACAATGCCTAACTTCCTTCAAGGTCTTTAGTTATCACTAAAGCTGGCAGGTCTCTCTCTAATATATGATATTATATCTCCCTCTATATAGGGTAGCTCTCTCATGACCTGTAGTCAGGCATGGTCCTTCTACTGCACAGGTCATCAGGGTCAAGGGTCAAGCCAATAGATGATTCCATGGCAGTTAGCAGCCCTGACAGCAGGCCAGCCCAGATATAGGAGTAGTGGGGAGTGGGATTTATCTTCTTTGTTCCACAGTCTTTATCAGCTCTGCCATTGTCAATACCTCGGCAATCACTAAAAGTTTAGATTTTGCTCTTCCTCTTGTGAAGAAGTAATCAAATCAGAGAAGAGGCATGTGAGCTATTGGTGGTGGTCTCGGCCTGAAATCTCCACTCACAATGGTGGATATATCATCCAGAGGTATCCAGGCCACCAACATGGTCTTCTCCTCCTGGGCCTTAGTCTTCTTTGCGATAGGAATCATCGTGGGAAAATGGGTTGAACTGACGTTGGAAACAGAGACAAATACAATAAGCCACAGTCCCTGGATATGTTGCACTACTTTTTGGCCAGAAGGTCAGAACTACACTATGGAAAGAGATGGGTGGAGAGAGAGGGTTCATCTTCCTTGACTTCCATTTATCTCACCAGCTTACTCATTTTTATTCTCTGGGACAACTTTCTCTGGCTGCATTGTACCCAGATCCATAATCAATAGCTGACTCCAAAATCTTGCCATTTTGCATATTTTGGAGAAAAGTTTAGAAGCTCATCGAGTTAATTGCTGGACATTTGAGAGACATTGGCAGTAGCAGCAGGGTGGTCAGCCCATCTAGAACGTGAGGGTATAAAAGAAGGTAACTGGCAACAAGGAAAATAGCTTGCATTGCCACCGGAGGAGGACAGGATGACTTGTATTTAACAAGAAATCTGTTCTGCAAAAAGAATGGAAGAGAAAGAAACTTACAGAAACACTAAGAGAATGGTTTCTTCTGGTTCTCTCTCCCACTCAGTTTAAGGCCCCCTCCCTCTTTTTTCTTTCCCCTTGTTCTTCTTTCTTATTTAATGAAATCTTTTTACCTCATTCTGATTTTTACCTAGAGATTTGTGGCCCCCAGGTGGAAATGAGCCTAGAAGAAATATCTGTCCCTCTTTCAGCATAGATTCTGCTTTCCAACAGGTGGTCTGGAAGTGGTCAGGACCATGATGATTTTAGTTCTCAGCCTTTCCTTCATCCATAACTTGTTCCTGGGTTTGGAATTCACCTACCTGATTCCTCAAACTAAACGTACCATCTTCATCACTGTCTTCCTCAGCTTCTTCACAGGTAACCTCCTGGCTCCCCTGACACAGGCTTGGAGATAGATTTGGCTTATGGGTCTAGGCTGCAACCTTCCTAGGTCTTTGGCTCAGATATGCAGCTCCTGAATGGGATCTACTGCTGAGCTGCTTTTTTTTTCTTTTTTTAATGTTTATTTAATTTTGAGAGAGACAGAGCACGAATTGGGGAGGGGCAAAGAGAGAAGGAGACACAGAATCTGAAGCAGGCTCCAGGCTCTGAGTTGTCAGCACAGAGTGCAAGGCAGGGCTTGAACTCACGAACCGTGAGATCATGACCTGAGCTGAAGCCAAACGTTACCGACTGAGCCACCCAGGCCCCCATCCCCTCCCCGTTTTTTTTTTTTTTTTTTTTTTTTTTTTACATAGTGCCATTATACCAGGGGGAGATTCGGATGTCAGACATTTTTGGGGTTCAGACTTGAGGTAAAGAGCTTATGTTCCTTAGAAGGGACTCTTCCCCTTTTGTCTGGGCATCAGGTCTCCTTCTGCTCTGCGCACTCCTGTTGTATCATCAAAAGCTAAGTCAAGGTAAATTCGTGTACTACTCCAGTTACAAGATTACCTGGACCATTTTCACTGCCTACTTAAACGTTTCCCTCTTTGTGGCCTCTGGTGAGTATTTTCAAGGCCCCTGAAGGGTGATGAAAACCAGTCCACTCCTGATAGAGAGGAGAGTAAAAGGATGGGAAGGCGGGATGGGGAAAAGTGCCAATCCTTACATTTTAAAGGGCTAAAGTTCAGGTGACTCACTCTCTGAAAAGAGTTCCATCAAGGGCAGAGTTGGAGATGAGGGCTGTGTGAAATATTCAATAAGCTTGCTCCAAAGGCAGCTCTCATTTCTGCCCTTTCTACTGTCTTTTGCACCCTCCCCACTTCCGGACAGAGATAACCATCCAAGTCATGACTATGGAGAGTGGCTGAAAAGGAATGTTTACTGATGTGGCGAGAAGCAGTATACCCTGGGTGTCCAATGTAGTGTTGAGGCACTTTGAGGTCAAAGACAAGTGATATCTGAAATTACATGGCCACCTGCCAACACTGAAGACCCTTCTTTTCTTAAAAAATCTTTAAAATTTCATTTGAAATTGCACTCACAACCCAGAAGCAGGTCTTCTTCCAAAACGAGTCCCTCAATGTTGTTGACATGAACAACATTTAAGCTATTCTGTATACACTTCTCATCTCTTCGACTAAAGCTTCCTCCTCTCCAATGGCCTGGGGCAGTTCAAAGAGACACAAAGGGCTCCGGGTTGGAGAATTTCTGCTGACACGTAAGGAAATGTTTCTGTAACTCTCCATTGTTCCTTCATCACCCTTCCTGGCTTCTCTTTTCCCCAGGAGTCCTCTCTCTCCTACAATACAAGCAGTCCATCAATAGCTTTGCCTGCCTTACCATCATCCGTACATCCGACAGAGAAATTAAGGACATACAGGAATCTAGGAATTCTATCAAAGTTACTTCCTCACCAGACCAGCCGGCGATGCCTCGTAGTATTGTTCATACAAAGGAAGATTTTCCCAACAGACCACAAGTCCAGACACGTCGTGTAACCTGGGCTGTGTGATTTGACAATCTATCTTGCAGTATATACTTATCTTAATAGAAACAATGTTGTGTGTATGTGCTGTATGTCTCTAGGGCTCTGTTATCTTTTTGGCATTATTTAAAGAATGTGACTAGGTTAGGGTCTGTAAAAACATGCAGAAGTAACAAATAGTTACTTCTATTTGTTCTCACCGTTTAATAACATTCGTCATTCATATAATAAATATTATCATATAACTAATCTTGCTGTATTGTTAACTGTCTGTACATCACAGACTTGGAATAATACATAATACCTTTTGTACTTTATTTTATTGTGAAATATTTCAAACATCCAGAAAGAATACAAAACAACATGATAAACACCTGTGCACACATCACTCAATCTTATGAAATTTTAACATTATGCCCTATTTGCTTTAGGTGTTTTCAAAATAAATTTATAGACACACTGATGTTTCTCTAAAAAGTTCCCTAATCTCATTCCCCACCCTTGTTAAAAGTGTTTTAATGATGCATTGCTGATCATTTTACATTCATGTTGTCATTTTTTAGACTTAATGCATCTTTAAAAATTTTCAGATTAGCTTTCTAAGTGTTCAAAGATCATTAAAGATCAGACTGTACAGATCATTTTTGCAGCTTGTTTTTTTCACACAACTGTGTGTATGGTTTTGGCATTCAGTAAGTTTTGTTCAGCTTCCTTCATTGAAACTACTGTTAAGTTTTCCATTGTAGAGCTATAATGTAAAATACTCATTTTCCAGTTGATGAAAATCTAGTTGTTTTCTTTTATTCTGTTACAAATAGTGCTGTTGTGAACATTCTTATACACAGCTCCCTCTGTCCATGAACTAGAGTTTCTCTTAGGGTACTTATCTAGGACTAGACTAGCTGGATCAGAAAGTATCTTCATTAGATATTTGTAATAAAAATTTAGGAGGTGTGATACTGACTTGAATAGGTAATAGTGACATAGAATAGAAATTCTAGAAATAGATCAAAGTACATATAAAGGTTAATATATGATAAAGATAGACTCTCAATTAGGGCATATTTGGAGTTTTTAATATGTAGTGTTGGGACAACTAGGTATGTATTTGGAAAAACTTAAAATTAGATTTCATATCATTTATAAGGATAACTAAATGTAAGAAAATGAAAAGAGATGAAAGGTGACTTTTCTTTAAGATGGATTTATGGAATATTTTTCAACTATAACTCAAAATTTACATGCAACAGAAGAAGAGATTGACATATTTGATTCAATAAAAGTAAAACACATTTTTGCATTAGAAAACATCATAAACAAAACAAAATATTTATAACATATATCACAGGGAAAGTAACAATTTCTCCAATATATAAAGAATTCTTAAAATTTGAAAAAAATGTTCAAAACATAGGAAAAACATGGGAAAATACATGAAAAAATTTCTCAAAGATATGCCAAAATAGTTCCTGATGTTCAGTCTTACTAATGATAGAGGAAATGAAAATTAAAACTCGAATGAAACACAATTTTTCACATATCATTAAGTTAAAAAAATTATTTTCCAAAACTAGATGCAACCCCAGTAAACATTTTTGTTGAGTTTTATAAAAAGCATCAAAAAGTAATTTTCCGCAGGGACTGGGTGATTCAGTTGGTTAAGCATCTGATNTCCCCTCCCCGTTTTTTTTTTTTTTTTTTTTTTTTTTTAACATAGTGCAGTTGTACAGGGGGGAGATTTGGAAGTCAGACATATCTGGGGTTCAGACTTGAGTAGAAGAGCCAAAGTTCCTTAGAAGGGACTCTTCCCCTTTTGTCTGGGCATCAGGTCTCCTTCTGCTCTGCGCACTCCTGTTGTATCATCAAAAGCTAAGTCAAGGTAAATTCGTGTACTACTCCAGTTACAAGATTACCTGGACCATTTTCACTGCCTACTTAAACGTTTCCCTCTTTGTGGCCTCTGGTGAGTATTTTCAAGGCCCCTGAAGGGTGATGAAAACCAGTCCACTCCTGATAGAGAGGAGAGTAAAAGGATGGGAAGGCGGGATGGGGAAAAGTGCCAATCCTTACATTTTAAAGGGCTAAAGTTCAGGTGACTCACTCTCTGAAAAGAGTTCCATCAAGGGCAGAGTTGGAGATGAGGGCTGTGTGAAATATTCAATAAGCTTGCTCCAAAGGCAGCTCTCATTTCTGCCCTTTCTACTGTCTTTTGCACCCTCCCCACTTCCGGACAGAGATAACCATCCAAGTCATGACTATGGAGAGTGGCTGAAAAGGAATGTTTACTGATGTGGCGAGAAGCAGTATACCCTGGGTGTCCAATGTAGTGTTGAGGCACTTTGAGGTCAAAGACAAGTGATATCTGAAATTACATGGCCACCTGCCAACACTGAAGACCCTTCTTTTCTTAAAAAATCTTTAAAATTTCATTTGAAATTGCACTCACAACCCAGAAGCAGGTCTTCTTCCAAAACGAGTCCCTCAATGTTGTTGACATGAACAACATTTAAGCTATTCTGTATACACTTCTCATCTCTTCGACTAAAGCTTCCTCCTCTCCAATGGCCTGGGGCAGTTCAAAGAGACACAAAGGGCTCCGGGTTGGAGAATTTCTGCTGACACGTAAGGAAATGTTTCTGTAACTCTCCATTGTTCCTTCATCACCCTTCCTGGCTTCTCTTTTCCCCAGGAGTCCTCTCTCTCCTACAATACAAGCAGTCCATCAATAGCTTTGCCTGCCTTACCATCATCCGTACATCCGACAGAGAAATTAAGGACATACAGGAATCTAGGAATTCTATCAAAGTTACTTCCTCACCAGACCAGCCGGCGATGCCTCGTAGTATTGTTCATACAAAGGAAGATTTTCCCAACAGACCACAAGTCCAGACACGTCGTGTAACCTGGGCTGTGTGATTTGACAATCTATCTTGCAGTATATACTTATCTTAATAGAAACAATGTTGTGTGTATGTGCTGTATGTCTCTAGGGCTCTGTTATCTTTTTGGCATTATTTAAAGAATGTGACTAGGTTAGGGTCTGTAAAAACATGCAGAAGTAACAAATAGTTACTTCTATTTGTTCTCACCGTTTAATAACATTCGTCATTCATATAATAAATATTATCATATAACTAATCTTGCTGTATTGTTAACTGTCTGTACATCACAGACTTGGAATAATACATAATACCTTTTGTACTTTATTTTATTGTGAAATATTTCAAACATCCAGAAAGAATACAAAACAACATGATAAACACCTGTGCACACATCACTCAATCTTATGAAATTTTAACATTATGCCCTATTTGCTTTAGGTGTTTTCAAAATAAATTTATAGACACACTGATGTTTCTCTAAAAAGTTCCCTAATCTCATTCCCCACCCTTGTTAAAAGTGTTTTAATGATGCATTGCTGATCATTTTACATTCATGTTGTCATTTTTTAGACTTAATGCATCTTTAAAAATTTTCAGATTAGCTTTCTAAGTGTTCAAAGATCATTAAAGATCAGACTGTACAGATCATTTTTGCAGCTTGTTTTTTTCACACAACTGTGTGTATGGTTTTGGCATTCAGTAAGTTTTGTTCAGCTTCCTTCATTGAAACTACTGTTAAGTTTTCCATTGTAGAGCTATAATGTAAAATACTCATTTTCCAGTTGATGAAAATCTAGTTGTTTTCTTTTATTCTGTTACAAATAGTGCTGTTGTGAACATTCTTATACACAGCTCCCTCTGTCCATGAACTAGAGTTTCTCTTAGGGTACTTATCTAGGACTAGACTAGCTGGATCAGAAAGTATCTTCATTAGATATTTGTAATAAAAATTTAGGAGGTGTGATACTGACTTGAATAGGTAATAGTGACATAGAATAGAAATTCTAGAAATAGATCAAAGTACATATAAAGGTTAATATATGATAAAGATAGACTCTCAATTAGGGCATATTTGGAGTTTTTAATATGTAGTGTTGGGACAACTAGGTATGTATTTGGAAAAACTTAAAATTAGATTTCATATCATTTATAAGGATAACTAAATGTAAGAAAATGAAAAGAGATGAAAGGTGACTTTTCTTTAAGATGGATTTATGGAATATTTTTCAACTATAACTCAAAATTTACATGCAACAGAAGAAGAGATTGACATATTTGATTCAATAAAAGTAAAACACATTTTTGCATTAGAAAACATCATAAACAAAACAAAATATTTATAACATATATCACAGGGAAAGTAACAATTTCTCCAATATATAAAGAATTCTTAAAATTTGAAAAAAATGTTCAAAACATAGGAAAAACATGGGAAAATACATGAAAAAATTTCTCAAAGATATGCCAAAATAGTTCCTGATGTTCAGTCTTACTAATGATAGAGGAAATGAAAATTAAAACTCGAATGAAACACAATTTTTCACATATCATTAAGTTAAAAAAATTATTTTCCAAAACTAGATGCAACCCCAGTAAACATTTTTGTTGAGTTTTATAAAAAGCATCAAAAAGTAATTTTCCGCAGGGACTGGGTGATTCAGTTGGTTAAGCATCTGATTTCGGCTCAGGTCATGATCTCATGGTTTGTGAGTTTGAGCCCTGTGTCAGGTTCCATGCTGACACTCAGAGCCTGGAGTCTGCTTTGGATTCTGTGTCCTTCTTGCTTTGCCCCTTCCCTGCTTGTGCTTTGTCTTTCCCTCTCTCAAAAATAAATAAACATTAAAAAAAAAACCCAATTTTCCAGAATGCAGGAAAACTTGAGATGGATATCAAGATCTACCAAGACAGCACGAAATGTAAAGTCTAAAGACTGATTTCACCACTGTAAAACTCCTAACACTAATACTAACAAACAAAAACAACAGCACATTACAGTTTCATCCAGAAGTTTTAGAATCTATTTATACTAAAAAATGTACATAAATTTATTTCATGTAAACTGATTCAATTACAAATATTGATAACATCAATAAAATAACCACCAAAAAAAAAGAATTCAAAATATTTTAGTAATTTAGTAATAAAGCAATCTTCCCTCACAAGGAAAAATAAAAGTCATAGGTATTAAGAGAAAGAAGACAAAGATTTTTGCTCTCACCATTATCTAATATCTTTCTGGATTTATCGCTAAATTCAAATCAGTGAAATATACTTAAATGTATTATTTTAAAAACAAGTAAAGCTAGGATATACTGGTAGGAGAATTGACAAGATCCATCAATGAAACCAAATCAAATGTTGAAAGAAATCTTGATACATATAGAAAAACTTAGTGTATGACAAAAAAGATATCACAAACCAATGGGAAAGGTCTAAGTTACATAAAAAATAGAGTTTAGAAATTTAGCTTCTTAGTAAAACATTAATGCCTCACTTAAGAAACTTCCCATATTTATAGGTTTAAATGGAAAATAAATAAAGGAACAAAACTGAATAAAATCTAGGTAATCTAGGATGCATGTTGAACTGGGAAAGGGCTTTCTAAACATAAAAAACAAACTATGAAATAATATTTAAAACAGAAAAAAGTGGAGACACTTTGGGGCCCAGTCAGTTAAACATCTGACTATTTTGGCTTAGGTCATGATCTCATGGTTCATGAGATTGAGCCCTGCATGGGACTCTGTGCTGACACCACACCCTGCCTGAAATTCTCTCTCTTCTCTCTCTGTCCCTTCCCTGCTTACACATGCTCTCTCTCAAAATAAATAAACATTTAAAAAAATTTTTAAAATCGTGGTCTTGACCATTGAATAGTCAAGAACATAAGTTTATATAAATTATAAATACACATATTAACATATATTTGAGTACACACATATCTATTTACATATGAACACCCATGCATACGGATATGTAAATGTGTACTTATTTATATGTAAATATAGCTTCTCTTCTTAAAATAGCACAAAAATAAGAAAATGTATACAAAAACAAATAACGCATGGAAAATCCAGGCAAGGAACAGAAAAGGCACTGATATCCATATGAACAGAAAGGTACTGATCATCAATATGACTTTCTTCTAAAGTCTTGGAAGAATTTTGAAATGACAATACTATCCTCAATAATAATTTAAAAATATATTAAAATTATATTTGCAGAAATTTTATTGAATATGATGTAAAAATTGACAATATCTCTTAGTGGCAAGAATGTGATGAGATTGGATATCTCACATAACTGAATTGAAATAAATTTTCTGGAAATCAATATAGAACAAGCTTTCAGTAGACTTTGCATATATCTGAAGGATATATTCTAAGGTGTCAACACCTTTGAGGATTCTGTGCAGTATATAAATTTCCTCATGAATATGCATAAATATTCAAACATACAAATGATCTTTCAAATCTTTAACAAGAATAATTGTGCAAACACTAGCTGGTAGAGGGTAATAAAGTCTGATTGAGGTATAGGTTCAAGATAGTTGTCTGAACTCTTTCTGTTTTAGCGAACTTTGTCATTGGTTTATTTATTTATTTGCATTTAAATCTTTGATCCGTATAGTAATTTGGCATGACTGTAAAATAGGATGCAAGAGAAATGTGGGAAAAGAGAATTTTGCAGACAAATAATACAAATTTAATCTTTGAATTATGGGGCTGTGATGTGTTACAGAAACATCTCCAAACTAGAGGGAGAACAGTTAATTTATCCTACAGGGATGGTGTACTTAAGTCATTGCCCTTCTCATGGTCTGGTCCTTTATGTGGTCCCCTGTGACTTTGGGCTTGGGAGCCCAACACCTGGTATTTACTTCTTGCTCTGTCAATAATCCCTCTGCACTAAAACTAGCAACTTCCATTCCCCAAAGCCCTCTCAAAGGCCTGATGGACTCTTGGCAGTATTAAATATTTTGACCTGAATTTATATATCGATGATTAGGATATCTTAAGGGGGAAGCTCTGGGTAAGTGAACCATGGCTATTTCATGTATTTCTTGGGCTTTTCCTCATTCATTCAGGATATTCAAGCCTGAAATTATCCATTGGAGAAACATGGCACAGAATTTTGTCATTGAGAACTTAGTACGTCATTTTCTCTCTCTGGCCCTCAAGTCTAACGAATGACCTTGTATTAAAATCTAAGACTGTGTTTCTTGCTATGGTCTCTCCACTTTTATAAGGAGGAATAAGATTTATGATTAGACTAAGTAGTTCCTTTTTCTTTTTTTAAGTTTATTGATTTTGAGAGAGAGAAAGCGTGAGCTGGGGGGGGATGGGCAGAGAGGGAGGGAGAGAGAGAGAATCCCATCGGGCTCCACACTGTAAGCACAGAGCTGGATGCAGGGCTGGACCCCATGAACCGTGGGATCATGACCTGAGCCAAGCTGTAGTCAGATGCCTAACTGAGCCATCCAGGCGCCCCTAAGTAGTTCCTTTTTAATAGCAACACATGTTGACTTAAATAGAATAACTAAACAAAAAGTTTAAGCATTCATGGTTCTCTTAGCCAGGGAAAATTCACAAACTTTAAATCATTACTTAATTTGAATATCAGGGATGTCTGGATGGCTCAGCGGGTTAATCATCAGAGTCTTGATTTAGGCTCAGGTTGTGATCTCACAGTTTATGAGTTTGAGTCCCACATCAGACTCTGTGCTGGCTGCATGGAGTCTGCTTGTGATCCTCTCTTCCTCTCTCTCTTCCCCTCCCCTACTTGTGGACTCTCTCTTTCTCTCACTCTCTCTCTCTCAAAATAAATAAATAAACTTAAAAAAAATAAATTGAATGTTCAAATGCCACAGGCAGGAAGTAATAGGGCTTAAGTTTCATTCCCTCATTCCCCTGCTCATAAACTCTATAACTGGAACTCTTTAACCTGACATTTACCTTTTCCAATATTATCTCTTACCACTATTTCTATTTTAAGCTAGACATTTTCAGTTTACTCAGACATTCCTTCCACTGTCACATCTCCACATATTTTCTCCATCTGTCCCTTTACCTCTGAAATGCAGCATTTCTGTTCTACCCTATTTCTTCCAGTTAAAAATCCTTTCCGAATTTCAAGATACAGACATGCAGTACAGTGCTATCTAGCAGTCTTCCACTAGGCTTTGGGCTAAAAGCTTTCTGTATGTTAGCTGATTTCACACTTAACCCAGTGCTACAGGGTAAGTGTTATGATGCTCATTTTACACTGTAGAAAAGTACAGGGTTGGCCTCGGTGTCCACAGTATACAGATTAGACTCAGAACAAGAGACTTTGCCTACTTGTTCACAGTTAATGGGTGTCAAAGCCACGGTCATTACAGATGGTGCTGGGTACCTGCCATCTCCTCTGTCAAAGGTTGTTGGTATAGTGGTAGCAAAAGTTAGTTCCCGAGCACTTCAGGGATCCCCAAATGAATGAAATATACTCCTGCCTTTGAGGAGGCACAGTTCTTAGGTCCTCCAAGGAGAAGGAATATTTTCCTTCCAATAGGGCTAAGTCTATAATCTTTTAGAGATATTTATCAAACTTTAAATTTATTCTTCGATTTAAAACATTTTTCTAATTTTTAAAATAAATTCTACACAGCACATGGGGCTCGAACCCATGACTCTGAGATCAAGAGTTACATGCTATATCGACTGAGCCAGCTAGGTGCCCCCACATTTATTCTTAATTTATATCTTATTTTTAACTCACAAAGTGGTTATTTCCTTGTGTT
The DNA here is from genome assembly GCF_003009895.1 of Hyaena hyaena. NCBI lineage: Eukaryota > Metazoa > Chordata > Mammalia > Carnivora > Hyaenidae > Hyaena > Hyaena hyaena. The sequence continues at coordinate 1,725,295 of NW_024080996.1, read as the reverse complement.
TCCATCTAAAATAATATACATAACCTGTGCATTATAATAAACAACCGAACCATTAGGCTTTAGTTGCTGCTGCTCTCTGCTTCAAACAAAACATTCTAAGAACATATCATCACTGAACTGGATGCAATAGAAAATTCATACATGTATGTATAGAATTATACCTCACAATGTGTGTTGAAGAAAAGCCTATTGTGCCAGTTAAAAATCTGAAACCTACATTGACATATCTAGTTATAAAATCTATCACAGTGATGGGGCACCTGGGTGGCTCAGTTGGTTAAACGTCTGACTTTGGCTCAGGTCATGATCTCACAGTTCGTGGGTTTGAGCCCTGCGTCGGGCTCTGTGCTGACAGCTCAGAGCATGGAGTCTGCTTTGGATTCTGTGTCTCCCTCTCTCTCTGACACTCCTCTGCTCACGCTGTCTCTCTTTCTCTCAGAAATAAATAAAACCTTAAAAATTAAAAAAAAAAAAAAGATCTATCACGGTGAGATCCCATAGAATCTAAGGAAAGGTTTCAGATACGATGAATTAGAGTAAAATCTTCTCCATCCTGTCCTTTCTGAAATAGTAAATCTGCTTAAAATCAGACAGAGTTTGGGGAAAAGAACCTTACCTTATTTAGGAAATTAATCATACCTTGTTTATGTAGATATCATACTTATGATGCCTCAGTGAGGCAAACTGAGCATATATATGTATGTGTCTATATATATATATATATATTTTTACCATTTTCATTATACTGACAAGAAAACTCAAGTTGAGAGAAGTTAAAAAACTTTCCCAAGATCACATACATATATTAGCAAGAGAGTAGAACTAGAAACCAGGCTCTCTGATAACGTTTCCACAAGAATATAGGCTTTTGTCAGGCTCTTCACAGGACCTTTGGTTCAAACTAGTGTATTCTCTGTTGGTCCAGGCAGAATATCTTCTCTAATTCCTTCACGAGTTTGTGGCTAATCTTACAAAGTATTTCCTATCAAGAACAAGGTTTTTTGCAGTCATGGTTTACATTACAGTTTCCTAAGTAACTATTTGGTGACAGGGAGAAATTGATAGGGAAATTGAAAGCAGCACCATTTTAACATTTGTTACATTACACCATTGTAATTTTCAATTAGCCTTGAAAATTACCTGAAGGTCATTTTGAGGTCAAAATGGGGCTTTTTTCCCTTTTTCTTTATTTCATTCTCTCTTTCATTCTCTTTCTTTCTTCCTTCCTCTTTCCTTCCTTCCTTCCTTCCTTCCTTCCTTCCTTCCTTCCTTCCTTCCTTCCTTCCTTCTTTCCTTCCTTCCTTCCTTCCTTTCTCTGTCTTTTTCTCTCTTTCTTTCTCTCTTTCCCAGAGACAGAGAGCGAGTGAGACGTAGAGGGAGAGAGTGATTCTTAAGTGGACTCCATGCCCAGCAGGGAGCTGACAGGGGGCTTGTATCTCACAACTCTGAGTTCATGACCTGAGCCAAAAGGTCATGACCAGAACCAAATGGTTATTATTATAGATGCTTAACCAGCTGGGCCACTCAGGCACTTCATCTTTCTTTGTTTTAAAAGTGCTGTTCAGTAGAACTTTCTGCGATGATAGAACCATTGTGTCTGCACTGTTCAGTACCCTAGCCACTGGTCACATGGAGCTATTGAGAGTGCTTGAGCTGTGTCTAGTGCATCTTAAAGACTGATCTTTCAATTTAATCTTAATTCACTTAATTTTAAATTGTCACAGGCGGCCAAGGGCTACTGTATTGGGCAGCACATATTTACATTATTCTCATTGGAGCTGAACTGTTTCAGAAAGGTGGGAATTTGAGTAAATAGTAAAAGGTCTCCCAACTAATTTTTTTTCTTACTCATCTGTAAGTTTACACTCCAACAGTGAGAAACTTGACAGTTTACCATAGCCATTCACTTACTCAATTGTTCAATTCCTGTATACATGTAGAGTGGGACCAGAATTGTTATGCTATAGCTCCAGGGAAAGCTACTTTATAACCTGTAGTGCAATGCAGTCTTACTGACTGAACTCATTTCCAAAATTACTTAAGTCAGCTCCTTTTTCCCTCACCCTCCTCAGTGAGGTTGTTTCATACATTTGTAATACAATTAGATAGTTTTGTAACATTGTACATTTCATCCTGGGATCTCATGACCTCTTAAATGACCTTTTTTGAATGCTAATTTATATTGAGAGACTGCAAGGAGGGGAGGGGGGGTGTTGGGGGAGTGGAGTGGGTTGGGGGGACAGAGCATCCGAAGTGGGCCCTGTGTTGACCCCAGGGAGCCTGATATGTGGGGCTTGAACTCATGAACTGGGAGATCATGACCTGAGCTGAAGTCGGTTCAACCAGGTGCCCCTCTCCTAAGTGATTTTTTAAAATATCTGCATACATTTAAAAATATTCATATACATTAAGGTTCATTTTTTTGTAATGTGAAGGTTTATGGGTTTTAACAAATGCAGAGTGTCTTGTTCCCACCCATGTAGTATCAGTGATTTCTCACTGCCCTAAATACCCACCGTGTGCTTACCTGCTCAACATTCTTTTTCCATAAACATGATAACTACTGAGCATTTTATCATCTCTATTTACATTTTTACCTTTTCCAGAATATCATATAATTGGAATCATATACTCTGGCTTTTTCAGACTAGCTTTTTTCACTTAATAATATGTACTTACGATTCATTCATGGGTTTTTGTTTTTATTTATTTTATTTTATTTTATTTTGTGGTTTGACAGCTCATTTAGTTTTATCACTGAATCCATCATACAGATGTACCCCAGTGTGTTTATCTATTCATCTATTGAAGGACATCTCATTTGCTTCCAGATTTTGGTGATGATGAATACATCTGCCATAGACATTTATGTGAAGGTTTTTGTGTGGACGTAACTTTTCTAATCAGTTGGATAAACACGTAAGAGCGTGACCCTTGAATTGAAAGGCAAGACAATGTTTGGCTTGGGGAGAAAATGCCAAACCGTCTTCCAAAGTAACTGTGTCCTTTTGTATCCCACCAGCAACGAATGAGAGTGCCTATTGCTGTACTTCATAACCAGAAATTGACGTTGTTAGCTTAAAAAAAATTGCAGTCATTTTAATAGGTGTGTAAGTGTATTTTTTTGGTTGTTGTTTTAGTTTGTACTTTCCTAATGACAAATGATGTTTAGCATCTTTTAATATGCTTATCTGCCATCTGTATATCTTCTTTGGTGAGCTATCTGTTCAGATCTTTTACTAATGTACTGGGATTATTTGCTTTCTTGCTGTTGAGAGGGGAGGTCTTTGTGTATTTTAGGTTCGAATCTTTTTCCAGATATATGTTTTGCAAATATTTTATCCCAGCTGGACTTTGCTGATTTTCTTCATAGTTTCTTCTGCAGAACAGAAGCCTTTAATTTTTTAAAAGTTTCTATTAAAATTTTTTTTGTGTTTATTTATTTATTTATTTTGAGAAAGAGAGACAGAGCATGAGCAGGGGAGGGTCGGAGAGAGAGGGAGAGAGAGAATCCCAAGCAGGCTCCATCCTGCCAGTGCAGAGACTGATGCAGGGCTCCATCTCACAAAACTTGAGATCATGACCTGAGCTGAAATCGAGTCAGATGCTTAACCAACTGAGCCACCCAAGTGCCCCAGAAGTCTTCAATTTTAATAAAGGACAGTTTATAGTTTTTTTTTTCTTTTCTGGATTATGCTTTTGCAGTTGCATATGAAAGCTGATCACCAAACCCCAAATTATATAAATTTTCTCCTATTTTTTTGTAGAAATATTATAGCTTTAATTTTACACTTAGGTCGTGTTCCAGCACATTTGTGGAAGAGTCGATTTTTTCACTATTGAATTTCCTTTGCTTCTTTGGCAAATATCAGTTGTTTATATTTGTGTGTGTGTGTGTGTGTGTGTGTGTGTGTGTGTGTTTTCTGGACAGTCTATTATATTCTATTGGTCTATGTTTCTATTTTTCTCTATTTAATATCATGCTGCTTTAATTATGCTAACTTTATAGTAAGTATTGAGATCACTTGGTGTGAACCACTCAACATTGTTTTTCTTCACTATTGTGTTGCTGTTTGCTTTTTGCTTTTCATGCAAGTTTTAGAATCAGCTTATTGATATCTACAAAATAGCTTGCTGGATGTTGATTGAGATTTTGTTACATTTATAGGTCAGAGTGATGTGGGGCTGCTGAGTGAACAGTCAATAAAGAATGTTCCTGAGACCTTTTCAGTGCAAAAAGATGTTTTGATTAAACTACAGGGACAGGACCCCTGGGCAGAAAGAGCTGCATTGTGATTGATTATATGCTTTTAAGTTGGGGGGTGGTAGAGATAAAGAAAGTCTCTAAAGAGATTTTCCCATGTTAAAGAAGACTTACATGATCCTGGAGGTCAGGCTGTTGGTGAACTAAATTGGCTTCTTGCCTCTAGAAAATCATTAAAACAGCTAGTGAGTGCCTTGAGAAATATCCACACTTGGCCTCAGGTATTTATGAATGGGCAGCCAGTTGTAAGGAAATTTAATTTTATCTACATTTCCTTTGCCTTTGTTCTCCTAATCAATAGTATTCTTATTTCCTCCTTTCTGAGTGGACTGAATTTTGTACCCCCTACTCATAAGTTAAAGTTCTGTGTCTCAGAATGTGGCTGTGTTTTAAGACAGCTCCTTAACAGAGGTAATCAAGCTAAAATGAGGTCATTAGAATTGGTGTTAATGCAATGTGACTGGTGTCCGTACAAAAAGGAAAATTTGAAGACCCTCACAGAGAGAATGGCATGTGAAGATGATGGCACAGATGTAGGTGATGCTTCTACTAGCAAAGGAATGCCAAACATTGCCAGCTAACCACCAGGGGTGAGGTGAGAAGCAAGAAACAGATTCACTTGATGCTCCCAGAAGCACGAATCCTGACAATCACTTGATCTTGAAACTTTACCCTCCAGAACTGAGACAATATATGTTTGCTGCTAGATCACTTGCTTTATTATGGCAGCCCTAGCAAATGAATGCACTCCTGTCCCTATGGCATTGCTGTCATTCCTTTCACTTACTCATAACTTATTTAATTCCATAACCCAATGTATTGTTATTTTTCTTTTAAGAATAAGAAAATTTTTTTAAATCATTTTATCTTCATTCTTTCTCAGACTCTCTACCTTTTTTTATGTCTGTGAGGAAGAAGCCCTCTGACCCAGACAAAGGAGGGACACAGAGACTGGAAGCACACTGAAGTGAGGCTTTAATTAAGGTTCTTGAACAAGCAGGTGTCTGATGGACAGGCACTCATACGGTGTCACAGTAGACAATCTATCTCCTAGCGTGCAAGTCCCTTCCCTGATTCCTCATTGGGTGAATGCTTCAGAGGTTACAGCCTTACCAGGAAGTCGCCTATGGCCATGTAAGGCAAAAATTATTCTGATGGGAACAAATGTACATTTCCGAAAGGGACCCCTCCTTTGTTCTTTGGCGCATGCTCATTGCAAAGTCTGTGAAAATAAGCCCGAGAAAGAGAGGGGAACAAGGACCAGGAAATGACGCGTCTAAGGGCTTGGGACTCCTTTATGGGGAGGGGTTTCATATATATTTCCAATTGGCTGTAAACCTACTGTTAACTAGGCAGCACAGTTTTTATTTAGTATTTCTTAAAAAAATTTTTTTTTTAATGTTTATTTATTTTTGAGAGAGAGTACTTGCAAACATGCACATGCAGAGGAGGGGCAGAGACAGGAGACAGAGGTTCCAAAAGGGCTCCACACTGACAGCAGAGAGAGAGCCCGATGTAGGGGTTGAACAGCAAGATCATGACCTGAGCTGAAGTCCCAAGCTTAATGGACTGAACCAGCCAGGTGCACTTGGTAGTTCTGACAATGAATCATCTCCCTTACTTCTCACAATGTAATCCAAATTTCTGATCTATATCATTTCCTTTCTTTCTAAATAACTTCTTTTTAACATTTCTTGCAGGGCCAAGTCTCCTAGTAATGAATTCTTTCAGATGTTATTTGCCTGAGAAAGTCCTTATTTCTCTCTAATGCTTAAAGAATAATTTTGCTGGAATTAGATTTCTAGGCTGGTGTTCTTTTTTGGTTTTTAAGTTTATTTATTTGTTTGAGAGAGACAGACACACTGTGAGCGGGGGTGGGGCAGAGAGAGAATCCCAAGTGGACTCTGTGCTGACAGCACAGAGCCAGATGCGGGGCTTGAAGTCAGGAACTATGAGATCATGACCTGAGCCAAAACCAAGAGTGGGACGCTTAACCGACTGAGTTACCCAGGCACCCCGAGGTTGGTGTTCTTTTTCTCTCTTTCAACACTTTAAATGCATCAGTCCACTTATTTCCTGTTTTCTTGGTTCCTGACAAGACTTGCTCTGTAACTATTATTTTTGTTCCTCTATTGTTGACAATTTTTTTCCCTCTAGCTTCTTTCAAGATTTTTCTCCTTGTCTTTGGTTTTCTGTTGTTGAATATGATATACCTAGGTGTATATTATATATATTGATTTATTTTTGGTATTGTTTGGTGTGCTTTGGCCTCCCTGGATCTGTGGTTTCCTATATATCATTATTTTCAGAACATTCTCAGCCATTATTATTTCAGGTAGTTCTTTTACTTCATTAGTTGTTCCTTCAGGTCTTCTGATTACGTTATGCCGCACCTTTTAAAATTATCCCGGGGCACCTGGGTGGCTCAGTGGGTTCAGCTTAAGACTCTTGGTCTTGGTTCAGGCCATGATCTCATGAGTTTGTGAGTTCAAACCCCATGTGGGGCTCTGCACTCACAGAGCAGAGCCTGCTTGGAATATCCTCTCTCCCTCTCTCTCTGCCCTCCTTCACTCCCGCTGTCTCTGTCACTTTCAAAATAAATAAATAAATAAAAACTTTTTAAAAAATCCCAAAGTTCTTAGATGCTCTATTCTGTCTTTCTTTTCCATTTTTAGCTTTTGCATTTCAGTTTGGTAATTTAAGCTTACTTATTCTTTCCTTGGCTGTGTCCAGCCTACCGATGAGCCCATCAAAGGGATTCTTCATTTCTATTACAGTGTTTCAGACTTCTAGTATTTCATTTTTATACTTTTATAAAATTTCCTTCACTCTTCCTACATTACCAATATGCTCTTGTGAGTTGCTTACTTTCTCTGTGGGAGCCCTTAACATAGTAATCAAACTTCCTTGCTTGATGATTCTAATATCTGTGTGTTATAAGAGTCTAATTCCCTTGCTTACTTTGTCTCTTCAGTCTGTGTTTTTGCTTGCCGTTTAGCATGACTTGTGATGTTTTTGTTAAAAGCCAAACGTGAAATAGTAGGAACAGTCAGGTCATAGGGACTGAGGTAAAGAAACTTTAGTGTGAGAATTTATGTGAACACGGCCAGTCGTGGCTGTAGTTGGAGAAGGCAGAGGGTTCAAGTTGACTCTGCCATCTCTTGTGTTGCCTTTAGGCATCCTTAAGTACTTGTTTTTAGAGGGAGTCTGTGTGTTGTGGCTGTTTCAGCTGTCACCCACTGTTATCACACTGCAGCCCCGCTGGTGTGGAGATAAGGTCCATGAAGGAGGAAAGCCTTCTAAAACCTTGCAATTCAACTTAAGTCTCTGGTCAGCCTGCGTCCCTACACTCACACCCTTGGGTGATACAACAAAGCTATAGGGCACTGAGGAGAGAGAAATGCCCTTCTCCCAGGAGGGGTATGGTTCTAGCAAAGCTTTTCATCCTAGACAATAGGTATTTGTTTATGAGGAGTTATCTGGGCCAGTTTCACTCTTGTTACTTGGCCTCACACTCTTCCAATGCAAGGAGAGTATCTTTCTTCATTCTTCACTGTGGAGATCGAACCCTGGAAGGTGTAGGGTTTCCTGAAGACTGTAGTTCCTGGGAGTTTCCCCGTTGTCATGCTGGCCCACACTCAGCCCCCAGCAGTTTGTCAAAATTGCTATTTAAGTGCTTCAATCTGGAGATGACTCCAGTGGTTCTGCACCAAGTAAGCAGATCTCTACCATGACTCCCTCTTGCTTTCTTTGTCGCTCCAGGTTTTGAGGTAGCATTTTGCACTGTGACCTCCATTCTATGATGCTCCAAGAAAGTCATTGCCTTTCATTTTGTTTAGCTTTTTCTTGTTTCAAGGATGAAAGTCTTGACTTCCAAGTTCTTCACAAGGGACATTGGAAAGCCCAATGTTGTGTATATTTGAAACATTTCCTTAAAATGATGATGAAATAAGAACACCTGGGTGGTTCAGTAGGTTAAGCATCCAACTCTTGATCCCATGAACTGTGACATGCCACAGTTCGTGGGATCAGGCTCCACATTGGCTCTGAGCTGACAGTCCAGAGGCTGCTTGGGATTCTCTATCCCTCTCACTCTCTCTCTCTCTCTCTCTGTTCCTTCCCTGCTCACTTTTTCTCTGTCTCTCAAAATAAATAAATAAAGTTTAAAGAATTTAAAATTAAGATGAAATAAATAGAGATTAATAAAGAAACTCAGGGAAGAATGGGATGACATGGCAAGTTCAAGGAACTTCAGGTAGCTCTGAATGTTATATCATAGTGTACGTGTGAGGAGGCTATGTATAAAATGATGCAACTGGAGGGGTGGACAGGTGTCAGAAGGTGAAGGTCCTATGCAAAATGTGTCATGTGTCTTATTTTTTAAAATTCCTCAATGTTTAATGTAGTGCTTAGTAAATAGAAGATGCTCAATACATGCTTATCAAATAAAGAACAATGGAAGGAAAATCTAATCAAAAAGTCATAATTAAAATTAAGTGTGGAATGACACTTCACATTTCCATTAAGGAGTATGAAGACATTAACTCTAGAAGTCTTACAAATAGCCAGCTTTTAAAAATACTTAAATAGGGGACCTGGGTGGTTCTGTCAGTTAAGTGCCCGACTTTGGCTCAGGTCATGATCTCATGATTTGTGGGTTTGAGCCCCACGTCGGGCTCTGTGCTGACGGCTCAGAGCCTGGAGCCTGTTTCAGATTCTGTGTCTCCCTCTCTCTGACCCTCCCCTGCTCACGCTCTCTCTCTCAGAAATAAATTATTTATTTATTTAAAATAAATTAAAAAAATAAAAAATAAAAGCACTTAAATATATAAAACACCCCTTTTATTTTTAAGGTTTTCAAATGTTGAGGCTGCTTTGCATTTAGATAGTGATTATTTTACCTTCAGATAATATTTATGACCCTTCTCTTGCTGCTTCTTATATGAATAAGAAATTATTCTGGGCATCTGGGTGGCTCAGTGGGTTAAGCGTCCAACTTTGGAGCAGGTCATGATCTCACAGTTTGTGGGTTTGAGCCCTGTGTTGGGCTCTGTGCTGATTCTGTTTCAGATTCTGTATCTCCCTCTCTCTCTCTGACCCTCCCCTGCTCATGCTGTCTGTCTCTCTCTCTTAGAAATAAAACATTAAAAAATTAAACAAGAAAGAAATTATTCTTTGAATAATTTCCCTGAAATAAACATTGACACACTTTTCAGGGGCAGTTCAGTAGTCTAGTTGCCCTTCCCTGTGTTTCTCCAGGGACTATAGTTTCTCTGGGTTCCCCACAGCTACTGGACAGGAAGCTCCTTCTTCCACATGTTTTCTTGTCTAACTTTAGGAAGACAGTAGTTCATGGCCTCTATATATCTAAATATTTGGCCTGTGGGAATTTTTCAGGTTTTCTAAATAAAGTCTACCTATAGTTACAGATAATAGACTGCAGGAGCCCTTACAGGCATTTTGGAGAACTTACATCATGGGTGAGGGAAGTGAGACAGAATTTTGGAAGATTGTTCCTGTTTAGACCACTAGTTACTGGGAGAAGTGAGATATACTCCCAGGTTGCAGTTTTTATCTGTGTATCACTTCTCAAGTTTTGAGGGCTGATTATTTTTGATTTGTATGAACTATAAATAGTAGCTGTGTTACCCTGAGTTTTATGCTCCTGTGTTTGATCATACCAATATCTGATGTTCCAATGATTGGTTTCCTATAGAAGTACTTACAGTAGTCATCTTATAGTGAGACAGAAGGGGATTCTTCAGAGAGGGCAGAAGAAAATACTTCTGAGAAGCTGGTGGACCCCATGATGAATTCATGCATTTTCTTCAGCAGGTTCACTTACCAAGGAGGTTCTACCAAGCAGATGAATCCAGCAAATCATTCCCAGGTGACAGGCTTTGTCCTCCTGGGGCTCTCTCAGGTATGGGGGCTTCGCTTCCTCTTCTTTATTGCCTTCTCTGTGGTGTATCTTCTGACTGTAACTGGAAATCTCCTTATCGTGGCCATAGTGACCTCTGACCCACGCCTCCACACGACCATGTACTTTCTCTTAGGCAACCTTTCTTTCCTAGACTTTTGCTACTCTTCCATCACGGCACCGAGGATGCTGGTTGACTTGCTCTCAGACAACCCCACCATTTCCTTCGGCAGCTGCCTGACTCAGCTCTTCTTCTTCCACTTCATTGGAGGCATCAAGATCTTCCTGTTGACCGTGATGGCATATGACCGCTACGTTGCCATCTCCCAGCCATTGCGTTACACGCTTATTATGAACCGGACAGTCTGTGGGCTCCTCATGGTAGCCTCCTGGGTGGGGGGCTTCATCCACTCTATCGTACAGGTTGGGCTGACTATCCAGCTGCCATTCTGTGGGCCTGACAGGCTGGACAACTTTTACTGTGATGTGCCTCAGCTGATCAAATTGGCCTGCACAGATACCTTTGTCTTAGAGCTTCTGATGGTGTCTAACAATGGCCTGGTGACCTTGATGTGTTTTTTGGTGCTCCTGGGATCCTACACGGCACTGCTGGTCATGCTTCGAGGCCACTCATGGGAGGGCCGGAGCAAAGCCCTATCCACTTGTGCCTCTCATATAACTGTCGTGACCTTAATTTTTGTGCCTTGTGTTTACATCTATGCGAGGCCATTTAGGACGTTCCCTATGGATAAAGTGGTCTCTGTTCTGTACACAATGGTCACTCCTATGCTGAATCCTGCCATCTATACCCTAAGAAACAAGGAAGTGATCATGGCCATGAAGAAGCTGTGGAGGAGGCAGAAAGACCTTCTGGGTCCCATGGAGCACTGACCCCCAGATTAGCAGAGGCAGAGACCTGAGAGTCTGAGAGCTGTTTCATTGTGGCAGTCTGCCTGAGAAGACCTACAAAGTAGCTAAAACTACTTGTCTACTCTATTACTTACTTGAACTGCTACTTGCTTCTGCGTTGTTCTCAACTTCAGTCAAGTTCTGGTGACCTGAACTTTTAACACAGCTAGAAATGCAATGAGTATCCTAGAACTTCTCCCAAGTGCCTCCTAGAGAAAAGGTCTCAGCTGCTATGTATACATGATGGTCTATGTAGACAAGGCTCAGATGGCACTTGCTCATATGATGATGTTGGCCCTGCTGAGAAAGTTCCAGCTGAAGTATGTACAGAGGTCATCCATCTAGTGTTTCTTTTCTGCCATTTCTTCTTGGACACAAAATATATCTGAGGAGCTCAAAACAATTCTTGTTTTGAAAGTTTTACTTATTTATTTTGAGAGAGAGAGACACAGAGAGAACACATGAGAAGGGGAGGGGCCAGGAGAGAGGGAGAGAGAGAATCCCACTGCCAATTGTAAAGTCATAACTAGCACATCTGTCCCCAAGGCCATGCAATAGCTTCCTACTTGATCCTCTAAAATCCACTTTGTTTCCCTCTAACTCATTGTCCCCACAACCATCAATTGATTTTTTAAATCACTTTCTTGCTTAAAGCCCTTCAAAGTCTTTACAATGCTTTATGAAGGAAGAAAGATCCCCATAAACCTGATAGACAAGGTCCTATCTGAACAGACGTCAGCCCACCTCTCCTTTTCCAGTCCTCAAGTGCACTTGTTTCTCTTATTCCCTCATCTGACTCTGGGTCCTTGCAAATACTACTCATTCTCTGGAATGCTCCTCCCTTCTTTTCTTCCTGGATAATTGCTGCTCAGTCTGAGGCCTCAGCATAAAGCTCATTTCCTTAGAGGTATGTTCCCTGGTCTTTAATCCAGATTAATTTTCTTTACTAGTCCCTCTAACATAACTCAGCTCTTTTCTCAAATGTATTTGTCACAAATTGCAACTACAAACTAATGTGTGTATTTAGGTTTTCTTGTTTGTTTGTCTGTATGTTTTTGCCAGCCATCCCAACTACAGTATAAATTCTATAAAAGTGAGAGTTTTGTCTCTCTTGTTTACTACTACATACTCAAGGTCTAGTGTCACAGACTTTGAGTCTGGAGTTCTCTCTTGTCCAGCAAGAAAGTGAATGAAGAATTGAATATAAGAGAGGCTAATGTCTGGGAGGAGACAAGAGCCCTGAGTAAGGGTCCTTGCTCCATATTTATTAGGATCAGAAGGCTTAGGAACATGATACAATGCAGAAACAGACAATAAAACAGTGACCATTAACTCATGTGTGTGAGAGAAAGGGGGTTTCGAAGGTATGCAGTGTTAGGGGTTAAGGTAAATACAAATAAAAGTCCTGGCGTCAAGCAGATGGCTGTTTACTGCAGGCACCAGGCACCGTGTCTGTTTATCTTAACCTTCCTATGGGCTAAGACAGAGAGAGCATGCTACCTCAGGGGTAACAAGGCATTTTTCTCACTAATTAGCTCTGAGAGCTTTTGCCCTGCAGCAGCTTTCCGCTCTATGCTTTGTTTTACCAGACGGTAAATCCTGGGCGTTTTTGCCTTACTCTGGTGGCTTTCTACCTCTACCTGTTCTCGGACACTTTCGTCCTGTGGAAGCTGCTTTCTGGTCTATGCTTTGTTCTAAGCTGTGTGCTTTCGCCCTGTGGTGGCTTTCTGCCCTAAGCCTTGGTAACCCATTGGTGCAAGCCCAAGGAATTCTTAAACTTATCCCCCACAGTCTAGCTCCACAGCCTAGATTCAAGAGCAGCAACAGGGTGGCCTTGGGTGCAGCACTGAGGAGACATTTACTCCCAAGTTTGTGCACAGCCTGACCCTGCACTTGCACAACCACTTGAGTATGTGTCTCTTTTAAATTTGTGCCCCAGATATCTCCCTTAGTCCTAGACATCACCCTAGTCCAATCCCTGCCTACCTCAGTGCCTTAAACATACTGGGTGTTTAATAATATTTCTTAAAGAAGTGATTGAATGATTGTCTTTATGTTTAGAGTCTGTCAGATAAAAGTTGCCTTGGGAATTGGTGAGATCTAAATATTTCATTGGTCACAGTGTTTTCCATTTGGGAGATTCCTATAGGAGCTGTTAGTCACATAAAGAGCAATAGCAAGAGAAGATCAAAGAGTCAGTTATTACTGAAGACAAAATGTAATTTCCCAATGTTTGGGTTCTGGTTAATCTTGTTTGTAATACTCAGTCTAGATGGAAGTCATCAGAAGTCTTCTTCTTCCTCCCCTCTAAGCTCCAGATCTGAATCACCATATTTTTAGCATCCTCTGATTGGCTTTGCATTATAGGATCCAGACGAAATAAGAAGTACGCTTGAGCATACACATAAGGAAGAAGAGGAGCGGCCACCCTGTCTGAAGTCCACATGCTTACCTGTCCCAAGGGAAACGTGAATTCTAACCAGAATTCTGAAATTTGGCCAATTGGATCAGCCTTCTCTATGGGGAGGGGAGGGCATCAGGAAGAGAGGAGGGAGGAAAATGAAGGCTTACTCCCTATTTCATGTTGTGTAATTATGGGGACTATATTTTAACTGTCTGAGAAAAGTGCATGGTGTTGTTTGGGTGATTTGAACTTCAAATACATTTTTAAAAACAGCCTACATTTTTAATCTCTTAATCTAATATTTCCTTTTACTTGTGACCCTCATAGTTTCTTGCAGCCATGATTCTGTGCCACGTCAGGGCATCTCTTAGGGCCTGCTTCACCTTATCATTGCGGAGACTGAAGATGAACGGGTTCAGGAGGGGTGTAATGATACAGCTCAGGACGGAGGCCCCTTTGTTGAGCAGCGGGGACTGAGCCTCTGAAATACGGATGTAAAGGAAAATGGAGCTGCCATAGACAACGATGACCACAGTGAGGTGTGAGGCACAAGTGGAGAATGCTTTCTTTCGCTCCGTAGCTGTGGGGGCCCTGAAAACAGTGGCAAGAATGCAGGCATAGGAAACCGAGGTCAGTGCCAGTGAGCCCAGTAACACTGAGGTGGAGAGCACAAAAGCCACGGACTCCAGTAAGCGAGTGTCTCCACAAGAGAGCCTCAGCAAGGGCCAACTGTCACAGAAAAAGTGGTCAATACCATTGGGGCCACAGAAAGGTAGGTTGGCCATGAGGATGGTGGGGCATAGGACCCAGAGGAATCCAGCTAGCCAGGAGGTCAGAACCAATTGGGAACAGACACGACCGTTCATCAGAGTCTCATAGTGGAGAGGTCGACAGATCGCCAAGTAACGATCCAGAGACATGGCAGCTAAGAGGAAGAAGTCAGTGGTGCCCAGGAGGAAGTAGAGGTAAGACTGGATGATGCAGGAGGAAAATGAGATGGAGTGGTCCCCCGTGAGAATGACGGCAAGCATCTTGGGAACCACCACAGACACCAGCAACAGCTCCAGGAAGGACAGGTTCCTCAGGAAGAAGTACATCTGTGTGTGAAGGCGTCGACTCCTCCAGCTGAGCCCAATGATGAGCAGGTTGCCTGTGGCCGTGACAACGTAAGCCACCATCAACGCCAGGAACAGCAGGGACTGCAGGATGTGGCTTCTGGGGAAACCCAGAAGGACAAACCCTGTCACGTGAGTCCAGTTATCAGGGCTCATCTCCAGTCGTCTGCAGGAGAAACGAAACAGAACTTTGTAACTGGGTCTACAGCCACAGGTCATCATTTAATCAATCAATAAAATAATTCACACCTAGTGCTTGATTACATTGAGAATATATTAATCTGTCTGCTTATGTGTGGCTTACACAAAATTATGATAGCACACGCATACTAATAATAACATGGATGATATGTATTGGGAAATTTTAGATGCAGTATCTCCTCTCATGGTGACTTTTAAAGATAGATATAATTGTTCCCATCTTATAGATAAGGGACGGAAGACTGAAGAAGTTTAGGGAAATTTTCTATGATCAAATAGGGACCAGGTGGTAGAGGCAGAATTTCATATCAAGTTTCTGTGGCTCTAACACACATACTGTTTTCCCTGTTTCACTCAGGCTGGGTCCCACCTGAGTAGTGTGAACTTAGAGGAATCCAGAAAAGGGAAGGGGTCAGAGAATAAATGCAGTGTGAACAAAATGTTATTGGAATCAAGAACTCGGATGTTTGTGGTCCTTCTGTTTCCTGGCTTAACGTAAAACAATAAAAGTCAGGGCTTTCAGTGACTTTGGAGATCTTAGTTCCCTCTATCAGCCAGAGAGCCACAGGGCATGAAGCCATGCAGAGCCCCAGTTCTGACTCTGTGTGTGTGTGTGTGTGTGTGTTTTCCTTCTATAGGTTACAGGCAATCCCTCTTCCTGGTTAACACTGACTGTCTCCCCTCATTCTCAGCTCTCCCAATATGTTCATGGCCTAAGATGAGGAGGGAGAGGGAACCTTACCAAAGGAGGTGGTGTGTATCAACTTGTCTCTTCAACTTTTGCCTTAAGTTGGAGGTAACTTCATCTTGTCCCTGGAGCTTTTGGCACCTTGTCAAATTTATCCATTTTAAAGGGTTGGGTTTCCCTCTAAATCTTGGGCCTAGGCTCCTTTCCTCACATCCAGCATCAAATGCTCTGAACTTCACAGCTCCTGCCTGGCAGCTCAGGAAAATGTTGAAAACGTTCTTAGACAGAAAGAATACAAGTTACCGCCAAGTTACTTTATGTAATTGACAGGGAACGAAGCGTTGAGAGTTTTGGCAAAGTTTAATCCAGGATCATCCATTAGGCTACACTTCCCCCATTAAAGATGGGGAACACAAGTATTTTCTCTATTCTGTCTGAAGCAGCCTTAAGAAAAATGATCAGCTGAGGCAGGGAATCTTGGTTCTAAGGCCAAAAGAGAGGCACCCAAGGCAAGTTCTGGGTATGTCAATAATGAATAGTCCTGACACTGAGTAGCTAGCTAATAATACAGTTTTATTCTGCTGGCCTCAAGATTATATCTTCCAAATCAATGAAGTACCTCAATAAAACCCAGTGTAGGATACTAGAGCACTATTTCAGGATGACATAATCATTTCAGATAAGGAAAATGTGCTAAATGTGGCTTTTCTCAAAGTATCAGGTAAATATTATGATTAAAAATAGCTTATAAAGCCTAGCTGTCAAATGTTTAATGCTATCTTTTATCTGGTATTATAAACACATACACTGAAGTCTGTTATATAGCATTCCATTGACAGTTAACCTGCTGACTACTTGCAAGTTTCTGACTCATTTCCAGTTGGCTAGCTGTCTTTCTTATTATTCCACAAACTAAAAACATAATCCCTGTGCATACATGTTTGAAATGTTGTCCCCTTGAACCTCCAAATCATGTTGTTGGTTAGTCTACTTAATGTCTAGAAAGACTTGTGTAAAGTCATAATGAGGAATTGTTAACATTATTATTGGACATGGTTTCTTGTTCCCATGCATTTTGCACAAAAATACTGCTTGGCAAGATGAGAATCAGTGGAGGTAATTAGAGCTATGAGGGCCACAAAGATACACACATTTTCCATTCAGCCTGCACCATGACTTAATCCACATGATTACATAGCTACTATTGTTGTCCACTTTACAACTGAGCAAACTGGAACAGAGCAGGTTTAAAAAACCTCTGAGGTAGAGCTAAGATGAACATTTAACCAACCCCGATGTCAGACCATGGCATTGGTAAATATGGCTATTTTTACTTGAAACCTGAACCTGCCAGAGGGAAAAAGGGCACTGATTTGGAATAACACAATATAATAATGCTTCATAATAATAACAACAGCTATCATTTACTGAGTCGCTATTAAGTGTCAGGAAAGGAACTTTTCATTCATTTCATTGTTAACTCTCTCAGCAACTATGCAAGGTAAGCATTACTTAGGCATTACTTCCATCCTACAGGCAAGGGAATTAGTTAGAAATTAAGGACCCATATCTACTGAGTTAGGGATTGGAATTTTAGAAAGTCTGATTTTGGAGGCTTCACTTGTAACTGCTCGGCCATTATATCTTAGGTGAGAGAGAGTTTGTTACTATGAATTTGATTCATGTCAACTTCCAATTGTTATCCTGTTTCATTTGTGGGCTAATGATGAGAATTCTGCATCTAGAAATTAGTTACTGTAGTTTAAAGCTTTGGTCTCAAAAAAATGAAAATATTGGGGGGCCTGGATGGCTTAGTTGGTTGAGCGTCTGCTTAGGTCATGATCTCGCGGTTTGCGGGTTCGAGCCCCGCGTTGGGCTCTGTGCTGACTGCCAGCTCAGAGCCTGGAGCCTGTTTCGGAGTCTGTGTCTCCCTCTCTCTCTGACCCTCCCCTGCTCACGCTGTCTCTCTCTCTCTTTCCTAGAAATAAATAAAAATATTAAAAAAAAATAAAAAGAAAATATTGCTCAGAATGCATGCTAGACTGACCTTTATCTCAGAGGCTTTCATCTCCTCCTACAGAGCAGTGAAAAGTGTGTATTCGGGCCCCAATCACTCTTACAGAAGATGGACTCCCTTACCTGAGTCATTGGAGAAATTTGTTCTCCTTATCTTTCAAGTTCTATCAGAGGATATGCTGAATCTATATTATGTAGCAAGTGGAGCATTCTGCTTGGGGCTTATAGATCTAGAATCACACACAGGTTTTTACCTACTTTATCATTCCCAACAAGTACTCCTTCATGGCAATACGCATTGGGCTTATTATCCTCGATCTGGGTGGAATCAGCAAATGTCTCCCATCTCCTTTCTGAAAGATAGGACCCTCCTGCCAGGACTTACCATAAAGCTATGCTTATAAGATGCTCCCTCAGTCTCTTCACCCACATGGACCATTTGGTCTTGTAAATTTCCAGTTTCCATGATGTATGCCTACGTGTCTGTTTAGTCCTCCAGCCAGTGCTCCTCTCATGCCTTGCTTCTCCAACTCCTCATTCTGCTGGCAATACATTTGCTTAGTTTGTTTCTCTTTTCTCCTCTTTAGGTATGATCTTGGGATCTTGAAGTTTGAGTAATTTTTAAATTTTTATTTATTATTATTATTATTATTATTAAGAGAGAAAGAGCATACAAGCAGGAGAGGGGCAGAGGGAAAAGGAGAGGATTTTAAGCAGGCTCCATGCCCAGTGCAGAGCCCAAAGTGGGGCTTGATCTCACAACTGTTAGATCATGACCTGAGCCAAAATCAAGAGTCAGATGCTTAATCGACCGAGCCACCCAGGCACCCCTTGAGTAAATTTTATGCCTAATTAATCAAGGGCGAATCTAGGTTTATTGAATTCTTTCCTAAGACCATAGAGAATCTGCATCAGAATCATTTAGTTTGTCTATTAAACATGCTGCCTTCTAGGCTCTACCTGTAAAAATGCAATAATTCTCTGGGATTAGGGCCCAAGAACACAGATTTTTAACAATTTCTCTTGTTATTCTTACTTCCCTTAACATTTGAGAAATACCTAAGTTATTCTTATTTACATTAACATTTGAGAAATACTGAATTTAGACAATGAGAGTTGGGCAGTTTGAATGTGATTAGGAAAAAGGGACTGAAGTATAAGAGAAGGCCAAGTTGTAGGTTGGATATAGAAGAGCCCTCAAATGGGAGCCTAGTTTTCTAAACTAAAACCATCACCAACTTTGTAATGTGGTGGTAGAGCTAACTTGACAGATGACCCAGAGAAGCAATCAGTCCGCACTTGTAACTCTCACAACATTCCCAACGGCTGGCTCATGCCGCCGTGTGCCCATGAATATGGCCGTGGGCTAGCTAAGTACTCCCCATACATCTGAGATCAGACAGAACCTCGAACACTTTGTGCCAAGGGTCTTACCAGATACTGGAGATACAAAGTTGCATATATTGCTAAGGAGTCATAGGGTTGTAAGGATTAGATATATGGATTGCAGGTGATAAGTTCCATTAGAATTCATTTCAGGCTATGGTAAAAGTAAAATCAAAGTCATGTGGGGGCAGAGAAAACAAAGATACAATGTTTGTTTGGGGGCAGTGTGGAATAATTCATGAGGTTAATCACATTTAACTGAGCAATTAAGGAGGAATTTTTGCAGATCAAAAAGGGATAGGAGTCTTTCAGGTTTAAAGTAATCCAAAGTATCAAAACTTTTGAGCTTCTTAATAGGAAAATGAGACAATAAAGTTTACTCAATTTTTATTATGAAACTGCTGCTTAACCTACTCTTATAATTATTATGTAAGTATATTCCTCTTTAAAGATAGCAAGACCAGAACATACTATTTGTTTGATGAAGACTGATTCAAAGCTGATGGGCTTAAAAGGCTCACAGGAGCACACACTGACTTGGCTCTTGAGACAGACAGATGAAATGTAATTTTTGTCTTTGGATCCTTCCCATTTCTGCTAGCAGTGCCTTTGTATACTTATTACATGGAATTTTGCTTTTAGGTAATTGTCAAAAAATTGTTAATGTATTAATTTAAAAAGAGATGTGACTATTTTGACTATTTACTTCTTAATAGAAACAATTTAGTTCCTAAAGGCTTGAAGTTGGAATGATTAACATAGTAACTGTAGAATGAAAAATTTCCTCCAAATTGTGCTATTTGGGGTAGTGTACTTTGGGCTCTTTCAAATACAGTAGGTTATCAGTTACTTCTATACATGCCGCACTTGATCTTTACATGAAACGTTAGTGAGAAGAATAAGGACAAAGCTTTCCAAAAGCTGGAGATGCAGTGCTTGAGCCCTTAATAAAAGAGAAAATTGTTAGTCTCATTATCTGGGCATTAAAAACATAAATATCAGAGCTTCCTGTAGTGAGTACGATATTAGTTCAAGTATCAACAGCCAGAAGTAAGAATGAAGAGTTCCCATTCCTATCTTCCTTTAGAAAAACAGAAACTGTATTACAATACTCAATGAAACATACCATATTTTTAGTACTTTAAAACTATAGGCCTTAAGATATGTATACACAAGGGGCTCCTGGGTGGCTCAGTCGGTTGGGCGTCAGACTTTGGCTCAGGTCATGATCGTAGTTAGTGGGTTTGAGCCCCACTTCGGGCTCTGTGCTGACACCTCAGAGCCTGGAGCCTGCTTCAAATTCTGTGTCTCCCTCTCACTCTGCCCCTCCCCCACTCATGCTCTGTTTCTCTCTGTCTCAATAATAAATAAACATAAAAAAATAAAAAAAAATAAAAGGTACGTATACACAAGACTGAATTCCAACAAGTTCCTCTCTAATTCAGGAGTGAGAATAAATTTTGAGCATACAAAGTTGTCTGAGATAGGAGGCTGATAGAAATTGGCTCATACCTGTTCCAAGACTGCTTTCCTGATGATTCTTCCCCGGGCCAGTTTGAAGAATGTGCAGTGAGAGGACCTATATGGCTTCTGCTTATGGTCAATGGAGCGCACAGAAGGCTTCTTGTATCAACCCCTGTGCGCACCAAGAAAAACCCCTCTGTGGTGTGGAAAGAAAAGTTCCTATAACTTTGCATGATTATTTCTTTCTATGCCCAATCAATTAAAAGTTACTTCAACTTGCTTTGAACTTGCTTTGAAATCCCAAATGGCACAACTTTGATCCAACTTTATTGAAAATAAATAATGTAATTAGTCCTTTGAGGGTATAGGAAGTACGGTATTTGAGATTTGTCAGAGACTAGCAGCCATACTCTTTTAATTAAAAAAAAAATGGAGCTATTTCTTGAGTAGAGGGTAGAAGAAAATTTGCTATTATCTCCAACCTTTGGGAAATTCTTTTAAATTTAGTAGTGACTCAGTGAGGCCTTGGGGATCTTGATAGTGTAATGAAATTATAAAAATTAAATATATATATATTCAGAGCACTCATAAGAAAACAAATCATATTTTCAAAATCTACTGGATATTGAATTACATACTACTTATGACACAGCTTGTTGCATGAACCTGAATATATTACTTAAATTCTCTGAGCTTCAGTTTCCTCATCGGCAAAACGTGTTTCACAGGGCTTTTAAGAGAATGGGTTGTACATAGTTTGCACTAAGATAGTCAATAAAGATTAGAAAAAATCATTTAAGAGGCGCCTGAGTGGCATCAGTTAAGCGGCCGACTCTTGATTTTGGCTCAGGTCATGGTCTCATGAATTGTGGGATGGAACCCCACCTATGGGGGGGGGAGAAGAATCCTGCTTGGGATTCTCTCTCTCTCTCCCCCTCCTCCCGCACATTCTCTCTGTCTCAAAATAAGCAAATAAACTTAAACTTAAAAAAAGAAAAAGTATTTAAATGTTGTTTATTATCGAGCAGAATAAGAATTCTCTTCTCACACACATGAATTCTATAAGCTCAGAGTATCCCTTGTTCTCTGCTTGCTCCACGTCCCATCCCCTGAATAAATATTGAACTTACAGTCCTAGAAAGCAAAACTGTGAACTGTTAGGAGTCTGCACCTTTTTAGATGCCACTCTGCTGAAAAATTTTGCACATGCTGGAGCATGAAGTGAATCGTGAATGCTATTGGCTTAGCACAGATATAATAAAATCAAAAGACCAATTTAAAAAGTTCCATGATGATTGTCCAAACGTGGTTAGAATTAGGAAATATAGTCATGTCAGACTGTGTTTTGGTGATTTTTATTTGTAGCTAATTATGTCTTTTTTCCCCTCTCTCCTTGAAAATGAGAAGGTATTCTGTGGTACTCTTAGAGGCTTGTAGGCTAAATAAATTTGGTTTAAAATATACAATAGATAAAAGATAATTTTGCACTGATTAGAATTCTCGGTCTAGAGAAAAGTTATTGTGGGTGAGTTCTGCACACTTTGATTCTCACCTCTCCAGTGGGTCAGATCTTCAGAGCACGAGGAGTCAATCCTGGAGTTCCAGTCTAGACTCCATTTCCTAAGTGCAGCCGGTGATTTTCTAAGCACTTAACTCCCTATAATCCTCTTTGCTTAAAATTCTTAGAAGAGTTTGTTTCCTTCAGTGAAATCTAACTAATATAAATTCAATTAGAAGGAGACCTCTATAAAGTGTGCCAGATAATCACCTTACCCAGAGGATGTTTTGGTGCTATCCTTGACCCCAAAGCTTTCTCTCATAGGAACGGGCCAAGAAACAAAAAAATGAGTCCAAATGGGTTGTTCAATGACGCACCTGGTGATATCTACATTCATTCTTCCATCCAAGTACTAATCAGGCCTGACCCTGCTTGGCCTCCGAGATCAGACAAGATTGGGTGCATTCAGTGTGGTATGGCCATAGACAATTCTGAGAAAATTTCATCTTAGACTAAAGCTGGAATATCAATATGAGGGAAGATTGGTATTATTGCTATCTTTTCCAAGACATTTCTTTCCCCCCTTCTCTTTTCTTTTCTTTTTCTTTCCTTATGCCTGTTTACTTTGGTTAATCAATGAAAATGATTAGGGAAAATTGAACTGTCTACTGGGTGAGGCTGCTCAGAAAATACTCTATAACGACATTAAATTATCATATGGGATATTGTCCAAGTTGAGCATATGTGTTGAAGTATGTGAAGGCTGTTTTCGACGCCTTCTAGACCCTTTTTTGGAATCTGAACATCTTCCTAAACAAGATCATTTATGAGCTATTTGAATACTCATGGGGAGTCCTTATTCTTTGTCCCTTGCCATCCAAATTTACCGTCATTTGCTATCTGAGTAAGGTATATACAAGAAAGAGGTGGATTACGGACAGTCCCATAACACTCCCAAAGGTACTAGCATAAAAAAATTTCAGAGTTTAGCCTAAAAGAGTACCAGATTGGTAAAACTTCAGGCAGGCCTCGCCAAAAATGAATAAAAAAAATCTCTAACAGTGTGGGGACATCTGTGTGGTGTTAGGGTTCTGCCTCAACACCAATGACTCAGATAACATGTATTTTATCTGAAGTTATTAGCAAAACTTCAATCTGATTCTAAGTGGAAACTGGGAGAGACTGAATTTGAATTGAGAGACTGAAACCGGGAGAGACATGGTAGAATATGTCATCTAGAGATGAATTATTGAATTGTGCTTTTACATTTTGAGGAAAACATGAAAGTGGTGCATAGAATAATAATTTAGTAACAGCAATAATATTGGGAACATTGGTATTATTATCAATATAATAGTAATAACATTATTATTATACCGGTGCATATTTATTTGACTAAGTTTCAGTAAATATGTTAAATTATTTACATTGATTAACATACCCAAATCTCACAACTGCTCAGTATGGCCATAATGACACTTGATAATGAGTACTTTCTTTATATACCAAGTACTTTGCCAGCAGAATCTTATTTAATCCTCAACAGTGCTATGAGGCAGGAACTATTTTGTCCCTATTCTATAGATTAGGAAATTGAGTTTTAGAGAAAGCAGCTTGCCTAAGGTCAGAAACTAACAAGATGACATAAAATTTGTATACAGTCATTTTAAAGATACACATGCACACGTGTGCGCGCACGCGCGCGCGCGCGCACACACACACACACACACACAAACTGAAATATTACTCAGCCATCAACAAGAATGAATCTTGCCATTTTCAACGATATGGATGCAGCTACAGTGGATTATGCTAAGCAAAATAAATCAGTCAGAAAAAAGACAACCACTATATGATTTCACTCATATGTGGGATTTAGGAAACAAAAAAGATGAATATATGGGAGGGGAAAAAGAGAGGGGGAAACAAACCATAAGAGACTCTCAACAATAGAGAATTAACTGAAGGTTGATGGAAAGAGGTGGGTGGGGGGATGGGCTAGGTGGGTGATGGGTATTAAGGAGGGTATTAGGTGCTATGATGAGCACTGAGTATTGTATGTAAGTGATGAAGCACTGAATTCTACTCCTGAAACCGATATTGCATGATATGATAACTAATTAGACTTTAAATAAAATACTGAAAAAAAATGGTCATTTGCCCTAGGATCCAGGCTCTTACACACTTTATTACACTGTTTTCTTCATGTGTGTGATTATTTCAGAAATATCAGACAAATATAATCTGATGGCAGCACCTATCATTGACATTTATTGAACACCTGGTCCATGCCAGACCTTGTTTCCTAGAATTTCAGAAATATTTATTCTTTCCTCTCACATTTCCATGAGGAAGGACTTCCTTTCTTCTCCACATTCAGGAAATCTTGTATTTTTCCACCTTTTACCTGATTTCATAAGAGAAGAGAAATTAGCTGGTATGAAGGGTCTACAATTCTTTGGGCCATACCTTTACCACTAGGTGGAGCTATTGTGCTTCAAAAGCAAGAGGACAGCTTTTGGACCTTTTCTTTGGGCCAGTTCATTGATTAATAGAAAAATAACACTTTTTGGTGCTATCTCACCATGCTTACCCCTGCAACGTAATTGGTACATGGAATTCCTTTTATGTCTATAGGACATGTCTACAGTTTCTTTTTGTTTACAGTGGATCAGACAAGAAGATTCCTTGGCTTTAAGATTAAGGTGTACTTTTCCAATCAATATTTATTAGAGAGTTTTGTTTTCTGCAGCTAATGGTCCACTTGCCCATTGCTTCAGCTGATTCATTTATCTTATTTAACGACAGGCCTTTGTGTGTATTCTTTACTGATTAGAATTTGGAGAAGAATTCATCTTAAGATGAGCCAACTTAAAAAAATGCTTATGAATTATTCAGTCTTTAAAAAAGAAAGAAATTATGTATCCACCCATCAGTTGATGAACATTAGGGCTCTTTCCATAATTTGGCTGCTATAAACATTGGGGTGCATGTGCACCTTCAAATCAGCATTTTTGTATTCTTTGAATAAATACCTGAGTGCAATTGGTGGGTTGTAAGGTGGTTCTAATTTTAACTTTTTGAAAACCTCCATACTCTTTTCCCGAGTGGCTGCGTTTGGAACAATATAGATGGACCTGGGGGACATTATGTTCACCGAAGTAAGGCAGACATGAAAAGACAAATATTGCGGAGCGCCTGGGTGGCTCAGTCGGTTAAGCGTCCGACTTCAGCTCAGGTCGTGATCTCACAACCTGTGGGTTCAAGACCCGCGTCTGTGCTGACAGCTCAGAGCCTGGAACCTGCTTCAGATTCTGTGTCTCCCTCTCTCTCTGCCTCTCCCCAGCTCGCTTTCTGACTCTGTCTCTCAAAATAAC
Source organism: Hyaena hyaena (assembly GCF_003009895.1). Lineage (NCBI taxonomy): Eukaryota > Metazoa > Chordata > Mammalia > Carnivora > Hyaenidae > Hyaena > Hyaena hyaena. Next base: position 1,700,053 of record NW_024080996.1, on the reverse strand, counting down.
GACATAAAAAAATAGGAAAGACAAATATTGCATGATTTCTCTTACATATGTAATCTAAACATGTCAAACTCATGAAAGCAGAGAATAGAATGACGGTTGTCAGGGGCTGGCGAGTGGCCAAAAGGGGGCGCTACTCTCCAAAGGGGACAAAGTTTCAGTTATGCAAGATGCATATGTTATGGAGATCTAATGTACAACCGTGCAACTATAGTTAATAATACTGTATTATCTACTTGAAATTTGCTAACAGAGTTGACTTTAAGTGTTCTCACTACAGAAAATTTGTAATTACGTTAGGTAATGAATATGTTACATGGCTTGGTTGTGATTAGCATTTTACAATGTATACATATATATCAAAACATCATGAGATACATTGTTTAATTTTCTGCATCTTTAGAAGATATGGCATCGCATAAAAGTTGAGTTAACTCTGACTTTGACAGTTAAAACATGTCAAGCTTAAGTTACTTCAAGAGGAGTCAAGTGTGAGCAAATGGTGCTGTGATATACCTCAGAGAAAAGATGACCATTGAACATTGTTATAACTGAATTAGGCTAAGGTGACCACTATGCAGGTAGAAGAAAGGAGGAAACGAGAGTTTTGCAACATAAGGCTAAGCCCAGAATCTCCCTATAGTCATTCCACAGTTGCCCATATTTACGTGGTGGGTATTAAAGACGAAAGAATGCCCATCAGCTCTAGTTTAGAACGTTAGCCTCAGATTTTTCATGCAATGTGATTTGATATAAGTTTGGAGGGAGCATTTCTGGTTATTGTACCAGTTAAATAAGAGTTTGTCACTTTCCATAGAAGACGTGTTTTGCCAGGGCACCTGGGTGATTCAGTCAATTAAGGGTCTGACTCTTGGTTTCAGCTCAGGTCATAATCTCTTGGTTCGTGAGTTTGAGCCCTGGCAGCACGGGGGCTGCTCGACATTCTCTCTCTCTCTTCCACACCCTCCCTTCCCTTCCCCTCCCCTTCCTTTCGCCTTAAAAAAAGAAAGAAAGAAAAAAATTGCCAAGGTTCTCATCACTGCTGAAACCAAAGGAATGCCTGTCCAGTGGGACACTCTTCAAGTTTGGCTGGAGAAATATTTAGTCCCCTACTAATTTTGAGGGGTCTGAGAATAATAGTTGGAATCCATTTCAGTCATTGTTTGGTGTAGAGTTACCCCAAGCCTGAAACTCACAATTGGAGGATTTCTCAAATTTTCTTCTTGTCCTTCTAGTCTTTTTCTCTTTATTTTCTCTCACTGAGTTTACCTAATCCCATGGTTTAGGCTCCAAGGAAACCATGCCCAACTCTTCTTGTCATGTACTAACCTTCCTCCTTACATTTATTTGGCCTTGTTTGGGAATTTTGGCAACCTGCACTTAGGCTTGGATGTCCTGTTAGCAGCTGGCACTCATCACGTTCAACACTGAATGTATGAGTTTTAGAAATATCTTTGATATTTTTTAGTTATTCCTGTTTGTGGTAATAGCTTAGTTTATCCAAACAGCTCCACTGGTATCTCTTGGATACATATCTATATCTATCTATTTTTTTTTTTATTTCTACTTTCTTTGTAAGAAGTCCTAGTGAATCTTCCTTTGCAACATCTCCAGAGTATGTTTGTTTCTTGGCACTACTCACATGGCATGATTAATTCAGGGCATTTAAAAATCATTCACCGATTATTGTGATGGCCTCTCAAAGCTGACCCTGACTCTTCTCTTCCTTACACCAGTCCATCTGGCTGGTGCACACTGTGTTAATCTTCCTGAGTCTGCATTTTCATCATTTCAGTCCTGTGCCAAAAAAGAAATAAAAATCCTAAAGCCCTCCCATCATGAGCTGACCTGGATTTTGGCATTTTAGAGCTTCCTAAACTGATCCAAATCTGTTTTTTGATCTGAGTCTATGTTGCAGTCCCTGGGGAGAGACATTGGGAACTCTCTGAGAGCTTCTGGAAGTCCTCTATGTGACATCCAGAGAGGAGGAAAATGATATTCTGTCTCTGAGTTCAATACCTTTGAAGTGCTCCTACATGGCCGCCAGAGTTGGCAGTGACCTTCACTTACCATACTGCTGTTTTTCCTGTTCTACACTCAGGTGGGCAAAGAAAAGCAGTGACACCACATAAGCCCTTGCCTATGGGGCAAGAATTCTGTTGTAGTTATGGCAATGAGAAAGAATGAAATCTGGCCATTTGTAGCAACATGGATGGAACTTGAGGGTGTTATGCTGAGTAAAATAAGTCAGGCAGAGAAGGACAGATACCATATGTTTGCACGTATAGATGGATTAGGAGGAACTTAACAGAGGACCATGGGGGAGGAGAAGGGGAAAAATAGTTGCGGAGAGGGAGAGAGGCAAACCATGAGAGACTCTTGAATGCTGAGAACAAACTGAGGGCTGATGGGGGTGGGTGTGAGGAGAAGGGGGGTGATGGACATGGAGGAGGGAACTTGTTGGGATGAGCACTGGGTGTTATACGGAAATCAACTTGACAATAAACTATTTAAGAAATGAAAAAAAAAGAAGAATTCTGTTGTAGTTAGTATCCAGTATAGGTCCCACGAAGGACGGAAACAAGGGAGTCTCATTCATTCATTTAATTAAACAAATATTTATTCAGTACCTACTATATATGCTTGGTGTTACTCTAAGGTGCTTCAGAAAGAACACTAAAGAAAACAGACAGAATCCTTCCCCTTTGAAACTTAAATTAAAATGTATGTGAGTGTATGAGTAAGTGTGTGTGTGTGTGTGTGTGCTGCAGAAAAACACAACAAACAAACTAACAAACAATGTATAGTATTTCATGTAATAATAGGTGCTCTGGATGCAGGTGAGATTATCTGCTTTGCTCCTTGGGGTTGTGCGCTATTTGGCAACCACCAAAATGTATGTAAAAGAGTATATTCCAATAAACATACAGCAGTGTTACTATAATGAACTAGGCTACAAATGCAAAGTAGGAATTTTGCTACAAAGCCTAATTTCTGAGGAAAACCCTGGGGGAACATGTCTTCCAATTTTTAATCAGGTCCCTAGGATTTCCTAACTTTCGAAAACCCTTGGGGTCATATTAGCAGGGGGCTCTTTTGGCACCAGCGGATGCTATTTACTACCCTCTAGGCTAGAGAAAAATACTCTGGCAAAGCCACCATTAGATATCATGATCTGTAACTCATGACTTCTCAGAAGTCTGTGCTCTGGTTCCCTTCATCCACAGTTTGCTCAAAACAAAAACAGTGACAAAGAAGAATCTCTGTTTTGGGCCACTCACCTGGAAAACTCATCAGAGCTGCTTGTGCCTCCTTGAATATAAGGGAGAAAGGTTAGCAAGGACCAACACCGAAATCCTGAATCAGAAGAGTGAGTGATGAATTTTATCCATCCTGTTATTCTTCCAAACCTCAGCTATGGAGGTGAAGATGTTAACTGCCATGATCTCCTGTCTGCTAAGACAGCCATTGATCATTAGGTGGGGCTGGGGGACTGTGAAAGCCGAAGTAGAACAGAGTTAATGTAGTCCTGATTGGTCACAGGGGTACGCAACCTTATCCTCACAGCACTCGCCTGCTGGTGTTTTTGATAGTCTTTAAACAGTCTCTTCAGCCTTTATCCAAAGGAGACAAAGGCACACAGGAGGGTGGGTGTGAGTTGATTCTCTCATTCTGAGACTCTGTCTCATCACGGAGAGATCGGGGGAAGGGAGCTGGGTACTCATTTTAATGTCACCCTCTGTCCTGTTCTCACAGATATGCCCTAGGGAAGAATGGCAGCAGGAAATGATTCTTTAGTGACCGAGTTCATCCTGCTGGGTTTAACACAAGAACCAGAACTCCAGCTGCCTCTCTTCTTCATTTTCTTAGGGATCTATGTAGTCACCATGATGGGGAACATGGGCTTGATTATTCTGATTGGTCTGAAGCCTCAGCTGCACACTCCCATGTACTACTTTCTCTTCAACCTTTCCTTCATTGATCTCTGCTACTCATCTGTCATAACCCCTAGAATGCTGATAGGTTTTGTTAAACAGAACATCATCTCTTACGCAGAATGCATGACTCAGCTCTGTTTCTTCTCATTCTTTGTCATAGATGAGTGCTATATTTTGACATCAATGGCCTATGACCGGTACTTGGCCATCTGTAAGCCCCTGTTTTACAAGGCCATCATGTCCCACCAGGTCTGCCTCGTGCTGATGGTGGGAACGTATGCAATGGGGTTTGTGGGTGCCATGGCCCACACCGGGTGCATGCTGGGGCTCACGTTCTGTGATGGCAACATCATCAATCATTACATGTGTGACATACCTCCTCTCCTCCAGCTTTCCTGCACAAGCACCTATGTCAATGAGCTGGTGGTTTTCATTGTGGTGGGCATCAACGTAATAGTGCCTAGTCTCACCATCGCCATTTCTTACACCTTGATCATCTCCAACATCCTCTGTATCCGTTCTACAGAGGGCAGGTCCAAAGCCTTCAGTACCTGCAGCTCCCACATAGTTACTATTTCCCTCTTCTTTGGAGCATCAGCATTCATGTATCTAAGGCCTTCTTCTGCTGGATCTCTGGATCAACATAAATTATCCACAGTGTTTTATACCATTGTGGGGCCAATGATGAATCCTTTTATTTATAGTCTGAGGAACAAAGATGTCAAAACTGCACTGAGTAAGACTTTTAAGAAAAGAGTGTTCTCTTGAGTAGAAACGGTGTTAGTTACAGATGCCAATTCCTAGTAAGGGCACACGGTGTATGAAGCTATGGAGAGAGAGGTAAGAAATCAAAATAGAAATGCAAATGATTCAAATATAGGATAAATTAAGTATTTATAACTTATTTCACAAAGACAATATAAGGAAGAGGAGGATCTTTTCATAGGAAGTAAAAAAGAGTTCATTTGCCATTCTCCAGCTTATTTTTAGAAGTTAAAAAGGTTTGGAGCACCTGGGCAGCTCAGCCGGTTGTATATCCGACTTCAGCTCAGGTCATGATCTCACGGTTCGTGGGTTCGAGCCCCGCGTGGGGCTCTGTGCTGACTGCCAGCTCAGAGCCTGGAGCCTGTTTCAGATTCTGTGTCTCCCTCTCTCTCTGTCCCTCCCCTGCTCATGCTGTCTCTCTCTCTCTCAGAAATAAATAAAACATTAAAAAAAAAGAAGTTATAAAGTTTTAAGTACAAAAGGTTGAATGGTGGTAAATCCAAAAATGTTAACTTTTGAGATTTTTGACTGAGGCATGCCTGGAATTCCTGTGCAGCTTTGTCTTGTATATGTGGGCTTTGGTGGAATTTAGATTTGGCCACGTATTCATTCATTCATTCATTCAATAAACCTGTATGGAAAGATTATGGTGGACATGAGAGTGATCTATTTGAGTGCTATAGGGCATTTTGTTCGGGGAAATTCCTTCATTTCCCAAATGAAGATAAAAATAGGAGGGTACTCTTCTGCCTCTGGTCCTTGGTCTCAAGGGACTGTGGTAAAGTGAGATTTCCTCCTGATGCTGGATCCTAAGGACAAGAAACTGAGACAAACTTATAGAGCCGTAGTAATAAAGGGAACATATACTGGGCTTTATCTCTTGGGACTTCAGGGCAGGAAACGCAGGTAATAGGAGAGGCTATATTAATTTTACTAGAAATATTTACCAATTATTAGTAGAAGAATGTTTGTCCTTTTCTCAAGTAGACCTAATAATCTCTAATTCCATTAGCAATCAGCATTTTCCCTTTATTATTGTCACTCTGCCTTTTGCCTCAGAGGTTTAATGGCACAAACGATGTAGTTATTTAATGAATAAACAGAGGCTGAGCACATATCCTGTACCAGGTTCTGTTTTTTAAACATCACAGACATAGTAGTGAAAGACACACAATGTCTGTGCTCTCATAGGCCACATAGGGTTGTTTTCATAGTCTTGAGTTTTGGGATTTTTTTTGTCTTCTGAATGCAATTTGTATCAGACGTATGATTTATAAATATTTCCTACTAATTCATCTTCTCTTTTCAGTCTCTTAATAGTGTTTCTCAAGGAGCAGAACATCTTAATTTTAATGAATTCCAATGTCTCAATTTTTTATAATGGATTGAGCTTTTGGTATCATATTTGCTTATGCCAAAGTCCCAAGGCATTTTGCTTATGTTTTCTTCTATTGTGTTATGATGTTTAAATCCATGATCGTTTTGAATTACTTTTTCTGTATGGTGTGTGGGCTGTCCATCTGAGCAAATGTTTTTGCATATGGATATCTAATCATTCCAGTACCCTTTGTTGAAAAGTAGTTCAGACTCAAGATAAGTCAGCAAAGATTGGATCTAGAGGTAGTGGTGGAGGAGGAGGGAGATGTGTGGGTCAGTGCTGGTCACTGATGAATGCCCTTGTGCTTCTGAGGAGTGTGAGGAAGAGAATTGCTGAGCGAAAGGGGAAGTCTGTGGTTAACTTTTTAGGAAACTGACCTTCTGATTTCAAAAGAGGCTCTACTGGGGCATCTGGGTAGATCGGTTGGTTAAGCATCCGACTTCAGCTCAGGCCATGATCTCACGGTTCGTGAGTTCGAGTCCTGCTTTGGACTCTGTGCTGACAGCTCAGAGCCTGGAGCCTGCTTCAGATTCTGTGTCTCCCTCTTTCTCTGCTCCCCCCTTGCTCGCACTGTGTTTGTCTCTCTCTCTTGAAAATAAACATTTAAAAAATTAAAAATAAAAACAAAAGCAAAAGAGACTTTACTATTATTATATTACCACCAACAATACATGACATTTTTTTTCCTCATGTTTTTGCCAAAACTTTTAGTAATGTCTGTCTTAATCATAGCCATTCTGATGGGTGTACAGTGGTATCTCATTTTGATTTTAATTTGTACATAATGATACTGAACATTTTTTCATATGCTTATTAGCCAATTGTATATCTTCTTTGAAATATCTGTTTAAATAGTGTGCCTATTTTCTTTTTTCTAATTGAAGTATAGGGAACATACATTGTCATAATAGTCTTAGGTGTACATCATAGTGAATTGACAGTTCTATGCTTGATGCAATGATCATCATGGTAAATATAATTACCATCTGCAACCACATAATGTTACAATATTATTGACTGTATTTCCTATGCTATACTTTTCATGTCATGACTTTTTCTGATTTGGTTATTTCTATACTCAATATTAAATTGTAAGATGCAATTAAGAAAATGAAAAATCATATACAAAGAAAAGATATATCTGATAATGGACTTATGTTAAGAAAATAGAAAAAACCCTTACAACTTCTTATGTTTGTATGGCTTATTATTTTCCATTCTTTTATTTCAAGCTGCCCATGTTATTATATTTAAAGCAAGTTTCTTATAGGTAGCTTGTGGTTGGGTCATTTTTAAATGCTTTTGCTTCAAACATCAAAAAATAGTTTTAAAAAATCTTGAAGATAGTCTGTTATGTTTATCTCTTTTTTTATACAGCCATTAGGTCTTCTTTCCCAGAGTTCAAGCTTCCTCCTGTGATTATTTCTTTTCTGTTTGGTATACTTTTTTTTTTATGCATATTTTTATTTTTGAGAGAGACAGAGACAGAGTGCTAGCAGGGGAGGGGCAGATAGAGATGGAAACACAGAATCTGAAGCAGGCTCCAGGCTCTGAACCATAAGCATAAAGCATGATGTGGGGTTTGAACTCATGAACCGTGAGATCATGTCCTGAGCCGAAGTCAGACGCTTAACTGACTAAGCCACCCAGGTGCCCCTGTTTGGTACACTTTTTAAAGCCATTCTGTAAGGGTCAGTATGTTGAGGACAAATAGTCTTAGGTTTCCTTCCTCTGGGAATGTATTTATTTCCCCTTTAGTCTTGAAGGGTATTGCCAGCAGATATAGAATTCAAAACTGGCAGTTCTTTTCTTTCAAGGGAAGCCCCTTTTCTTCATTATCTCATAGGGGGAATCCACTGTTCTGTCTGTTTTTTTTTAATGTTTTATTTATTTCTGAGAGAGAGAGAGAGAGCGAGCAGGGGAGGGTCAGAGAGAGAGGGAGACACAGAATCTGAAACAGGCTCCATGCTCTGAGCTGGCAGTCAGCATAGAGCCCGACAAAGGGCTGGAACCCAGGAACCGCGAGATGATGACCTGAGCCAAAGTTGGAGGCTTAACCTACTGACCCACCCAGGCGCCCCCGCTGTCCTCTTAATCATTATATCTCTGTAGGTTATTTGTCACTTCTCTCTACCTTCATGGGAGATTTTGTTTGGTTTTTGGTTTTCAGAGGTTTCACTATGATCAGCCACAACTTGGATTTCTTTGGATTTATACAGCTCTTGAATCTGTCTTCTCCTGATTTTGAGAATAGTTTAGCCACTGTGTCTTTGAATGTCGTTTTCAGGATTACTTTCTTTGCCTTTGCCTTCTGTGACTCCAAAGATATGAATATTGTGTTTTGTTACTGTTCCATACATCTCTGAGGCCCTGTTTACTTTTGTCTGGACTATTTCTTTCTCTTATCACATTATGTAATTTTTCTTGATTTATCTCTGAGTCCACTGTTTCTTTCCTCTGCTGTCTTTAATCTACTCTGAAGTCCATTCTGTAAGGTATTTTTTTAAAATTTCATTTGTTGTAAATTTTAGTTATAAAATTTCTCTTTGGTTCTTTTTTTAAAAAATTAAAATGTAATTTGTTTTTAAATTTTAAATTTACATTTTAAAAAATGTAATTTTTTAATTAAGTTTATTTACATATTTTGAGAGAGAGAGAGAGAGAGAGAATCCCAACCCAAGTAGGTTCCACACCGTCAGTACACAGCCAGATGTGGGGCTTGAACTCATGAGCCATGAGACCATGAATTGAGCCCAAGTCAAGAGCCGGACACTGAAATGACTGCGCCAACCCCACCACCAAGGGCCCCTAATTTGTTTTTAAAGAAAAACTTAGATAGGTCAAGTTCAAAACATAAAGCTGCTAACACATTTATGCATAGGTTTTTGTGTAAACATTTCTAGGGTAAACTGCTGGGTTGAGAGGCAGTTGCATGTTTACATGTTTTGAGAAAGAAGAAAATTCTGCTATTTTGACATATGGATGGACCTTCAGGGCATTATGTTAAGTGAAATAAAGCAGAAAGAGAAAGACAAATGCCATATGACATGATGTATATGTAGAATCTAAAAAAAACCCTAACCTTCTAAAAACAGTAAAATGGTCGTTACCAGGGGCAGGGTGATGGAGGAACTGGGGAGACAGTGTTTAGGGTACAATCTTGCAGCTAGTAGATAAATCTTGGAGATCCAATGCACAGCACAGTGATTATAGTCAGCAGCACTGTCTATTATAAGCTTCAAATCTGTTGGGGCGCCTGGGTGGCTTAGTCGGTTAAGCGTCCGACTTTCGCTTAAGTCATGATCTCGCGTTTGTGGGTTCGAGCCCCGCGTCGGGCTCTGTGCTGACTGCTAGCTCGGAGCCTGGAGCCTGTTTCAGTCTGTGACTCCCTCTCTCTCTGACCCTCCCCTGCTCACTCTGTCTCTCTCTCTCTCCTAGAAATAAATAAAACATTTTAAAAAATACATTATAAAAAAAATCTGCTGAGATTAGCTTTTCATTGTTTTGACCACAAAAAAGAATTATGTGCTGTGATAGAGGTATTATCTAATGCTATGGTGGTAATCATATTGCAGTATATAAATGTATCGAATTAACCCAGTATACACCTTACATTTTCACAATATTATATGTCAACGATATCTCATTTTCTTTCTCAGAGAAAGAAAATGAATTCAGATTCTTTTTTTTTAGGGAAAAAAAAAAAGACAGACAGAGAGAAAAAGAAACTGCCAAAATCATTCCAGAGTCGCTATGGTACAATTTTACATCCCCTCCAGTTTCTCCACATCTATGCCATCAGTTAGTATGGTCATTATATTTCATTTTGGTCATTCTGATGGATGTGAAATGATATGTCATTGTGGTTTTACTCTTTATTACCCTATGGGGCACCTGGATGGCTCAGTTGGTTAAGCATCTGATTTCGGCTCAGGTCATGATCTCATGGTTCATGGGTTCAAGCCCCATGTCAGGCTCTGTGCTGATAGCTAGTTTAGAGCCTGGAGCCTGCTTCAGATTCTGTGTCTCCCTCTCTCTCTGCCCCTCCCCTGCTCATGCTATCTCTCTCTCAGAAATAAATAAAAAACATTAAAAAATTAAAAATTAAAAAAATTTTATTACCCTAAATCTCTGATGATATTGAACATATTTTCACGTGCTTATTTGGCAGGTATATGGCCTCTTCAGTGACTGGTCTCTTCATATCTTTTGCCCATTAAAAAAATGTTTTTTAATGTTTATTTATTTTTGAAAGAGAGACAGAGAATGAGAGGGATAGGGGCAGAGAGAGATAGACATGCACACAAAATCTGAAGCAGGCTCCAGGTTTTGAGCTGTCAGCACAGAGCCCAATGCAGGGTTCGAACCCACAAGCTGTGAGATCATGACCTGAGCTAAAGTTGGATGACTGACCAATTGACCCACCCAGGTGCCCCTACCCATTTTCTAATAGACTGTTTTGTTGTTGTTGTTCTTGTTGTTTCTATTGAGTTTTGAGAGATTTTCATTTTTCTTTTTAAATTTATTCTAGATTCATTCCAGGAAGTCCTTTGTTGGATATGTGGATTACAAATATTGTCTATAGCTTATATTTTTTTGCTATTATCATTATTATATCATTTCTTCTATGTTCCTTAGGCTTCTGCAGTGGGAATTTGTCTGTGGTCCATATTTCATTAATTAACTAATTCATTCATTCATTCACTCAATCAACCATTCATTTATATTACAAAAGACTGATAGACATTTATTTTATTTTTAAATTTTAATTATTTTTTTGGTTCATTTATTTATTTTCAGAGAAAATGAGCACAAGTTGGGGAGGGGCAGAGACAGAAGGAGGGAGAGAGAGAATCCCAAGCAGTCTGTCAGCACAAAGCCCAGTGTAGATCTTGAACTCAGGAACCCCAAGATCATGACCTGAGCCAAATCAAGAGTCAGAGGCTAAACCAACTCACTTATAACCCAACTATAACCCATCACTGCTTTATTTATTCTGTTGTTCACATTATTCAAATTTTGGCCATTGAGAACCCTTTCAATTGGTTCTTGTGTCTCTTTGACATTCCCTATCTGTGTGTGTGTGTGTGTGTGTGTTTGTGTGTGTGTGTATATAGTTTAGTACTACTTTGCTTTGTGGCACTACAAAATGCTCCAGGCTGATCTTTCCTTCCCAAGTTCCTTTCCTGGTTTCTTTTTTTTTGGGGGGAACATCATTAGAAACCAATATCTGGGCATTAGATGTACTTGCTGTTACTAGGGTATCATTGCTTCCAGTCCCTCTAAGCCTACAGAACAAGGACATATACATACATATGTGTACATGACATATATGTACACACATACATATAACATATGTTATACAAACATATGTATACATGTAGATATGTATACATATCTATAAATATGTCCATATGCAATCATCTGTAGCTATATTATGTTAAACATGAGTTTGTACTGATGACTCCAACTCTAATCCATTACCACCTGCTTTCTCTCCTTGCTTGTTTGTAAGCTGCCATACTCACAGTAAGACGCTTGTCTCCCACCATCTGCCACTGATTTACCCAAAAGTTTAAGAAACATTGGTATTCTTCTTTATTACTTAAAACTTTTTAAATGTTTATTTATTTTGAGAGAGAAAGAGAGAGAGTCACATAAACAGAGGAAGAGAGAGAATCCCAAGCAGGCTCTTTAATGTCAGCACCCAATGTAGGGCTCTATCCCATGAACTGTGAGATCATGACCTGAGCTGAAACTGAGAGTGGGACATTTAACTGACTAAGCCACCCAAGTGCTCCTCAAGTCTTTAAATGTTTGGCCGAATTAATCTGCGAAGACTTCTGGGATTTTCTTTGTTGGGGGTGGGTGAGTACTTATTTATTTATTTATTTTTAATGTTTTATTTATTTCTGAGAGAGAGAGAAACAGCGTGAACAGGGGAGAGTCAGAGAGAGAGGGAGACACAGAATCCAAAACAGGCTCCAGGCTGTCAGCACAGAGCCTGACACAGAGCTCGAACCCACGAACCGTGAGGTCATGACCTGAGCCGAAGTTGGACCCTTAACCGACTGAGCCACCCAGGTGCCCCTTGAGTGCTTATTTAAACTGCATATTTGTTATAGATCTATTCAGACTTTCTATTTCTTCAAGATTCAGTCTTTGTAAGTTTTATGTTTCTTGGAATTTATCCGTTTATTCTACGTTGCAAAATTTGCTGGCCAATATTTGTTCATAATTGTCTCTCATGATCCTTTTTAAATTTCTGGCCATCAGTTTTAAAGTCTCTTATTTTATTTCTGATTTTATTTGTCTGAGTTTCTGCTCTTTTTTCCCCTTAGTCTAGCAAGAGGTTTGTCAATTTTGTTTATCTTTTCAAAAAAACCCATCTCTTGGTTTTGTAGATTTTTTTCTATTGCTTCCCTGTTTTCTATTTCATTTATTACTACTCTAATCTTTATTATATGCCTCCTCCTGCTAACTTTGGAATTAGTTTGTTCTATGATTATAAAATGTATGAGGGAACAGAATATAAAGAACAATAGGTAAATTATTTGGAAGGACAATCGATGTTTCCTGAGGGACACTTGGGGATGACAATATATGCATGTTTGTGTATAAACGCTGGTGGCAGTGACCACACACTCTAGAAAATTGTATTCTGTTAATGTTTTTGCTGTGTAACAAAACTTAGTATCTTACAACAATAACAATCATTTATTTAGTCACAAATCTGGAATTTGTGCCAGGTTTGGTGCAGAAGGCTCATCTCTTCTTCACTTGGTATTCGCCGGGGTAGTCTGAGGTTGGATGGCTCAGTCACACAGCTGGTAAGGCTGTACTCACTGCTGTCTCTGAGAACTTAGCTTCTGAGGGCCCAGGACCTCAATACTTCTTCATGTGGGCTTCTCCCCATTTGTCTCTTTATGGAGTCCCTGGCTGTCTGTCCTTCCTCAGAGCATGGTGAATAGTTCCAAGAGTAAGTGCCTTAGAGAACCAGGGTGAGGCTGCATTGCCTTTAATGAAATTAGCCTGAGAGTCACATAGCATCTTCCAAATTCAGGATGGGAAGAAGTGGACCCCCTACCTCTTGATGCACAAGAAGAACATTTGGGATGGATGATGCCAAGATTTTGCCATCTTTGGAAAATACAATCTGCACCAGTATCTTAGAATTTACTTAGCTTTTGTTGGGAGGTGGGGATGGGGGGAAGAGATTGAGAGACAGAGAAAGAGAGAGGGAGAGAAAGAGAGAAAGAGAGAGAGAGAGAAAGAGGGAGAGAGAGAGAATGATCTAAGTTCAAGGATTCTTTTTTAAACTTTGAGGAATCCTTATCTCAAAGTGAACCTCCCTTAATTAAAGAGTGATAAAACTGGGTCCTGAACATCGGACTCCTAAGCTTACGTTTCTACAACATTCTGGCCAAACCTTGTCATAGTCTCTCTAAGTCTGTGCTTCCCCGTTTTTAATGCTTTCAGATATTTACCCTAATTGACACAGCGAACTGTTAACAGTCATTAAAATGGCAGGTGTGTATAAATTTGCCAGTAAAAACTATGTAACAAAGTATTTTCAGAGAAATGAAATTCTAGCAGTGCTGGTTAGGGGGACCCAACTACTATATGTTTTACAGATTTTCACATTATTGAAATAACAGCCTGAAATCCTATATCCCTTGCATATATTTGAATACCATTGCTGCTGTGGAAACCCTTCACTCTCTGGGGACATTTAGTTCACCTAATTATGTGCCTCACCATTTCCTGTGCACACTCCACTTTCAGGAGTACTGGTGAACTTCTCTGGCAAAAACTCCATGCCATAGAGGACCAGTAATAAGAATGCTCAGTGACTCTGGTAGCCTATCTGTCCCTTCAAATTATCCCTTCTAAGTAATCCTTTTGTCTCTCACCCCTTTGCCACATTCATCAAAAAGAAAATATCAGTCTGTGTCCTATTTGCATGGTGGGGAGGCTGGGGAAATGATAGTCCTATGCAGTTCTCCTTTTGTTAAGTACTGTGTTTCTTTTAATTTAAATTAAATAAGTTTATTTAATAAAATAAAACAACTAAGTAATTAAATAAAATTATTTTAATATTTAAAATAGTTATTTTAATTATTTTAATCTAATTTATTTTATTGATTTAATTTAATTTATTTTAACTTATTTAATTGTTTTTGTTTAAATTTTTATTTACGTTATTTCATTTTATCTAATAATAATTTTATTTTGATTCTCTAATATGCCTCCCCTTAAATTTCAAGTGAATTTAAATACATCAAGTCTCTTAAATTTAAAAATCAAACCTGAAGATCAAAATATCTAAAAGGAGAAAGCAATTGGGATGAACGATTTATCTCTTTTCCCTACTGAAATGAAAAACCCAATTTTCTGACTTTATACCTTTCTTATGAAGAAAGGTCAATTTTCAGATCTTGAATATTGAGTTGAACAAATATTTTCAGTGTTAACCTTTGTTTGGGACATAAATGAGGTATAGCGGTCTGTGCTTTTAAAGTTCTTTTTGAATTTTTTTTATTAAAATTTTTTTAAAAATTTTGTTTTAGGTAGAGAGTGAGCAGGGGAGAAGGGCAGAGGGAGAGAGAGAGAGAGAGAGAGAGAGAAACTCAAGCAGACTCTATGCTCAGCACAGAACCCAACACAGGGCTCAATTTCACGATCCTGGGATCATGACCTGAGCTGAAATAAAGAGTCAGACACTCAATTGACTGAGCCACCCAGGTGCCCAAGATTATAACTATAATCTAGTTATGCACATGACACATTCAGTAACTATGTAAGACAGGAGAGCTCTAGTGCCATTGTGAAGGCTGTAATAAATCCGTGTGATGAAGAATCCATGCTGCCAAGGTCAGATATGAAGATGGAGGAGCAGAGTTTGAGAGAGTAAAGGATTCTCACCGGGCAGACAGATATAGAAGTGTTAGGGCCAAAGTTGAGGAGAAAGGACTGAACGGCGTAGGCAGTTTTCTTCCAGGATGTATCCTATTATTTCAAGAAAACAGCCATTTGGGGCGCCTGGGTGGCTTAGTCGGTTAAGCGTCCGACTTTCGCTTAGGTCATGATCTCGCGGTTCGTGGGTTCGAGCCCTGCGTCGGGGGGCTCCGCAGTCGTGCTGACTGCCAGCTCAGAGCCTGGAGCCTGTTTCAGTCTGTGACTCCCTCTCTCTCTGACCCTCCCCTGCTCACGCTGTCTCTCTCTCTCTCTCTCTCCTAGAAATAAAAAAAAAAAAAAAGAAAAACCAACATTAAGAAAACAGCCATTTGACAAGATAGAGGGAAGCTTTAGGACAGGGCGGCAGATTGTTTTAGCACTATCTCCCATTCTGTGTTTACTTCTCCCTATACTCTACCTGTGCTTAAAACCTACTCTCTGGGAATAATGAATTTGCCTGGGTCCCGTCTGGTCTTCCTGCAGATATCTCAGTAACTAGGAGATTCTAGAACAAAAGAGATTAGCTCTGAATTTTGGCTGAATGAATGCTGCATCTTCACTCCATTTCCTTCTCTCTCTTTCTCTCTTTTGATGTACATTTTCCCTTCCAGAAATGCCAGGTTCAGACCCAGCCTTTACAGAGGATGAGGCACTATTTAAAGGTCAAGGAATAATGATCTCAAAGAGGATTTCCCTTAGCAAAATGTCTAACAAGACATTGAGGCCTCTAAGGTAATGGGGAGTTTATAAACAGCAAAGGCTAGATTCACTCTTTAAGATATCATGGCATAATCAAAATGTGAGGGCTCTGAAGCCTTAGAGATGTGAGTTGAAATCCTGGCTCCAATTATTACTGGTTCCATGACCTTGGAAAGGTTATATCACCTCCCTCAGTCTCAATTTCCTTATCTGTATAATATGATCAATAACATTGTCTTAAAATAAAGTTCTAAGGAGGAATACCATAAATAGGTAAACACGTATGTGCTCAGAATGGAATGTTCCAGTTCTGAAACTCTTTCAATTTGTTCCATTTAAAACACCATTATCTTACATAATTCTGTAAAATGCCTCCCCATCTCCAATGTTGTCACCCAAGTCAGACAATGTTTTCTCTCATGTCTAGGATGCTTTAATAGCTTATTAACTGGTCATTCTACCATTTGCCTTTTTTTCCTCTCTCTTCTCATGTATCCCATGCTTTAGCATTTATGAATGTGGCTTCTTCTTCCCAAGGAACAGGAGCAATAAAGAGGCAGATTGTCTGGTGCATAAGCTAAACTCTTTAGTCTGACATTCAAAGCCCTTTTTCAGTCCACAGAGTAGTTCAGGGTCATTCACACCCTTTTTTGAATATGGCAATCTGCTCTAACTAGAGCCTTGAGTTATTATTTGTCACCTCGAAGTTTAGAAATATATATACTTTTGTAGTTGCTTCCTCCATGTTCGATGAAGATATCAAAAACCCTGCCAGTTCTTCAGAGATACTTTGAACCTTAGCTAGTATAATAAGCTCTCTTTGACATCTGTAGCCTGCTTGGTAAGAAATAGCAACATTTATTTTGCACCAGGCACTTAACATAGTTATATGATTTAGTTGTTATAAAAGCCTACAAAGTAGTTATTTTTAACATTACTATTTTTTACATCTTTTTAAATTTTTTAAAATTCATTTTTGAGAGACAGAACACTAACAGGGTAAGGGCAGAGAGAAAGGGTGACACAGAATTCAAAGCAGGCTCCAGGCCCTGAGCTGTCAGCACAGAGCCCAAAGTGGGGCTCGAACCCACAAACCGTGAAATCATGACTTGAGCTGAAGGTGGATGTTTAACTGACTGAGCCACCCAGGAGCCCCAACATTCACTATTATTATAAAGTTTGCACAAGATTCTAACTCTACTATTGGTGGGATCAGGATTAGAATACTAGTAGGTCTAAATGACTTCAAAATCCACGTTATTATCCACTTCATTATATACCAATTTGAGTGTGAAATAAAGATGATGACCCTTTCTAGGTGACCTTGAGCAAGTCATTTTTCTCTTTGTAATTGTATTTTCTTATCTTAAAAATGTAGTTTGATCTCTTAAACTAGGTGATACATTTCATTTATTGTTGATTACATATTCATTATCAGGATTCTTAAACAATTTTTTTCAATGTTTATTTATTTTTTAGAGACAGAGACACAGAGCACAAGCAGGAGAGGCAGCGCAGAGAGAGAGGGAGACACAGAATCTGAAGCAGGCTCCAGGCTCTGAGCTGTCAGCACAGAGCCTGAGGGGCTGAAACTCACAAACCATGAGATCATGACCTCAGCCAAAGTCAGATGCTTAACAGATTGAGCCACCCAGGCGCCCCAGTTATCAGTATTCTTTAATATATAATTTTAATATTCTTTAAAATTAATTAAATTAATTTTAATTTAATCACACCATTGCATATGAAATAAAAAAGAATCATTTACTAAAACAAATGAGGATATGTACACCATTTCACATACCTCTGAGCCATGGAACCCAGATCTTGAAGGTTACACAACACCTAAGCAATCTTTCCATTTATAGATGAAGAGTTTGTAAGGAGACATTGATAGATGTTGCTTGGCCAAGGGGAGGGGGCAAAGTTCATGGCTGAGCTGAAACTCAGTTGCACTGTTTTCCACTTGAATGATTTCGCTTCCTCATTTTGCTGTGGGGATAGTCGTTTTCTTGGCAGCCAAATTAGGAGTCACGACATCGGTCGGTCGGGGGATGGACTCCCTGTTGGAGACTCTCGGCTGCCTCTGCCCAGAAGTCTTTGCAGAGCCTGCTTGACCTCCTTGTTCCGCAGAGTGTAAATGAAAGGGTTGAGCATGGGAGTGACGATTGTGTAGAAGACAGCAGGGGCCCCAGCTCCTGCCCCCGCGGAGCGAGGCTGCAGGTAAATGCATACAGGGGGCATGTAGTAGAGGAGAACCACGATGAGGTGGGAGGTGCAGGTGGAGAAGGCACGCTGCCTGCCCCGGGCAGTGCGGATCCGCAGCACCGCCGCGATAATAAAGACGTACGATACGACAATGAGGATCAGGCAACCTGCCGCCACAATGCCGATGTTGGCAAGCATGACAAGCTCATTGATGGTGGTGTCTGCGCAGGCCAGCTTCAGCACGGGGGGTATGTCACAGAAGAAGTAGGCAATGTGGTGAGGACCACAGTAGAGCAGGTGAAAGGTGAGGGAGGTGTGGATTGCAGAGTGCACGGCACCTATGGCCCAAGTGATCCCAGCCAGCCCAGCACACATCCGTCTGTTCATGATCACTGGGTAGTGCAGGGGTTGGCAGATAGCTAGGTAGCGGTCGTAGGCCATGACGGTATATAGAAAGCACTCAGTGCTGGCCAGGAAATGGAAGCAGTAAAGCTGTGTTGCACAGCCCTCAAAGGAGATCACCTTCCCATCCGCAGTCAGGAGGCCTGCCATGACCTTGGGCACTGTCACTGTGGACAAACAGGCATCCAGGAAGGAGAGATGCCCCAGGAAGTGGTACATAGGGGAGCGGAGGTGAGGGTCGGAGCCCACAGTTATGAGAATGAGGAGATTCCCAGTCAACATGATGCTGTAGATGAGGAAGAAGAGGAGAAAGAAGAGGCTAGGATGCTCAGCTGTATACATGAGACCTTCTAGGAAGAAGTGGCTCACCACAGTCTGGTTGGGGTCCCCTGTCTCCATGACCATCTCCTCACACTCGGAGTGCTTACTTATCCCCTTTGCTACAAAAGTGTCCCCAACAGACATAATGAACAGCCATTCCTCCTTCTTGAAATGTCATTAGCCATTGGGCTATGTCAGCCTGGTCTTGCCCCATAAATGAGAGATAGACAGGCTCATTTTGTCCTTTGGACCTGTTCTAGTGTCTTCTTGCTGCTGCATATTTCAATATGAGATTCCCAATCTTTTTGAGGCACATAAAGGACTGTAACAATTATTTAGAGAAGTACGTTCCCTAAATAACACCAATGTTAAGTATGGATTCGCAAATCTTACTCTCGCGGACTGTATCTTTTTCACAAATATTCCAGAACTGAGATGCCCTCACTCTCCTCATTTTCTCCGCCACAGCAGAAGTAGATAAGCAGGATCTTGCTGCCATGTGCCATCAGAGAGTTGTATCCCATCTCTGGGAAGACTTGCCCAGAGTTTAGGTGCTGTTACATCAGCCAGGGGCTCAGTGGTTCCATCCATTCCTCACCCAAAGGGAGTTCTTTGAATTATAGCTACCCACAGCAGTTCTCCAGTGTGTGACAAAGAAGCCCTAGAGAATTGGCTGAATAATTATAAAGACAAATTGTTAAGTACATTTCTTGTTATTCTTGTAAGTCATTTCAGCCTTTTGGGAAATGTTTTCCTGAGCCTTTATTGTTGAGTCTGAATTGAAATCTAAGAGTTTTCTTTGAGTCTTTCCATCCTTTAGCCTCCTAAACCAAATTAGATGTTACTTTACATTAAAATTTTCTTTATTTTTCTTTATTTTTTAAAACATTTTGTTTATTTTTCAGAGAGAAAGAGAGAGAACAAGTGGGGGAGGAACAGGGGGGAGGTGCAGAGGATCCAAAGTGGGCTCTGTGCTGACAGCAGTGAGCCCGATGAGGGGCTTGAACTCATGAACCATGAGATCATGGCCTGAGCTGAAGTCAGACGCTCAACCGATCAAACCACTCATGCACCCCCGAGGATTTTCTTTAAACTCCTGATTTCTATTGTATCTTCAATTTCCATGGACCTAACCCTGCCTGTGCATATTTTACATCTAGATTTCCACAATTATTTTCTGTCCCATGTTCTCAGGTCTGGAATGTAGCAAATGATCTGTATTCGGCTCCTTGGTCAGTCTTCTTACAGCAACATTGTTTAATTTATCTCTCCTCCTCACTGCCTAAGGCATAAAATATATCTGTCTGATATTCAAAATTATCTACACTTGTTTCCACTAGTATCACAAAACCTTTATCCCCTGAATCCCCTGAAGAAACCTCTCTTATCTAGGGATGCTGTTTGCCTCGTCTTCTCTGCAATTTGCCCTAATCTCTCCTTAATCTCCTCACTGAATTCCATTTTTGAACATGTATGAAATTCCTTTAATCTCTCACAAATGTACTCTCTGTGGTGACGTTGGAACATTAATTCCTCTACAAGCCTTTTATGAATATTTTATCTGTCACTGATTTATTCATACCTGAAACCTGGAGTGTTCATGATAATTATGAATAAATACCCACGCACATGGCGCCTCAGACTCCTTTGGTGTTCCATGAGCATAAGTTATGTCATTCTAAGAGCAACACCCCTTCTCTAGTTTCGCATGAACATTTTGGGGATTAAGCAGTGGAAATAGGAAGAAGCCAAGTTTAGTCTGATTTTTATAAACTGAAGTTTAAAACCCTGGTCAGGCAGTTATTAGTTGAAAGAGAGGGATGATGGTACCTAATTTCTCTCTTATTCCAGTTGTCAAATTAAAAATGTGGATATCATTATTTGTGATAATTATTATTTTACTTAGAATGTAGCAGAACACATAACATACGACCTTATATTTCTTCATACTCACTAGTTTATTCAAGGGAGTAATATTTCCCATTATGCTCCTGACAAAAAAAATATATAATTTCTGTTTGAATGAATTCAGTAATGAAGTAATTCCTATTTCACAAGACAGCCCATTCCAATGTTGGGTAGATCAATATATCATAATGTCCTTTATATCAGTGGTAGATAGACATCCCTGATATTTCAACCAACTTAGTTTAGATTTTCTCTCTTCATACTCGCTGAAATAGATATGATTTTTAAGAAAAGATAAACGATAACAAGTGTTACTGAAGGTAGAGAAACTGAAACCTCTATATATTGCTAGTGAAAATGCAAAATGGTATAGCCACATTGGAAAACAGTTTGGCAGTTTCTTAAAAAGTTAAACATGAATTTACCTAATGATCTAGCATTTCCATTTTTAGGAATCTGCACAAGAGAGAGGAAAACTTATGTCCACACAACCATGAATGTTTATGGCAGAAATACTCATAATAGCCAAAGCCTGGAAACAATCATGTTTATTGTTCATTGGTGAATGTATTTAAGAAAAAAAGTATAGTCACACAATGAAATATCACTTAGCAATCAAAAGGAACAAAATACTAATGCAGTTCATAAAATTGGATAGAACTCAAAAACAGTGTGCTAAGCGAGAGAAGCCAGACACAAAGGTCACATATTGTCTGCATCCATTCTGATGAAGTGTCCCGTAAAGACAAGTCTATGAAGAAAGAAAGAATATCAGTGGTTGCCTAGGACCAGGCTGAGACAGGGAATGACTACAAATAGTTAGACGTATCTTTATGAAGTGATGGAAATGTTCTAATATTGGATTATGGTAATAATTTTGTAAATTTACTAACCATCATCGAATTGAATTGAATCAACCAGGTTAATTTCATGGTTGGCAATGTATACTTTAATGAGCTATTACAAAGAAAGAAACCTGAAGAAAGAAAATGTGCTGAATGACACAAAACATGACTTAAATGGAAAGATACTATTTGGTCAAGAATGAGTACAAAAAATATTTAAATTCTTTCTAAAATTTTATTACAGTTCCTTTTGAAATATCACATTTACAGAAAAGTTAAAAAAAATGAACAAGTCAAGGAAATAAAAGGCATAGCACAGGGAATATAGTCAATGGTATTATAATGGTGTTTTGTGGTGACAGGTAAGTGGTAGCTATACTTGGGAGCATAGCATGATGGATAAACTTGTTGAATCACTATGCTGTACACCTAAAACTAATGTAACTATACTCACATAAAAAATAGAATAAAGTTAACATATACTTTGAGCCAACTTCCCCTAATGTTAACATTTTATAAGTTGTTGTAACTTATAAAAGTCAGGCAACTGACACTATCATACTATAAACTCAACTGCAGACTATATTAAAATGCCACCAGTGTTTCATCAATTTCCTTTTCCCACTCAGCACCTAGCACAGGATCCTAGTCTTCTCCAATCTGTTAGTCCTTATTCTTTTTTTAAAGTTTATTTCTTTATTTTCAGAGGTGGGGGGGGCAGAAAGAGAGGAAGAGAGAGAAGCTCAAGCAGGCTCCATACAGTAAGGGCAGAGCCCCACATGGGGCTCGATCTCATGAACACTGAGATCATGACCTGAGCTGAAATCAAGAATTGGATACTTAACTGTCATCTAGCTGCCCCAGTGGCATTTCATTGTGGTTAATGACCTTTACCCTTTGGGTGAGTACTGGTCAATTATCTCAATTATCTCATACAATGTCTCTCAATTTGAGTAGGTATGATGTTTTCTCCTGAGTAGAGAGAACTTATGCATTTTGACAATAATATCACAGAAACGATGTTATATCCTTTGCAGGGTATCATTTCAGGGTATACATGGTGCCAGTATATCTTATTATTGGTTACATTAAATGTCTTGGAGAGTAGATACTTTGATACTAAGCTTAAATTCTATATGTTGTCAAACTTTCACTCACTGATTTTAGCATACATTTGTGTATTTTGCCTGAAAGTATTGCTACTTTGTTGTTTACCTATGGTGTCTTTTTTTAGTGTTTATTTTTGAGAGACAGAGAGATAGAGCATAAATGGGGGAGAGGCAGAGAGAGAGGAAGACACAGAATCTGAAGCAGGCTCCAGGCTCTGTGCTGACAGCTCAGCCAAAGTCCTGAGCTGAGTCCTCATGACCTGAGCCAAAGTCCGAAGCTGAACTGACTGAGCCACCCAGGCAACCCGCCTAATGGTGATTTTTTAAAAAATTCTCCTCTATGTTCTACATTATTTATTGGAATATCTATAAGGAAGAGCTGTTTCTTCTTCTCCCCTTATTTATTTATTCAATTGTTTACATCAGTAGGGACTCATGGATAAATTTTTATATATATAAAAAGAGAGATTAAATATAATCCAATATATTCAAATTGTACTAGCTTTGGCCATTTCGACCTCCTTCAGTTTGTCACCTGTGACTTATTGACATGCTCCATCTATTTCATACACTTCCTTATTTCCCAGCACAAGATATCCTAGGCTCCTCTTGTATTAAGAAAGAAAGAAAGAAAGAAAGAAAGAAAGAAAGAAAGAAAGAAAGAAAGAAAGAAAGAAAGAAAGAAAGAAAGAAAGGAAGGAAGGAAGGAAGGAAGGAAGGAAGGAAGGAAGGAAGGAAGGAAGAAGGAAAACAAGCACAGATATTGGCAAGAATGGTAGAGAAATTGGAACAATCTGGTGGGAATGTAAAATGGTGCAGCCATGATGGAAAAGAGTTTAGAATTTCTTTAAAGAGTTATACAGAGTTACCATATGGCACACTAATTCCACTCCTACTTATATACATGAGAAAATTGAAGGCATGTTCTCATGAAAACTTACATACAAATATTACTGTTCATAATAGCTGAAACATAGGCACAATACAAATGTCCAACTGGTGAATAAACAAAACATGATATATGCATATTATGCAATACTTTTCAGTTGTAGAAAAGAATTAAGTACTGAAATGCTATATACATGAATTGTGACTATGATTAAAATAATGAACTTCCAAAAAGAGCATGACTGTGACTATGAATGAACCTCAAAAGCATGCTAAATGAAAGAAATCAGACACAAAATGAAATGGACAGAGGCAGAAAAGAGATTAGTGAATACCTGAGGCTATGGGTGGGGACAGCGACTCACTGCAAATAGGCATAAAGTGATAGAAATGCTGTAAAATTAGAATGCACACACCTTGTGTAAACTTAAAAAAATGTTTAAAATGGGTGAATTTTCCTTCAATAAATCTGGTTTTAAAAAAGCAAAACACAGCTAGAAATCTTCTGAATGAGGTGGTATCTTGTGTAACCAAGGGATTGTAGGCCATGATCTCCAAGGCACTAAGATACAGTGAAATGAGTAAATGAGTATGTGTTCTTTTTTTTTTAAGTTTATTCATTTATTTTTTGATAGAGAGAGGGAGAGAGCAAGAACAAGTGATGGAGGGGCAGCGAAGGAAGAGAGAGAGAATCTCAAGCAGGCTCCATGCTGTCAACACAGAGCCCAATGCAGGGCTTCAACCCACAAACAATGAGATCATAAGGCAAAGTCAGATGCTTAACCAACTGAGCCACCCGGGTGCCCCAGTATGGGTTCTGGAAAGAGGTAGACTCCTATATAAATCCAGGATCCATGAAAGTGGAGTAGCCTGTCATGAAGTCCCCTGAAATTTCTGGGACATAGTTTCTTCAAATGTAAATGGATAAAAAAAATACTTAAGCCGTAAGGTTTTAGGAGAATTCTAGGTGTGTTATAGCAACTGCTGAATAAGCTGCTCACTAACTGGTCGCTTTTTATAATTCTACATCTCATATTCTATGACTTTACACCCATCTTTGAAATAGCTCTACCATATACCTTTCTATTTTCTCTGTGATGCTATAGTTAATAACCTAAACATTCACACTTCATACAGTTTGATTTCTATGAGTTGGTCACACTAATATCTGTCACACGCCTCTCAATTTTTCCATATGATGCTTTTCCCTTGACCGTTCTTCGTTCTCCACTTAAAAAATAGAGATTCTACCATCTGAAGCACAATTCAAACTTTTCAAAGAAGGTCAGTTTCCTCTCTGTTATCTGAACATTTTCCTTCTGTTTAAACAGCCAATTCCTCTTATTAGTGCTCGATACTTCATTGGGTTATATACGTATCTCCTGAAGGGCCTTGATATGTCTTTTATATTTTAGATACTCAATAATAATAGGCTGGCAAAGACCAACAGACGCTGTCCCTATAGCAGTGATACGAGGAGATTCAGAGGGAAAAAGTGAGCTTTGGAGCCCACAGTCATTAGAACGAGAGATTCTCAAAGTGATTCTGGATGTGGTACTCAGGACGAAGTGATTTAACCTCTCACTTAGCATAGCTGGTTAATTGCCCACCCCACCCCACTTTTTTTTTTTTATCTGAGTCCAATTTTTGCATTTTAATGGTCTCTTTTTCTAAGAGGTCATCTCCAAGTGCAATTCTCCTCATGAAACATTTAAAGGCATATAATATTACTCTGAAGATCCTCAGAAGTCACTGATTTTGTTATTGCCTACTTTCTTTCTCTGAGTCTTTCAGTAGGGAAATTGCTCACTGCATTAGGCACATGGGGTATATGTAATGTCCTGTCTGAGTAAATACATTATCTTCAAGAGAGCTGGGAAAATCCTACTGAAGGTTTGCAAAACTTGATTTCTCCCAGACTTTCCCTATCCTGCTTTTTAAAAGGTTTTCAGAGCTGCAGAAGTTGATGGGCGAGGCCTTATTTTGAGGAGGTGTGGAAAAGTTTATTATCCTTGTATAAACTATTGCCTGGAGTCCACATTTTATTACATTGGTAGGAACACAATAGTCCCATCTTCCACACATCCAGAGGCAGCTTTTTGTAGTCCGAGCTCTATTCCAAAGCTTCGGATTGTGTGTTCACTGAATAATCAGAAAGACCAATTCCTGTGGTTTATGGCATGCTTTTCCATGGATTTTGTCTCCTTAAGTTTTTAGGAATTATCTTCCGGCATACACCCTTTCCAGCCTTTTCAAGGGATCAAGCTCAACATCAAAGTTCTGTTTGAATTTTTCTATCTTTTTCATTTCAATCTAACTAGCCTTCAGTTCTGAAATGTAGCTCCATTTGTATCTGTATCGTTTTATTAATTAAAAAAAATTTTAACTGAAAGAAAGAGAGAGGGACAGAGTGTGAGCATCGATATTGTGAAATAAGATCAAGTACATGTAAGATTTTAATCTATTTAAAGGGTAACAGGGGCACCAGTGCGGCTCAGTCGGTTAAGTGTTAGATTTTAGCTCAGGTCATGATCCCGTGGTCTGTGAGTTCGAGTCCTGTATTATGCTCTGGGCTGTTATAACAGCCAGAGCCTGCTGGTGATTCTGTGTCTTCCTCTCGCTCTCTGCCCTTCCCCTGCTTGCACTCTGTCTCTTTCTCTCTTTCAAAAATTAAATAAACGTTAAAAAAAATTTTAAGATAGCATATTTTTTTAAAGATTTTTAAAATGTTTATTCATTTTGAGAGAGAGACAGAGACAGAGAGACAGAGAGAGAGAGAGAGAGAGAGAGAGAGAACAAGCAGGGTAGGGCAGAGAGAGGGGGACACAAAATCTGAAGCAAGCTCCAGGCTCCCAGCTGTCAGCAAAGAGCCTGATGCAGGGTTTAAACCTGCAAACCGTGAGATCATCACCTGAGCTGAAGTTGGTTGCTTAACCAGCTGAGTCATCCAGGAGCCCCTAAAATGTAGCATATTAAGCATGCATGTGTTACAAATATTTAATAAGGCTAATGTGACAATAATAGTCATTTGGGAAATGAAAGTTAACAAAATTTTACAATTTGCTTCTTTCCCTAATATAAAATTCTAGTTGGATCAATTATTTAAGTTTCAAAATATGAAGCCAGTGGGGTGCTTGGCTAGCTCAGTCGGTACAGCATGTGACTCTTGATCTCAGGGTCACGAGTTTAAGCCCCACGTTGGGCATGGAGCTTACTTAAAAAAAAGCCAGAGTGCTGTTTCAATTTTAAAATATGAACCCAAATTTAGAAGGAAGACAAAACATACTCAATATTCAAACTCTAAACAGTAGTATGTTCTTAAGTAGGTTGCTATTTAAAAAAATTTAGTGTTTATTTCTGAGAGACAGACACAGAGTGCAAGTGGGAAAGTGGCAGAGAGAGAGGGAGACAGAGAATCTGAAGCAAGTTCCATGATCTGAGTTGTCAGCACAGAGCCCAACATGGGGCTTGAACCCATACACTATGAGACCATGACCTGAGCTAAAGTTGGAAGCTGAACCGACTGAACCACCCAGGCACCCCCTTTGTTACCATTTTCAACATTGGAGAAACATTCACATTTTGCATGATGGTTATTTGTAACATGTCAAAAGCAATATGGGTATCCGCCCAAGGATTAGAAGCAATAATAAACATGTGGGTTGATGCCACAGAGAAACAGAATTTCTTGATGGATATTTTACTTATCTTGGATCTTTTCTGCAAGCTGCCATCCTTGCTGAGTTGCTTTGTCTGATCCCCATTGGAATTGAAAGAAGAAATATAGAACGATCATGTCTGAAAGCAGGAAATTTCCAGAGTTTCCACCTCTGCACCTAGGAGTTTCTACTCTGTGCCTGGGTCCTTCTTTCCCCTCTACCTTAAAATCTCCCCATGTATGGGTGTCCCAATGGGTGCCCTAAATTTTAGTGTCTTCGGCATGTCTGCAATGCCTAAGTCAATGAGGCTGTGCATCCTTGCGACCTCCCAGCCTCCACAATGCTGCCTTCATCTCTTTGTTGCGGAGTGTGTAAATGATGGGGTTAAGCAAGGGGGTGATGACGGTGTAGAACACAGCAACCACTCCATCCAGGGGTTCCTGAGAGCCGGGACGAAGGTAAATGAAGGTGCAGGGCACATAGTAAACAATGACAACAGTGAGGTGGGCCGCACAGGTGGAGAAGGCGTTGCGGCGTCCATCGACGGACTGGATTCGCAAGATGGCAGTCATTATATAACCATAGGAAGTGAGGATAAGCACGAAGCAGGTAAGGGCCAAAAACCCAATGTCCACAAAGGTGACCAGCTCATTGATGGTGGTGTCAGCACAGGCTAGACGCAGCATGGCAGGAATGTCACAGAAGAAGTAGTCTACCCGGTTGGGGCCACAGAAGGGCAGCCGGAATATGAAGCTTGTTTGGAAAAGTGAGTGGAGGGTGCCTCCCAGCCAGGTGCCCAAAGCCAGGTAGTTGCAGACGTTATGGGTCATGATGGTGGCATAATGTAAAGGCTTACAAATGGCCAAGAAGCGGTCATAAGCCATGAGCGTGTAAAGGAAGCATTCAGTACAGCCCAGGAAATGGAAAGAAAAAAGTTGGATTACACAGCCTCCAAAGGAGATAACCCTGCTATCCAAGACAAAGCCAGCTAGCATCTTGGGGACAATGGCAGAGGAGATGGTCATATCCAAGAAGGAGAGATGACACAGGAACCAGTACATAGGGCGGTGGACCTGGGGGTCCACCAAGACGGTGAGGATGATGAGCCCATTGCCAGAGACAGTAAGGGCATAGATGACCAGGAAAGCCAGGAAGAGTGGCACCCCCAGCTGTGGTGGGTGGTGCAGGCCCACCAAAATGAAGTAAGACACAGAGGTCTGGTTTCCACTGTGCATTTCCTTGCTGTTCACATCTGCTGGAAGAAGTAGCAGAAAGGAGAGCTCAAGGCCCTTTAGATTCTCTGGGTATGGAACATATATCCTGTGTTGTTCCCGGACATGGACAGAAAGAGGTCACAGAGAGATCATGCCCTAGTTCTTGTTCCTAATCATTCCACTGCCCCACACCCAACCACCCCTCATGCCCACCTACCTGGCCAACCTTTGATTTTGGGATTCTGCTTGATTCCATGGTGTAACTCTTTTGTCCAAGTTTAAAGCCTATGTAACAGATTATATATATGCAATTCAGGAGAGTGAAGGAAGGAAAGACCATACACAGAGCTTCTCATGCAAGGAAGCAATCCAGTCATATAAAACCTAAATCAATCCGTAAGAAATGGCTATTCCATTGTTTCCTTTCACTTTGATCTCTGCTTTGTATACCAGAGAGGTCAATAACAGCTTATTTATTTTTTAACAACAGTTGCTAACGTAGGTGTGCACAATAAAAATCAGCATAGATTTTTAAACATGCATTATATGGGCTATACATCGAATGGCATTATAGCTGGAAATAACTACTTTTAATAAACTGTGCCTCAAAAATACACATGCTATTTTCAAATCTTTCAGGATAGTGAAGAAATATAAAATCTCAACCAAAGGGCACCTGTTGTTATCTGGATAAGTGCAGCCCATCTGTCAATCTACCCACCCATCCATCCATCCATTTGTCCATTCACTAAAGAAGCATGAATTGTATCATAAGAGCATGGCCTCAGAGGTCAGAGCAGAGTTAAAAATCCTAGCTCTTCCATGTATCCTCCTTGGTAAACTTGGAAAAGCCATTTCCCCTTTCCATGCCTAATTGTACAGTAGGGACAATCATAGCGTCCACTTCACGGGATTATTGTAAGGATTAAATAAATTCACATAATCCGCAGCAGCACTTAGTCAGCATTAGCTGTTATTTTCCATCAACTATGTGGTGTGATTATCCTGATGAGGCAAATTCAGTCATTACCTTTGTGCCTCACGTCTGCAGGGAATCTGTCATTTCCTGTGAGTTGTCCCACAGCACATCTGAGTCCCCAGATTTGAAGCAGCATTACAAAGAGCCTCTTGTCCCAGGACTATTGATAACTGGCACCAGCCACATGAAAGGGAGAGATCAGGGACATGGCCAGAGCTCTCCCAGACACTGAGGGCTCATGTGAGGAGATTTTTCCTAATGCCACCTTCCTTCCACCCAGTTTTGCTTTTACAGTCTGTTTACCCAGTGGAGACAAGCATCCAAAATGGCGCGTGGCCTTCCTGAGGACTCAGGGCCCTCCCAGAATCACTCAGAAGGCTTCAGGGGAAGTGGCATGAAATTTTATTTCTAGCTGGACAGGGCAAAAGATGAAACATTATAGCTATGGCTGCCATCTGGCTATTCCTTTTGTGGTGTATCCATAAACTTATTCCTCCCGATCTTCCTCAGTACCACAGAGGCTGCTCTTATCAGTGAAAACAGGCCTTCTGGAGACTAAACAGTGTCCTGGTCATGAAACTTTTCCTTGTGAAACCTAGAAGAGTCCAGGGAAAACTGAGGCAGGTGGTCACTCTAAGGAAGGGTCTAACCACATAGAAACTAAATAATCACGGGGCGCCTGGGTGGCTCAGTTGGTTGAGTGTCCAACCAGGGCTCAGGTCATGATCTCATGGGCTTTGAGTTCTAGCCCCGCGTTGGGCTCTGTGCTGACTGCTAGCTCAGAGCCTGGAGCCTGGAGCCTGTCTTCAGATTCTGTGTCTCCCTCTTTCTCTGCCCCTCATTTGCTTGTGCTCTGTCTCTCTCTGCTTCTCAAAAATAAATAAAGATTAAAAACAAATTTTTAAGAAACTAAATAATTGTTCACCATAGAGTTACAGAATCTATTCTGAAAGAATTTCAGAGAAAATTCGGAGAGATTTCCTAGACACGAAAGAATTGCTTTCTTGATTACCAGCCTTAATTAACACCACAGTCGTCAAGGGGAAAGTGCAAAATTACTGGCATGCCTATAGAACAAGGAACTAGGAACTTTATAATACGAGTTTACTTATCTCTCTCCCTAGCCTCCTCTCTGTGCTCCATCCTACAAATGTGTGCTTTCACCAGACATTCTTTCCTGTTTCCTTATACAACAGCCCCTTTAATCTAGGATGGTTTTGTTCTCCTGATGTCTAAAAATTTTCCACTAACCTTTCAAGATCTCATTCATTTGTGATCGACTAAATAAAGCCTTTTCTCCCTTTCCCCCAAACGGTCACCCATTCTTTTCATCCTCCTCATTCCTTCACGTGTCTATAGTCTCATGTAGCATGCTACAATTCACCCTCTGGGTGCCCGATTTCCCCCATTAGACTGTGAGCTCCAAAAGAACTTAGTCTCATTTGCTTTTCATCCTGTATTTGTGTCATATCTAGCGCTGGAAGACTCTTAAATATTATCAAATAAATGCATCGCCTTCTGTCTGGATGTCCCTGTTACCTCGGCACTGAATGCAGGATAGTATCAGTTACGTCTTACATCTAGCTCCTGGAATCATAAGAATTCCAATACTGAGACTGTCACTGCTTACAAGTTACATCGCTTCGAACAAAATCTTTTAATATTCCTAGTTTTAATTTTTCCTTAAAAGAGAGAGAGCAAGAGAGATCGAGAGCGAGAGTGACAGCGAGAGAGATAAGAGTTAGTTTAGATTCCCACCCCAAACAAGGAACTGCAATCTCTCCTGCATCCATATCAACTCACCGTTTAAATTTAGTTTTTAAATTTGGTTCTTACACAGAGAAGATCAACTCTCCTGCTAGCCTCAATTCTCTTCTGTACTGTACTTTTAAAAAAATTATTGTCTCTCTGTTTCCCTGCCATTTCCATCTTCATTCATTTTTATAATTTCTTGTTCTCTTAACACAAATAATTTCTCCCCTGGGAAAACCAAAAAGTACCCTCCTTTACCTATTAGAAACTAAAAGTGTAGCAGTTATGTTGTATATACAATTTAGTCAGGATCACATGATATTATCAACATATTATATATTCATCTATGTGACCAGGGAGAAAAGTAGTCTACACAAGCAGGGTTGGGGAAAGGGACATCAGTACCCATATGCCAGCTTTCTCTGGCCATTTGAAACCCGGTATGAGTTGAACTAGGCTTTAGGTAGACCCTGAAACTCATCTGGGTCAGAAAACTGAGAGGTGAACTGGTCTTTGGTGAGCAGAGTATAAAGGTCTTTCCCTCCCTACCGTGTATTTGCAAAGTACATGCTGTTAGGAGATCTTGGCTGTCTTCTGTTTTCCCCAAACCTCTCACATACTTTTAATAAATGTGTATGTCAGAAAAATTTCCATTACTATACCGCTGCCTCCCTTCTGGAGTCTTCTCTGCTGATGGCCACCTCTTGGCTGTGAATCTGCTATGAGGCCATGGCCAGTCGATTGCTTCAGCTTCTTCTTGCTCTTTGCTGTTTCCTGGGAAGCACCTTTTTGAGCTGGACAGATTCCCTGGGCTCTTCTGACATACCCTGCTTGATCTTGTCACTGTGTTTTTCTGTATAGTTCTCTGGGCTCATCCCTCCTCTTTGTAACCTTTTTTAAAGTGTTGGCAGCAATGTCCCTGGGCTCTGATCTCTGGAGTCTAGACTTTCTGTCAAGCAGCTTCTTCCTTCCTTCTTGTAGTCCCCATTGGGTAGGAGCTAGGGCTGACATCACTTCTGCTTCAGCCTTCAGGGGCAATTAACTTGCATGAAAATAAGTTGCGGTGGGCTTTGTTAAGAGCAAAATGTTTGCTAAGTCTCTTCCAGGAAGTTTACCTAGTAGTGTCTCTGTAGCTTGCTTGGGATTCTGCTAAGAGCATATAATTGATCCAGAGTCAGGAAGGATCACTCCTATTTCTCACCTGTAAATTGGAGATAACGTTGCCTAATCTGTTTATCCCATAAAGATGTGGGGATGGAATTTGAAAGAACTTTAAAGCCAAAGATGTTACATGAATGTCATATGTTAATTACTTACAAGTGCCCTTTGAATTTCACTCACTTAAAAGAGTACATTCCTAGGACAGGCAACACTGTTTCAGGCAGAAATGTCTTGATCATCCAATATGCAAATAACCTAGATGGAGTATAAAACTTTGAAAATCTCTTAAAAGTCAAACACACTTAGATTAGACCAGGAAGGCCTTTTAGAGAAATTATCTAGAGGACATCACCATTTACACTTGAAAAAACTGAATTCCAAAGAGAATAAGGACTTTTTCCATTTTTAAATCTTTATTTATTTTTGAGACAGAGAAAGAGAGAGTGCAAACGGGGGAAAGAACACAGAGAGAAAGGGAGACACAGAATCCAAAGCAGGTTCCAGGCTCTGAGCTGTCATCACAGAGCCTAACACGGGGCTCAAACTCATGAACCCGTGAGATCATGACCTGAGCCAAAGTCAGATGCTTAACTGACTGGGCCACCCAGGTGCCCTGAATAAGGACTTTTTTTAAAGGTGAGGTTGTACTGTGTAGGTAGTAGATAAAATCCCCTACAAGTCTAGGTAGATCTATGATAAAGAATTCCCCATGGATGAGAATAGAGGAACTTGTAGTTCTGGAATAGTGCTAGGCAAACTGTAGATCAATAAATATCTGTTGAAAAGGTTTTTTGTTTTTTAGTGCGCTTTAACTATTTACTTTGAACCATGGTTGGTGTGCAAGTTTTAAGTACCATGTTGTGAGACACCGCTTTGCAGTTGGTCTATTTTTGCCTGGGGCATTATCCATTTTAAAAATTACATAAAATCAGGGCACCTGGGTGGCTCAGTCGGTTAAGGGTCCGACCTCGGCTCAGGTCATGATCTCACAGTTCATGGGTTTG
Source organism: Hyaena hyaena (assembly GCF_003009895.1). Taxonomy (NCBI): domain Eukaryota; kingdom Metazoa; phylum Chordata; class Mammalia; order Carnivora; family Hyaenidae; genus Hyaena; species Hyaena hyaena. The sequence continues at coordinate 1,666,868 of NW_024080996.1, read as the reverse complement.
AGCCCCGCATCGGGCTCTGTGCTGACTGCCAGCTCAGAGCCTGGAGCCTGTTTCAGATTCTGTGTTTCCCTCTCTCTCTGACCCTCCCCTGCTCACACTGTCTCTCTCTCTCAGAAATAAATAAAACATTAAAAAATAAAAAGGGAATACTTTATTGTGAATTGGGGCATATGTTCCAAATTCTAATGTGGTTTCTTGGCCTTAGAATGTCAGGAAAGATCTTTTATCTATATTAGGGAGCCTAAGTGTTTCCACTCCACAGCTCCCTTTGTTTCACAACTGATTTTCTTTAGGGATGGGTCCATGGAAGTTCTTTGACGGGGGAGGGGTGTAAATAACAACTTATCGGGACAGTCTAAGATGTTGGAATCTGCATATTTTCTTTTTTTTTTAATAATTGTCTTAAAGTTTATTTTTATTTATTTTGAGCAAGAGAGAGAGAGCAACTTATGGGGACAGTCTAAGACGTTGGAATCTGCATATTTTCTTTCTTTTTTAAAAATAATTGTTTTAAAGTTTATTTTTATTTATTTTGAGAAAGAGATAGAGAGCCAGCAGGGAAGGGGCACAGTGAGAGGGAGACAGAATCCCAAACAGGCTCCATACCATCAGCACACAGACCGATGTGGGGCTTGAACTCAGGCACCATGAGATCATGACCTAAGCCGAAATCAAGAGTTGGACGCTTAAAGGACTGAGCCACCCAGGCACCTCTGTCCTGAAATTTCTGTTATTCCTTTCCTTCATCTTCTTTTGTAAGCTTGTCAAATATGTGTTCATTCCTATTTTGAACTTCGTTTAAATGGAATTACCCAGCAGTATTCTTACCTAAAAATTATGTTTTTGAGACTCACTGATTTTCATGACTGTACTTTATTTACCTTTTTTTCATACTTCTGTGGTATTTCTTTTATGAACAAAGCACATTTTTCTTCTCTCTCTCCATTCACACTGTTCTCTTTCCAAATAGCACTTGAGTTGTGAATATATATATATTTGCTACATGTAAGCAGAGTTGTTTATATAATAGGAAACAATTATGTGCAAATCTATGTCCCTGGAGAGGGACTCCTGGGCCACCCAGTATACAGATCTGTAACTATATCGAAGATCTAGTGTTCATACCTACATTCATGTTAACTAGGAGAGGAAGAGAGCTCTTATGGTCCACAGCCTTGCTAGTACTTGGTATATACACAGGTGACACATTTTTTTAAATGTTTATTTATTTTTGAGAGGCGGGGAGGGGTAGAGAGAGGGGAGACAGGGCGTCTGAAGCAGGCTTTGTGCTGACATCAGTGAGCCCAATGTGGTGCTTGAACTCATGAACCATGAGATCATGACCTGAGTGGAAGCCAGAGGCTTAACTGACTGAGCCACCCAGGTGCCCCGACAGTTGACACATTTTAAAATCTAACCTTGAAAGTATGAAATTATATGTTATTGTAGTTTTAATATGCATTTCCGTGATTACTAAAGAGGTCGAGCATGCTTTCTTGTTTTTTTCCAACCTTTCTTATTTTCCTTTTTTTAGTAGCTCAGAGGCTACTATGTCGGTTAACTGTATTGCTAACATTATGCTAATAGGAGCTGGCAAGTGGGAAAAGAAGATAAAACCTAAATGCCCTGCAAATTTTCTGTAAAGTCTATGTGGCTTTTGTCTATTATATTTATTTGCATTTATTTTTACTTCTTGATGCATATATTTTTCTATATTACAACTACTAATACTTTTTATTTTCTCTTTAGTTTATGTGTAGTATTTTCTCTTCATACATAACTTACTCTTTCTCTGTCTTTAGGATGCTTTTGATAATTCAACCATATCAAAATTAACAATTTTTACTTGATTCTTTTTGTGTCTTTTTTTAAGTGTTTATCTAAATTTCAGTTAGTTAGCATACAGTATAATATTGGTTTCAGATGTACAATTTAGTGATTCAGCACTTATATACAACACATTGTGCTTATGACAAGCACACTTCTTAATCGCTATCATGTTACAATCCAGCAGTTTCATTGCTAGGTGTTTATCCAAGCAATACAAAAAATACTAATTTGAGGGGAAACATCCACACTGATGTTTATAGCAGCATTATCTACAACAGCCAAATTACAGAAAGAGTCCAAATGTCCATCAACTGATGGATGGAAAAAGAAGAGGTAGTCTCTCTCTCTCTCTCTCTGTATATATATGTGTATACACATATATATACATACTCTCTCTCTGTATATATGTGTATATGTATACACTTTACCAAAGTGGCACAATGCTAATCGTAATTCTATGCATCATGCTCTCCCTCCTCATTGAAAATGTCCCATGCAAAAAAAATTCTATGCATCATGCTCTCCCTCCTCATTGAAAATGTCCCATGCAAAAAAAAAAAAAAGTCCCATGCAAGTCCCTCAGAGTTAACTGGTGGGGTTGTATTCCATCTTTTAGTAGCTGCTTAATGTTTCATGATGTAGCACTCTCATGATTTATCCCCTTTAAGGAAATTCTCTTGATTTTCAATTGTGTCACCATTACAAACCATGTACCAACACACATATTTGAATACAGACCCTTATATACTGGCGCTTTTATAATCACAATAGATTCCTGGAGTGGAATTACTGGAATTAACATTGTATATACTCTTAAATTCAATAACTACTGTCGTATCACTTTCCTAACGAAGATGCTGTAATTATACAGATTTGTGCCAACTTTATGTGTGATGAAGCTATTTCCTCCATCCAAGCCAGCAGTAGATGTTGACATTAGTAACTTGAATTTGTTCTCTTAATTTGTAAAAGTTAAGACAAGCCAGTAAGAAAAAGACTGTTACCTTAAAATGGATAAATAAAGTTCAAGAAAAGCTAATTTACAAAAGAAGATACACTTCACTATACTCTGTTTCCATGTGCTTAGAGTGACAATAAAAGTTATGACAGCAATGGTATCTATTAGTTATACAACTGGGAAACAGTCATGTATCCTTAGGGTATTTCCCTGGCAAAGTCACTCTAAAACTCGAAACAATAAAAAAAAAGTTTAGAAATTGATATGTTTTAAACGCACGCCAGAAAGATTGTGGAAGAGAGAGCTGCATTGAGATGGAGAGCGTAGGGACAGGTGGTGACCATTTATGGATTCTGGACAGTTTCAAGTTGAGAGTCAGCAACTGTGTGTTTATCTGTATCACCGTTGAGGGAAAAAGTAACTGGGTGCTCCTTCTTTCCTCTTAGGTATAAATACTAGTTTTAGAAAGATATGAACTCAGGGCACCTGGGAGGCTCAGCCGGTTGGATGTCAGCCTTTGGCTCCGGTCATGATCTTGCATTTTGTGAATTCAAGCCCCGCATTGCTGACAGCTCAGAGCCTGGAGCCCGCTTCAGATTCTGTGTCTCCCTCTCTGCCCCTCTCCTGCTCATGCTCTGTCTGTCTCTCTCTCTCAAAAATAAATAAAAACATTAAAAAAATAAAAGAAAGACATGAACTCATCTCAGGAGGTTTCAAAAAGCAAACACAGTGGTAAATATATGCACAATTATTAAAAAACCTTTAATTAGTTTTTTGTTGTTGTTGTATTCTGCTCATCAAGGGAACCTGAAGACCCAAGAGGAGTCCCCTCCCCTGAGACACCAAATCTAGTTATGTCCCTACCCTTCTAGCCCCTACCCTTGTTAGTTTCCATCCCTGTGCTTGAACCAGTTGGGTCCTTGGATAGAAATGAGCCACTCTTTCTCACCAAGGAATCACAGGTATTGTCTGTTCTTTAAGTAATACCTTACAAACCACTCTCTCGACATAGATAGTGAAAAACTTGAAGAAAAAACACAGATGAGTTTTGTACTAAAATGAATCATGTACTGCAGGTGAGGTTTTTAAAAAAAATTTTAATGTTTATTTATTAAGACAGAAACACAGCACGAGTGGGGGAGGGGCAGAGAGAGAGGGCTACACAGAATCTGAAGCAGTCTCCAGGCTCTGAGCTGTCAGCACAGAGCCCGACACGGGGCTTGAACCCATGAACCGTGAGATCACAACCTGAGCCAACGTCAGACGCTCATCCGACTGAGCCACCCAGGCACCCCAGTAAGTTCTTAAAAAGGTAAATTTCTCTTAGACTCCCTGCTTTCCGTTGTGAATTTCCACTGAGAAATAGATGCTTGAGGATTGTTAGACATCCTTCTACATTGGGTTATCAAGTCTCACTTTGTCACAGTTTCTGTCTATGTCTCTCTGTCTCTCTGTTTCCCCTTTCCCTGTTTGTCTGTCTCTATAAATACACACACACACACACACACACACACACACAAACACACACACAATTATTAATTAGAGGCTTACAAGTAGGAGCCAAGTTGCTGCAGCATGGACAAACAAGTCAATATTGACACCTTTAATCGACAGTCACACCTTAAATCGCAGGCTACTGATGCAGGTCACCTGATGAAAAGGTTCATATTTCATCGAATCTCAATGTGGAGTTCCCCAGGTTATGGGATCCCACTGGTAAAGTAGAGGTTTCAGATATATCAGTACCATTTTTTGAATTCTGATATCCGTGTAGATAACCATGGTAATTCTGTCCCTGTTATTTATTCTCTTATTTGAAAAATATATTTCCAAATTTGTTTTGTGTGTATAGTTGACACACGCTGTTACACTGTTTTCAGGTGTACAACATCATGATTCAGCTTCTCTATATTTTGTGCTACGTTCACAAGTGCAGCTACCACCTGTCACCAAACAACGGTATTACAATACCATCAACCGTGTTTCCTGTGCTGTGCCTTTTCTTCCCGAGACGTATTCATTCCATACCTGGAAGACTGAACCTCCTTTCCACTTCCTGTCATCCATGAAAATTATAGCTTTGATGTAGCTTAAGCCACATTGTCTAGACACAGGATACATTTCGTCTAAGCTTTGCTGAGAACAGAGATCCTGGCTTCTTCCTTATGGTAGGGCCAGCTTCACAGTCTTTTAAACAATGTTTATTTATTTATTTTTAATTTTTTTAAATGTTTATTTTTGAGAGAGAAAGAGAGACAGAGTGTGAGAGGAAGAGGGGCAGGGAGAGAGGGAGATGTAGAATTTGAAACAGCCTTCAGAACTTTGATCTGTCAGCACAAAGCCCAACGCGGGGCTTGAACCCACAACTGTGAGATCACGATCACCGACAAAGTTGGACAGTTAATCGACTGAGCCACCCAGGCACCCCCTGTTTATTTATTTTTGAGAGAAGGAGAGAGAGAGAGCAGGGAAGGGGCAGAGAGAGAGGGAGACAGAGAATCTAAAGCAGGCTCCAAGCTGGCAACACAGAGTCTCATGTGAGGCTTAAACTCACCAACCATGAGACCATACATGAGCTTAACTGACTGAGCCACCTAGGTGTCCCTCATAGTCTTTTCTGAAGAATGATTGATAACAATCCTAAACTCAACACTAGTTTGGATTAAATAAAAAATATCATTTATGCCTGACAGAGGCAGAATCCCAACTTTTCTTGACATCAAGCTGACATAGGTTGAACCCATAACCGTAAGTTCGAGTTCATCTTTTCCTCTGGTTTGGTTCTGTTCTTCCTGTCTCAGGTAGTAATTCTTAAATAAGAATCACACACCTGATGGAGATGTCTTCTTTTATAAGGGTATTGCCTGAATTTATGGGTTTGAGAAGTGGAAGATGGAGGGATATTATCTCTAACAAAGCTGAATTAGAAACTATCTGGATATTTAGGATAGAAGGATATATGTTAGAAAACTGCTGGGGGCAAAAGACATGAAGAGACACTTTTCCAAAGAACACGTCCAGATGGCTAACAGACAAATGAAAAGATGCTCAGCATCATTCGTCATCAGAGAAATACAAAGCAAAACCACAGTGAGCTACCACCTCATACCTGTCAGAGTGGCTAAACTGAACAACTCAGGGAACAACAGACGTTGATGAGAATGCGGAGAAAGGGAAACATTTTTGCACTGTTCATGTGTGGATGCAAACTAGCGCAGCCACTCTGGAGCACAGTATGGAGGTCCTCAAAAAGTTAAAACTACCCAATGACCCAGCAATTTATCCAAAGGATACAAAAATGCTGATTTGAAGGAGGATGTGTATCCCAAAGTTTAAAGCAGCACCATCAACAATAATTAAATTATGGAAAAAGTCTAAATGTCCATCGACTGATGAATGAATTAAGAAGATGTGGTGCATATATACAATAGAATATTACTAGGCGATCAAAAACAATGAAATGTTGCCCCTTGCAACAATGTGGATGGAACCAGAGTGTATTATGCTAAGAGAAATAAGTCAGAGAAAGACAAATATCATATGATTTAACTCATATGTGGAATTTAAGAAAAAAAATAGATGAACATAGGAGAAGGGAAGGAAAAATAAGATAAAAATAGAGAGGGAGGCAAACCATAAGAAACTTTTAAATAGAAAGAACAAACTAAAGAATGGAGAGAAGTGGGTGGGGATCGGCTAAATGGATGATGGACATTAAGGAGGCCACTTGCTGGGATGAGCACTGGGTGTTATATGGAAGTGATGAATCACTAAATTCTACTCTTGAAACCATTGTTGCACTATATGTTAACTAACTTGGACTTAAATTTAAAAAAAAAGAAAAAGAAAAAAGAAAACTGACAGTGGATTGTGTGTGGGAGAACACATATGAATTTTATGTTCTAGAGACTCATAAAGGATAGCCCAGTGTAAGAGACGTGTGGAGCTCACAGTGTACAAGGCTTGGTATTTTCTGGATCATCTGGAAGATTGCAGGGACGTTCACATCATGGAGTTGAGTGTCTCAACCTTCTCTGAGGAAAGTCACTTTATAAGCAGGTGGTGATAGTAGTGACACACTCGCCCCAATACCAGTGATGAAATCTTCCTCAAAGATCTAGTTTGGAAGTTGAGAAATGTCTACAGTAGAAAAAGAATTTATTCTCCCTCTTATTCCCCCCTCTCAATAGATAGATAGATAGATAGGTAGGTAGATAGGTAGATAGATAGGTAGATAGGTAGATAGGTAGATAGGTAGATAGGTAGATAGATAGATAGATAGATAGATAGATAGATAGATGATATAGATAGATGATAGATAGATAGATAGATAGATAGATAGATAGATAGATGATAGATAGATAGATAGATAGATAGATAGATAGATAGATAGATAGAGATAGGTAATTCTGCATTGCAAGGCAACAATTGCATATGATTCATTATCATTTTTTGAGCAGGTATTAAGTGCCAGACACTTTACTAATGACTTCACATCTATCATCTTATTTTATACTTATAATTTCTCAGATGGGATTACTACTGCCAGATTACATATAAGGATCCCAGAGATTTATTCAGGTTGTACCAAATGTAGACTTTTGAAGTGTGTACTGCTATCAACATTAAATTCTTGGTTCTTTAAGTTTCCCCATGAGCTCCGGAGAGGAAATAGAATTCTAAAAGCCTCCCCAGGTTTCTGTCCCCTGTGTACACTCCCTGCTAAATCACCTCCCCTTGAGTGTAGGTGAGACCCAAGGCCGTGATGGTATATGATTCTTGATGCATTCTGTTACCTCACACTTTGGTCATGGCAAACTCGAGAGAAATTCTCCTACTGGCTTTGAAGAGGTAAGCTGTCGGGTGGCTATCAGATGGCCAGGTGGTTAGGACTTGAGGTGGGGCTCGAAGGCTGGGAGTGACGATCCCTGCTAACAGCCAGCAAGAAAGGCAGAGACCTCAGCCATTAAGCTGCAAGGAACAGAATTCTGCCAACAACTCCATTAAGCTTGGAGCCTCACATGAGATTCCAGACTCAACTGACATCTTGATTTCAACCTTGAGCAGAACACCCCCCTCACCTGACTGAAACACTGTAAGAAGGGACATTTGCATTGTTTTGTGTTGCTAAGTATGTGGTCATTTAAGATACATAAATAGAGATGCATACAATGAGTTTCTCTGACTTTCTACTGCATATTGTATCTGTGTGCACCTGCTTTTGTGTGTGTGTGGGGGAAGAGGATGATGATGGATCATTCTATCATTTTTATTGAATAAGTTTTGTAACAAGCAAAGTTGAGGTTAACTTTAGAATTATCTACTATGGATGTTGCAGCTGCCACATGAAAATGGGTTTTCAGTTTTCAATTAAATGCTGGGTGCTCTCTCTGTATTCCTTAGGGAGAGACATCAAAGGCGTGGAAAATGAGAAACGTGAGTGTAGTGACAATGTTCATCCTCACGGGCCTTCCCCATGCACCAGCCCTGGACATCCCCCTCTTCGGAATCTTCTTGGTGATTTATGTACTCACGGTGGTGGGGAACCTCCTCATTCTGCTGGTGATCACGGTGGACTCCCACCTCCACACCCCCATGTACTACTTCCTGACCAACCTGTCCTTCCTTGACATGTGGTTCTCCACAGTCACTGTGCCCAAAATGCTGATGACCTTGGCCTCCCCAGGAGGCGGAGCCATCTCCTTTCACAGCTGCGTGGCCCAGCTCTACTCCTTCCACTTCCTGGGGAGCACCGAGTGTTTCCTCTACACGGTCATGTCCTATGACCGCTACCTGGCCATCAGTCGGCCGCTGAGGTACGCCAGCATGATGGGTGGGAGAACGTGTGCCCTCCTGGCCACGAGCACGTGGCTTAGTGGCTCTCTGCACTCTGCTCTCCAGACCACACTGACATTCCGCTTGCCCTACTGTGGGCCGAGCCAGATCCAGCATTATTTCTGTGATGCATCTCCCATCCTCAGACTGGCCTGTGCGGACACGTCCGTGAACCAGAGGGTGATCTTTGTCAACATCGGGGTAGTGGCCTTGGGCTGCTTTCTCCTGATAGTGCTGTCCTATGTGTCCATCGTCTGCTCCATCCTGAAGATACTCACCTCAGATGGGAGATGCTGGGCCTTTCAGATGTGTACCTCCCACTGCATTGTGGTCCTTTGTTTCTTTGTTCCCTGTGTTTTTGTTTACTTGAGGCCAGGCTCTAAGAATGCTGTGGACGGGATTGTGGCCGTTTTCTACACTGTGCTGACTCCCCTTCTAAACCCTGTCGTGTACACCCTGAGGAACAAGGAAGTGAAGAAAGCTCTGCTGAAGCTTAAAGACAAAGTAACATAGTCTCAGAGCAAATAAACACTGGGAAGTAGATTTGCCTGTTTAAAAAAGTAGTAGTATGACTTAGTCATTAACATGAAATTTATTACACATGTCTTTCTCAATGTTAAATGTTGTCCATAACCATCTACTCAGGAATATTTTTTTCACGGATTTGTCTGAGGAATTTTTAAAAATTACAATTACACTTCTATTTATGATGAACTTGCTTAAATTTTCATCTATCAATGCATTTGTCTGTAAAAGGTTTATCTTTTTTTTTTTTCTGTTTTATTGAGATCCAATTGACATATACCTTCTTAAAAAAGTTAAGTATTCTGGTTGGATGTTGGACACACAGAGTTGCATCAGCCACATACTTAAGGTTACAATACACTTTTTTTTTTTTTTTTTTTTTTTTGCTTAAGGCTTATGTGCACAACAATTTATGACCCTGGGCATACCATTCAAGGACAGCAACAAATATCAGCGTCACTGACTCCTGGTTGCAAGGGTGCAACTAACTGCCTTTTCAGTCTGTTAACAGCTGTGTGTGTGTGTATGCGTGTGTGTGTGTGTGTGTGTGTGTGTGGTGTGTGAGGGTGTCCCAAGGTGACCTCCCCTCTTCCTGGCCCATCAAGACCGTGCTAAGCGCTCCCACACTGCAAGAGTTCTAAGCTCAGAGCAGCTCGTTATCTCTTGGGGCGGGTCTGCCAGGACTGGCTATGGTGCTGACACGCTCCTCTCAGTGACCGTCAACAGTCTTCACCTTACCAGAGCCCTGCAGTTTCCCAAGTTGGGTGAGGTGGATGAGGATGAAGTTATGGGCAGAAACCACTAGCTTATGTCACACACTCTGACCTTGAATTCTGGTGCTACCTGACCAGACGTCCACAGTTAGCACCAAACCATGTGATGCCGGGTTCTTTTACTACAGTTGGTGGTGGCTGGTCATCTGCGCAGGTAGCTCCTTCTCCTGCCATCCTAGCGTCTTGGAAAATCACCTGCACCAAACAAAACACTGCTTTAGGACAGGAACACCTCCCACTGTAGCCTGGGGCCAATGATGTTTTCTGCATACAGGACAGAAAAATGGAAATATATTTAAAGAACCTGTCATCATGGTGCTCAGCATCCCTCCTCATCAGGGAAATACAAATCAAAACCACACTGAGATACCACCTCACGCCAGTCAGAGTGGCTAAAATGAGCAAATCAGAGAACTCTAGATGCTGGCGAGGATGTGGAGAAACGGGCACCCTCCTGCACTGTTGGTGGGAATGTAAACTGGTACAGCCCCTCTGGAAAACAGTGTGGAGGTTCCTCAGGAAACTAACAATAGAACTCCCTTATGACCCAGCAATAGCACTGCTAGGAATTTACCCAAGGGATACAGAAATGCTGAGGCATAGGAGCACATGTACCCCAATGTTCATAGCAGCACTCTCCACAATAGCTAAAACATGGAAAGAGCCTAAGTGTCCATCAACAGATGAATGGATCAAGAAGATGTGGTTTATCTATACCATGGAATACTACATGGCAATGAGAAACAATGAAATCTGGCCATGTGTAGCAACATGGATGGACCTTGAGGGTGTTATGCTGAGCGAAATAAGTCAGGCAGAGAAGGACAAATATCATATGTTTGCACGTATAGGAGGATTAGGAGGAACTTGACGGAGGAACAAGGGGGAGAAGAAGGGCGGAAATGGTGGGGGAAAGGGAGAGAGGCAAACCATGAGAGACTCTTGAATGCTGACAAAAACTGAGGACTGATGGATGTGGGGGGGAGGGGGGGATGGGCATGGAGGAGGGCACTTTGGGGATGAGCACTGAGTGTTATGTAGAAACTAATTTGACAATAAACTATTTGTAAAAAAAAAAAAATGAAAATAAAAGCACACAAAAAAGAAAAAAAAAAGATTAAATAATATTAGAAAAAAACGATCTATGTGACACAAGAATAAATTTGTGAGAGATAAATTTTTACAGCAAAAAAAAAAAAAAAAAAAAAAGAACCTGTCATCATGGGATTTCAACATATTTCTTTTCCAAATCAGGGAAACACCCTATTGAGGACAAAACACCCTAAAAATACCGAATGCATAGCTACGTAGCCCATACTTGTGGGCTTCCACATATAATTGATGAAATGCTATACTTGCATCCAAACAGAAACAAATATTGGCTCAAATAAGTTTAGAAATAATTTTATGCACTGTACCCCAATTTTCCGTCTCAAAAAAAGACTCTCTCGTAGGGTACCTGGGTGGCTCAGTTGGTTAAGCGTCTGACTCTTCATTTTGGCTCAGGTCATGATCTTATGGTTCATGGGATTATCCAGCCTAGAGTCAGGCTCTGTACTGACAACATGGAGCCTGTGTGGGACTTTTTCTCTCCCTCTCTCTCTGAGCCTTCCCATGGGTGCTCTTTTTCTCTCTCAAAATAAAATAAACTTTAAACAAAAAATAATAAGGACTCTTAAAATAGTGTTATGAGGATTAAATGAGATTAAATAGAAGTGGTTGAGTAACACATTCATAATAAATTCTATTTTAAATGTTTAATTATTTATTTTGAAAGAGAGAGCAGGAGGGTAGGCAGGAGAGAGAGAGAGAGAGAGAGAGAGTCTAGACAGAGAGGGAATCCCAAGGAGGCTCCAAGTTGTAAGCACAGAACCTGACGTGGGGCTCGATCTCACAAACCGTGAGATATCATGATCTGAGCCAATATCAAGAGTGGGACACTTAACTGACTGAGCCACCCAAGTACCCTAAGAGAGAGTCTTATTTTGAGATTCATTTTTGAGAGATTTTCATTCATTTTGAGAGATTTTGGGATTCATTACAAATTCTTAAATGAAGTTCTCAAATTCAATCCTGGGGACACCAGCCAGATAGCCTGATTCTCAGAATCATTCTCTTCAAAAATTATTTCCATCATTCCCAGCCACTGGAATAGTATTTTTGAAGATGCATGAATGTTGCTTTCTTTAAATCACCTTAAATTATACATAATAAATTACTCTAGCTAATTACGGAGAATTTAATCATTCTGAGTAACTATTTTGATAAATGTGGTACTCCTATATTTATTGTTTTCAAGAAATTTAACTATAAGAAAATACTTGAAATGTTAAAAGTATAATAAGTTAAATTATTCTAGAAGAATTCAAAGGTAGAAACAGTAAACATTATTGAACTTGGGATATACTAGATACTTCATAAACTACTTATTACCAGAACTCTATTGATGTGGGAAACAAAGGCAGAAGGAAATGGCAGATACAATTAAATTTCCTTATAACCTGCAGCTCATTGACAAATACTTGAGGCAGACAGAGCAAAACTTTCTCCAGGAACTCCCTGCTGTCTTAATGCTAATGTTTTGCTAGAGGGGAAAACAACCTTAGGTTGACAATAGCTAGGCCTCTGGGATCCTGTGAGTATTTAGCATATGAAAATCTCATTGGAAACTTCCCCTGGACTTTACCTTCCCTAACTCCATAGTATATAACGGGTCTCTCCTCATGGTCCCTGAGCAGCTCTTTCTGACCACAGGTCCTGTCCCCATGCTTTAATAAAATCACCTTTCTGGACCAATGACATCTTCAAGAATTCTTTCTTGGCCATTGGCTCCAGATCCCATGAATCCCATTATCACCCCAAAATATCCTCATCATCTCTGAGATAGGTTCAGTTATCATATAAGTTGAGAAAACAAAGAAGATTAAATTACTTGATAAAATTCACACACTAGTAAGGAATATGGTCAAGGAATATGGCTTAATTTCAGGCTATCTGGCACCAAAGCCCAGTGGTGTTAGACTCTACTATATGTTATGATCACTAATTTCAGGAACTTTCCATTTTGGGGGGAGCAGAGCAATATCAATGTAAGTCTGTAATTAATGGGATAACAAAATGCAGATTTTTGAATAGTTATGTACATTTTCTATATCCAGTGTAAGATTAAAAAATTTTTTTTAATGTTTTTATTTATTTCTGAGAGAGACAGCATGAGCATGGGAGGGTCAGAGAGAGAGGGAGACCCAGAACCTGAAACAGGATCCAGGCTCTGAGCTAGCTGTCAGCACAGAGCCTGATGCGGGGTTTGAACCCACACACCACGAGATCATGACCTGAGCCAGAGTCGGACGCTTAACTGACTGAGCCACCCAGGTCCCTCTATCCAATGTAAGATTTTTAAAAGAACTACATCTTCCCTCGTAGACTACGAAAAGTGCATTATCTCCCCTACCTCCACCTGAGGTTGTATGTGCTTTATCACTTGGTATCATTCCATCTGTTTATTTACGTATTCCAGATTAAGCTGTGGATTCCTCTAGGAAAAATACTGTCACAACTCTGTAGTAATCCACTGACATAAATTTTGGTCTGATTTCTTTAGAATGTTCTTCCTGCTACAGACCTGTTCTATTTCCAACTATTTACTTTTTGAGGGACCCAGCTTCCGATCCACACTCATAATATTAGATATCATTCCTAAACAGATGGGTCCTCTCTCTCTCCGTGTAGTTCTATCTCTTTTGTTCAAGTCCCTGATAACTTTCAGTTCATTTGATATTTCCCTTTGGAGATAAAGCTATTATATCAAACTTCGACTGTCTAAACCAAAACTTTTTTCCCCCTCTTCTTCAACATTTATCTTTCTGTGGTATGATTGGCAAAATAAAAGTCACCCTGAAACTCAAAGGTCTTCCCATAGCCTCTGCTCATCCATTTCTTCATGAAATTGAAAAAGGGGTAAGAGAAGAAATAGAGAAAGATGATGGAGGAAAGATGGCATGAGAAAGTTCTGGAAAATAAAGAAAAATGTTGGATAATTTTAATATTCAATAATGAATCCTTTACATTATCCAATAATAATTGGGACAAACTTATTTTATAAATATTTCATTGTTTTGTTATTATGCTCCAAGAGCTATTAGGACTATTTTTAAAGGGAGGAAATGAAAGAAGAATAAATTACTGGAAAATCGGTGTTTGTGTTCCACATAGGGAAAGATGAAATCTGAGCAAATTTCTCATCACATTGAGCCACATTCTGATGTAACCTCTTGGGTTTTTCCTCAAAATGGCAGCTCTGGAGTATTGAACTTGTGTATTGAAGCTCGTTATTAGTGGTGTCATTGCACTGCTAACCTGAATTTTTAAAATATTATTTGGTAATAGCATGGTGTGTCTGATTGATTCCTTGAAGCTATATTTTCTGAGTTCACTGGTAGTTGAACATGGTCTCTACTATAGAAGTAATAGCTCAATTGGAAGAAGTAAATAACTAATAGAGAAAGAATCTTGCTCAAATCCGGAATGAACAGGGTGATTTTTTAATTTGCTAATTAATTTTGAGAGAGAGAGCAAAAGCATGAGTTGGGGAGGGGCAGAAAGAGAGAGAGGCTCCACACTGTCAGCGCAGAACCCGATGTGGGGCTCAGACTCATGAAAAGCAAGATTTTGACCCGAGCTGAAGGCAGACACTTAACCAACTGAACCAGCCAGGTGCCGCAGATGACTTTTTAAATTATTCCAATGCTGATATTTGTTCATTCAGTCATGCTTTCTCAAATAATTAGTCAATGCAATAATTCCTTTGACAATTTAAATGAAGTGACTTCTATATTTGAGGCACAGGGAATACAGTTCAAGACAGTATCTGTGCTCAGAACTCCAGAGTCCAATGGGAAACACAGAGGTAAACAGATGAATCTTACAGTCTCCTAAAGTTATATGAGGTGCTGTAGTAAACTACATGACATCTAACACAGATTAGGTACTAGATTGAAATACCAGGTGAAAATAAAGAAAATTACTTATACAGATAACAAAAACTTGCTTCAACCACATAACTCATAATAATTACTACATATAGTATATGAATAATACAAGCTCTCTGTTCCTTCCTATATCTCAAATATTCCTTTCAGGATAAGTTATTATTGCGTTGTATATTTTTAAGTTACTTATGGTTGTAGTAGTGGTAAAAGCTTTCCATTTTTTAATGTCTCCAAATATTGTTATTTCACACTCATTCTTGATAACTCCTTAGCATTCAATTATATTTATTTTTTATTGAAATATAGTTGACACAATGTTCTATTGGTTTCAGGTGTACAACATAGTGATTCCATATGTTTATACATTATGCTCTGCCCATCACAAGTGTAGCTACCCTCTGTCACCATACAGGCTATTACAATATCACACTGACTATATTTCTTGTGCTGTACCTTTCATCCCCCTGACTTACTCATTCCATCCCTGGAAGCCCGCACCTCCCCTTCTCCTTCATCAATTTCGCCCATCCCCCAGCCCCTCTGGCAATTTGTTCTCTGTATTTCTTAGCGTATATTTCTTGATTGTTACTTCCTCACACTCTTTACAGTCACTTTCTCAGTCTTGGCACTTTATTTCAGTATTTGTTGATTGCTGGGAGCCACACCGGCCTCGCTGGATGACACAGTCACAGCAAGGAAATGGCAACGTTTGTACAGCTCCTGCCATGAGAAGCGAAAACTGATATCTCCGGCGACTACTGGCTCATGTTGGAAATGAGCCTGCTGGTACTGACCAGGCCTCACAATATTCCAAATCAGACTGATATTCCCCATACAGATACCTCATAAGAAAAAGCGTATTCCTGCCCCTACAAAAGAGATTTTAGATGAAAGCACTGTGGATGATTGTCAAAAGGCTCTTCCTATGGGCCTTGCAGATCCAAGACTTAGATAATAAAGGAGGTTAAAAACACAAGAGTTACATTTGAGCCTGGCCCTGAGTCAAAGAGCCTAATTTAGAGTTAAGGGCAGAACTTAAGTTAATACTTATACCTTTGCTAATTGGTGATGTATAGCGGTCCTTTCCCCAAGACCTACATCCTCCAAGCACCTTCCCTTACCCTGGTGGCTGGGATGAGGATGGATAAGAGTAGCGAAAACGTAAACCCAAATACAAAGGCTGACACATTTAGGGCCCCATGGTATTTACACATTCAGCATCAAATAAAAAGCCTGCTAAGCAATTTATTAACCAGCTCACAATACATTCGTCCTCTTGTGAGCCAGACAGCCTATCTATATACAACTTAACCTATGACTTAAAACCTGATTTTGTACACTTTCCAAAGCATCTTATCACAGAAAATTTTATCCATTGTAAAAATTCCATTTTCTGATGTCATGTTATCCTTTGACCTATAAATAAAGACACCCAAACCGACAGGACAGAAATGGCTGCCTGGTGATTAGAAAGCATCTCAGGCTCTCTCATCATTTTCGCCGACCCCGTCCATCCTTCAGGGGCCCCTGGACCGGCTGGAGCTGGACTCCGGCACTTGATTTGTATCATTGCTGGGTGTCAGTCAGCTGTTAAAATATTTCATTGAAGAATAGCTTACTAATAGCAATTTTCACAAGTCATCATTTTGAAGCTCTTTTGCCAAGTTCATAAGAATTTGGGATTTTAATATTTTCCTGTTGTTGACTCTTTTATCTTCATAAAATGCCCTTTATACTCAGCCACAAAACGAATGAAATCTGATGTTCGTGACTACATGGATGGACCTAGAGGGTATTATGCCAAGTGATACAAGTCAGACAGATAACATGCGATTTCATTTACATGTGAAATCTAAAAAACAAACAAACAGCACAAAACAACAAGCAAACAGTAAAACAGAAACAGGCTCTACAAATAGCAAACTGGCTCAGAGAACTGTGGTGCCAGAGTGGGGCTGGAGAGGATGGCGGTGGTGGGGTGGGGGGGTGGGGAATATGGGAATGTGCAAAGTAGGTGAAGGGGATAAAGAAGTAAAAACTTCCAATTAGAAAATAATAAGTCGTGGGGATTAAAAGTACACCATATGCATAATTTTGTATAGTGACACATGGTGACTCAACTTACCCTGGTGAGCATTTCCTAATGCAGATCACTATGAAATCATTATAACTAAAATTGTATGTCAACTACATTCAACAAAATACTTAAAAAATATCCATTATGTTTTTTTTCTACTCTGTTACTTTCCATTTTTAAATTTCCATAGTTTGTATTTAATGCTGTTTCTTATGAACTAGGTATGATTATGAATTTTTAAGGCTGTCTGTAATATTTTTATTTTATTTGCAGTGGTTACTGTACCTGTTAACAGGTTTATTTTTAATTTTTTAATGATTCCTAAGATATTTTATTTTTCTAAATATAATTTATTGTCAACTTGGCTTACATGCAACCTCCAGTGCTCATTCCACACTGTCTCATCCCCCCTCAGTCTGTTCTTTGTATTTAACAGTTTCTTGTGGTTTGCCTCCCTCTCTCTCTGTTTGTAACTATTTTCCCCTTCCCTTTCCCCATGGTCTTCTTTTAAGTTTCTCAAGATCCTCATATGAGTGAAAACATATGCTATATGCCCTTCTCTGACTGACTTAGCATAATGCCCTCCAGTTCCATCCATGTTGCTGCAAATAGCAGGATTTCATTCTTTCTCATTGCCAAGTAGTATTCCATTGTGTATATAAACCACATCTTCTTTATCCACTCATCAGTTAATGGACATTTAGGCTCTTTCCATAATTTGGCTATTGTTGAAACCACTGCTATAAACATTGGGGTACATGTGCCCCTATGCATTAGCATGATATAGTTAGGTTTAAATTGAACATTTTGCTACTTGTTTTCAGTTTGTACCTGAAATTCTTTTTTCTTTATTCCTGTACTTTTTCTGTCTTCCTTTGTATAAATCAAAGTATTTAATGTTTAATCAAGTTTTTTTTCATTATTTTATTTACTTTTTGATTATTTAACTATTTTCTTTTTCTATTATCTTTTATGATATTCAGTATGTTTGATTTCATAATTTACTTGAATTAGCACTTTTACCACATCCTAAATAGTCCAGGACCCTTACAGTCATTTGACTTCATGTAGCATCTTACATACTTTTATATTTTGTCCTATATTTCATTTCTAAATATGTTATAGATCTCACAGGACATTATTATTGGTGCTTTATTAATTAATTGATTTGTATTATTATGGTGCTTTAAATAGTCAGCAGTGACTTATATTTACTTATACTTTCCTTTTCCAGTGTTATTTATTCCTTCTTTTACTTCGATCTGGGATCATTTTATTCAATTTTGGGATTTCCTTTAGTAATTTTTGTAGTGCAGGGCTGTATTTTATGCGGTTCATACTTCCTATAGAGGGAGCTTGGGTCTGACAGCTCCTTTGTCATAGCTGTGTAGAAATAATGGTTTCTCTTTTTTGTTTTTAATTTGTAATTTAACTTTTCTCTTTGCCTGCTTTGAAAAAAAAAATTTAAAGGTATAATTTGCATATGCTAACTGTATCCATTTTAGGGGCCCGGTTTGATGTTTTAACAAATGTTGGTTACTTCCACAATCAAGATCAAACACTTTCCCTTCACCACAGTGGAATCCCTGGGTCTTTTCTGTTATTCTTCATCAGCCTGAGACCCAGACCGATCTGCTTTTTTTTTTTTTTTTTTTGTTTCCTACAATGTAATCATACAGTACATACACTTTTGTGACTGGCTTCTTTCACTCATCCTTTTTTTCCTCACTCAAGTGTTTTTGTGCCTATTAATAATTCATTCTTTGCTGAATGGTAGTCTATTGTGTAAGTATGTCACAACTTATCACTTATTGTTTAACATTTGTATTGCTTCCATGCTAGGAGCCACACTGGCCTCTCTGGATGGCAGTCACAGCAAGGAAATGGCAGTGTTTGCACAGATCCTGCCATGAGAAAGAAAACTGGTATCTCTTTCTGCTACTACTGGCTCATGTTGGAAATGAGCTTGCTGGTATTGACCAGGCCTCACAATATTCCATATCAGACCAATATTCTGGACACAGATACCTCATAAGGAAAAGCATATTCCTGCCTTTACAAAAGAGATTTTATTTTATTTTTTAATGTTTTATTTATTTCTAGGAGAGAGAGAGACAGCGTGAGCAGGGAAGGGTCAGAGAGAGAGGGAGTCACAGGCTGAAACAGGCTCCAGGCTCTGAGCTGGCAGTCAGCACAGAGCCCGACGCAGGGCTCGAACCCACAAACCGCGAGATCATGACCTAAGCGAAAGTCTGACGCTTAACCGACTAAGCCACCCAGGCACCCCAAGCAAAAGAGATTTTAGATAAAAGCTCTGTGGATGATTGTAAAAAGCCTTTTCCTATGGGCCTTGCATATCAAAGACAATTGAGCCTGGCCCCAAGACAAAGAGCCTAATTTAGAGTTAAGGAACAAATGGGGGCAGAACTTAAGTTAACACTTACACTTTCTTCTAACTGGTGATGTATGGCAGTCCCTTCCCCAAGGCATACTTTCCTTGCAAACACCCTCCTCTACTGGCAGCTGGGATGAAGATAGATAAGAGTAGTTAACACATAACCCAAAAGCAAGACTGACACATTTAGGCCCCCATGGTGGTTTCTAGAAACAAACCAGTTCGGAAACATTCATCCTCTTGAGAGCCAGACAGAATGACTCCTAGCTTATCTATATACAACTTAACCTATATATTATCTTGTTTTTCACTAAGAGAATCCTGTTTTTTCCTTGGTTGTAAATTCACTCAACCTCACTATGACTGGGATACTTCTGCAGAATATAAAAAACTTGTTATCGCAAAAGGCTTCCCATTGTAAAAATTCCTTTCTCTGACCTCATGTTGTTGTTGAACCTTTAAATAAAGACACCAAAACCGACAGGGCAGAGATACCTGCCTGGTGATCAGAAAAAATCTCGGGGGCTCTCTCACTCTCTCTCTCTCGCCGACACCGTCCGTCCTTCAGGGAACCCTAGACCTGCCGGAGCCGGCCTCCGACACTTCCAGTTTGGGCATATTATTTATAAAATTGTTATATAGATTCATTTGCAAATATTTGTGTGGACATACGTTTTCAATTCTCTTGAGTAAATGTCAGATCGTAGAAGTGCTAAGTGAAATGATTAAGTCAAATTACAAGTGTGGATGTTTAACACCTTAAGAAACTGATTGTTCTGCAAACTGATTATAGCATTTTATGTATCCACTAGCAATATATGAGTTCCAATTGCTTTGCATCCTTACTGATATTTGATATTGTCAGTTTTTTAAAAAAATTTATTTCTGAGAGACAGAGTGAGCAGGGGAGGGTCAGAGAGAGAGGGAGACACAGATTCCGAAACAGGCGCCAGGCTCTGAGCTAGCTGTCAGCACAGAGCCTGATGTGGGGCTCGAACCCACAAACTGTGAGATCATGACCTGAGCCGAAGTCAGACGCTTAACCGATTGAGCCATCCTGGCGCCCCAGATATTGTCAGTTTTTTAAATTTAGTCATTTGATTATGTGTGGTAGTATCTTATCATGGTTTAATTTAGATATCACTGCTGATTAAATAGCATTTAGTACTTTTTAATCTTTCTATTGGCCACTCACATATTTCCTTTGCAAAGTGTGTGGCTGAATCTTATGCCTGTTTCTCATTGAGTTATTTGTTTTTGCCGATTGATTTGTGAGATATCTTTACACATTTTGGATATAAATTTTTTCTTTGCCATATGCACCACTAATTTGCATATCAGTGTGTGTCTTGCCTACTCATGTCCTTTTAATATCATTTGGAGAACATGGTTTTTATTTAATTTTAATACATCTAATTTTTTATTTACTTTTATGGTGCATGCTTTTCTGTCTTTTCTAAGAAATCTATAAGTACTTCATGTTTACAAAGGTTTTCTCATGATTTTTCCCCTACAAATGTAATAGTTTTAGTTTTTGCATTTAAGCCATTTTACATTTAAGATAATTGTTGTACATACAGGGAAATAATAGTCACAGGTCAGTATTTTTTGATAGGTAGATAGCATCATTCGTTGAAAGCACTATATTATCCCCTTTGAAGTGGTTTGGCAGATTTGATTTAAAATCAACTGAGTGATATTGATTTAGCCATTCTGACAGATGTGAGGTGGTATCTCATCGTGGTTTTGATTTGTATTTCCCTTATGGTGAGTGATGCTGAGCATCACAAGAAACAACAGGTGTTGGGGAGGATGCAGAGAAAGGGAATCCTCTTGCATTGCTGGTGGGAATGCAAACTGGTGCAGCCGCTCTGAAGAACAGTATAGAGTTTCCTCAAAAAAACTAAAAATGGAACTACCCTATGATCCAGCAATTGCACTACTAGGAATCTATCCATAGGATACAAAAATACAGATTCGAAAGAGTACATGCACCCCAATGTTTTGTTTTGGTTTTTTTACAAATAGTTTATTGTCAAATTAGTTTCCACATAACACCCAGTGCTCATCCCCACAAGTGTCCTCCTCCATGCCCATCCCCCCTTCCCCCCACATCCATCAGTCCTCAGTTTTTGTCAGCATTCAAGACTCTCTCATGGTTTGCCTCTCTCCCTTTCTCCCACCATTTCCCCCCTTCTTCCCCCCCTTGTTCCTCAGTTAAGTTCCTCCTAATCCTCCTATACGTGCAAACATATGATATTTGTCCTTCTCTGCCTGACTTATTTCGCTCAGCATAACACCCTCAAGGTCCATCCATGTTGCTACACATGGCCAGATTTCATTGTTTCTCATTGCCATGTAGTATTCCATGGTATAGATAAACCACATCTTCTTGATCCATTCGTCCGTTGATGGACACTTAGGCTCTTTCCATGTTTTAGCTATTGTGGAGAGTGCTGCTATGAACATTGGGGTACATGTGCTCCTATGCCTCAGCATTTCTGTATCCCTTGGGTAAATTCCTAGCAGTGCTATTGCTGGGTCATAGGGGAGTTCTAGTGTTAGTTTCCTGAGGAACCTCCACACTGTTTTCCAGAAGGGCTGTACCAGTTTACGTTCCTACCAACAGTGTAGGAGGCATGCACCCCAATGTTTATAGCAGCATTATCAACAATAGCCAACTATAGAAGAGCCCAAATGTCCATCAGCTGATGAATGGATAAAGAAGATGTGGTATATATATATATATATATATATAATGGAATATTACTGGAATATTATTCAGCCATCAAAAAAAGAATGAAATCTTGCCATTTGCAACAACATGGATGGAGCTGGAATGTATTATGCTAAGCAAAATAAATGAATCAGAGAAAGATACTATATGATTTCACTCATATGTGGAATTTAAGAAACAAACTAGATGAACATATGGGAAAGATGGGGGAAAAAGAAGAGAGGGAAATAAACCACAAGAGACTCTTAATGGTAGAGAGCAAACTGGGGGCTGATGGAGGGAAGTGGGTGGGAGATGGATTAGATGGATGACGGGTATTAAGGAGGGCACTTGATATAATGAGCACTGGGTGTTGTATGTAAGTGATGAATCACTGACTTCTACTCCTGAAATCAATATTGCACTGTATATTAACCATCTAAAATTTAAATTAAAAAATGTTAAAAAAAATCAACCAAGTGATATGTGTGGGTCCTAAGTCCTTTTCTTCTCCATTGATCTATATGTCAGTACTTATGCCAATTGTGCACACTCTAGATTACTATGATTTACAATGCTTATCACTATGTGCACTATGCTACTATGTGCCTACTATGTACACTTTAATCCCCCAAACCCTCCAGCTTCATGATTCAAATTACAGCTTTTGACTTCATTTCCTTCTAATCTCCTTCAAATATGTTCTTGATGCTATTTGAACATAATTTCAGTAGCAGAATAGTTCGATAGCATTAGGGAACTGGAAGAACAACAGTTTGGCCCTTTATCCTTTGGTATCTCCCAGGACCATGCAATGAAGAAGTAGCTGCACTTATAAGCACTATCTCTGGATCTCTTTAACTTCATAATCTCTAAAAAGGTCTTTGAGTATTATTGTGGGGAATAACTCTGTAAGCTTCAACAAAAGATTTGTACAGACCTCCCAGACTATCTTTCTTGGGCTTGCTTTGGAAAAGTAAGAAAGGTGGAGGTTACGCTTTCCTGATCTGGCCCCTCCTTGTGCTGCCCCTTGAATGGGAGATGGTTCCTTCTCCACGGCTAAGGAATGGATGTTTAAAGCCAGCAGAAACCAAAGAATGGAGTGAGCAATCCTCTTACTTACTTAACCTTGTAGGTTTAACCCTTGTCTCCTGAGATACACTGTCAACCAGATAATTTTACCTGAAACTCCGTCAGGTACTTAACCCAAATACTTCCAAAATTTGACTTTATTCTACCCTCAGAATGCACTCTTATTACTTACTCTACTTTGTTATGTCACAACTGTCAAAGCATACTAACTTCTCCATGGACTTGACCTTCTCACACAATCTGTTACCATTTGCCACGCACTGCAGCACTCTTGATTCTTGCTGCTTCTGCCTGACCTGGATTGTTATGAATGTGTTTTTCTTTCTTTTCTGAGATACAGTTGAAAAGGCTCTTTAATCTTTCTCCCCTAAAGCCTGCCTTCCTTCAAACTATTTTCCACGTTGCTACTAATTATATCTCTTAGTGTAAATGATATCATATTACTGTTATATCTGATGTATTTCAATAACTTTCCAAAATTTGCAAAATGAAAATCCTTTTTCTTAGTGTTGTATGAGTTCCTTCGTGATTTGTCTAAATTTTCTGACTTCTCTTCTTATGCACCATGCTTCTTTTAGTTTGTTCGCTTTTTAAGCTTATTTATTTATTTATTTATTTATTTATTTATTTATTTTGAGAGACAGAGAGAGCACGAGAGAGCAGGGGAGGGGCATAGAGAGAGACGTAGAGAGTGAGAATCCTAAGCAGTCTCCACACCATCAGCGCAGAGCCCAGTGGGAGGCTCGAACTCAGGAACCGTGAGATCATTACCTTAGTTGAAATCAAGAGTTGGACGCTTAACCAACTGAGTCACCCAGGCACTCACCCCCAACCCATGATTCTCTTATATTGGGACTCTAAGCTCCTTGAAAAGGAGGTCTGTGTCTGTTTAACCTTTGGGCTCACGGAGCATAGCATACAATTGCCACTTAACACATATTTACGTATTGAATGGATAAGTAGGTAGATTCAGGCAGAAAGAGAAAAAAGAACATAAAAATGTTTTTTTTTAATCTGTTTTATCATCCATCTAACCATGACTACTAATACTTGATAACTTTATCCAGTGGTCAATATTTATATTAGCTAAAAATCCTCACATGAGACACCCTTACAATCTTGGAAATGTTCAGTACTGTGGTTGTAGACACTCAAAATAACTCAGGTGTTATAATTATTTAGTATTAGCACACCCCTCCTCACACACACAGACACATGTACAAATAAAACTGGGAAAATAGGAATCATATCTGTGGATTAAATCAATGTCAGTATCCTGGCTGTGATATTATGCTGTAGTTTTACAAATTGTTGCCATTGGGGGAAACTGAGCAAAGGTAAACAACAGATCTCTTCATATTATTTCATACAACTTTACGTGATTCTACAATTATTTCAATAACAATTGCAACTAAAAAATGACACTGATATTTATCTTATAAATCATTAAAAGTTTAAATCACTTTCAACATGGTTGTGTTTACTACCTGTTAAAGAATTTTACGTCTTTCAGCATATTTCCAAGGGAACTCTTTTTTCTTTTTCCCAAATAGTTTATTGTCAAATTAGTTTCCACACAACACCCAGTGCTCATCCCCACAAGTGTCCTCCTCCATGTCCATCCCCCCTCCCCCCCACATCCATCAGTCCTCAGTTTTTGTCAGCATTCAAGACTCTCTCATGGTTTGCCTCTCTCCCTTTCCCCCACCATTTCCCTCCTTCTCCCCCTTGTTCCTCCGTCAAGTTCCTCCTAATCCTCCTATACGTGCAAACATATGATATTTGTCCTTCTCTGCCTGACTTATTTCGCTCAGCATAACACCCTCAAGGTCCATCCATGTTGCTACACATGGCCAGATTTCATTGTTTCTCATTGCCATGTAGTATTCCATGGTATAGATAAACCACATCTTCTTGATCCATCCGTCTGTTGATGGACACTTAGGCTCTTTCCATGTTTTAGCTATTGTGGAGAGTGCTGCTATGAACATTGGGGTACATGTGCTCCTATGCATCAGCATTTCTGTATCCCAAGGGAACTCTTAACGGGTCTTTCCTGGAGCACCCATTATATTTATTACACTGTTCCGTGGATGAT
Source organism: Hyaena hyaena (assembly GCF_003009895.1). Classification (NCBI taxonomy): domain Eukaryota; kingdom Metazoa; phylum Chordata; class Mammalia; order Carnivora; family Hyaenidae; genus Hyaena; species Hyaena hyaena. The sequence goes on along the minus strand of NW_024080996.1, from coordinate 1,641,578 downwards.
GCTACACTTATTTTTCTCTCTCACTGGATGATGACCTTCATCCATACAGACATCATGCCAGTTATTTTGATATATCTGTTGCTTATCATGTGCCTCAATGCTCAGTAAATGTCCTACAACATTTTGTGTTATTGTGAATTAAGTAAAATAGTAGGATGTTATAAGAAACTGGAAATAATCCAAGTGAACCCAGTGGCTAAAGAATTTTGATCTAACTCTTCATCAGTTTTCTCCTTTGCAAATTGAGAGTAGAGCTGTAGAATAGACCATATCGGTCTGGTTGATTGGAGTGAACACTAGTTATTAACCTCTTGCATTGATCACTGTTTCATGGTTTATGTAAGTCATGCCTTTATAGATAGTATGATTTTCTTCTCAGCATAGCCATATAGCTTACTTAGAGCCAGATATACAAACTAGCACAGATGGGTGTCTTGTTAAAGCGTCTCTGGAAGACAGGTGCCCCAAGTCTTAGAAGTAATCCCCAGTTCTAACAGCTGCCTACCAGTTTTCTCTTCTCTTTTTGGTATGCTAGGCAGTGTTGGCATTTATTACATTAACAGCATAAATGTGACATTTAAATGAAGGATTTATCTTCTGAAAGGTTGATTTATGCTATCAATCAGGGTATATATTTGAATGACTGCTTTTGAGGTTCATGACTCAAGTCTTAGCTCCCAGATGGAGTCCAAAGTCCATTTTACACTTTAAGTCAAACAAGTGTAAACTACAGACAAATTAATTATGTGGGAAGTACCACCTATGATCTGGTTTTCAAATTGGGAGATATTCTTAATGTTTTCTGGTAGTATATTTGTGTCTCTAAGATTATTTTCTTATTGTTCACATATTAGTTATCTGTCCCTTGTTTACTCACAACAATAACTTTAAGATTGCTAACAGTAGATGCTTTGCATTTAAGATGAAAGACAAGCGCTCTGTTAAGTACAGAACAAAAATCTAGATAGTTGTATTCAAGGCCAATTCAGTACAAAAAGTGCATGGATTTCGTAGGTAGACAAATATTTACTTTAAAAAAATCTTGTAACACAAAGTGAAGAAATTAAAGACTTATACTGTTATAATTAGGTCATAAATATGAATAAAGCCACTATTAAGAATTAAGTATTTTGGGTGCGATCTTTTGTAATGTAAAAATTTCATCATATAAGTACTATATTAATGAATTGGAAATATTATACATGATTTTTTCAATATAAAGGTTTAAAAATGGAAATAAAGGATCTTTAGTAAGCTTTGATTTAAATTGCACAAAATAAAATCTAAGTGAATTATCCTGGAGAGCAATTTTGGAAAATATTTGTACAGGGGAGGGAAATAAACTTCTTTTCTGATAATTTACTTATTAGAACATCAAACAGAAGAATAGGCCATCATCCTTCCTCTTAGATTATCACCATTAAATGGCTGTATATATTGGGATTCTGGCAAATAGTGCAGAAAGTAAAATTAAACTGCATTAAATTTTAATTAAAAAATTAAGATTGAATAATTGAAATATTTCTTACAAGTGTAATCTTCATGATGGTGGTTTAATTTAATTCTAAATAAGTAAAATAGGCAGTACCTGGGAGGCTCAGTCAGTTAAGCTTCAGACTTCCTTTGGCTCAGGTCATGATCTCACAGCTTGGGAGATTGAACCCTACTTCGGGCTCTGTGTTGACAGTGTGAAGCTTGCTTGGGATTCTCTCTCCCTCTCTTTCTGCTCCTCCTCTGTATGCATACTCTCTTTCTGTTTCTCAAAATGAATAAATAAATGTTAAAAAAAAAAAAAGTACCCAAAGGAGCCAGTAATATCTGGCTTTTCTTCATTGTTCGGTGAATACTGACTTATTTCTCACCTTGATCAGAGCTTTCTTCACCTCCTTGTTCCTCAGGGTGTACACGACAGGGTTTAGAAGGGGAGTCAGCACAGTGTAGAAAACGGCCACAATCCCGTCCACAGCATCCTTGGAGCCTGGCCTCAGGTAAATAAAAACACAGGGAACAAAGAAACAAAGGACCACAATGCAGTGGGAGGTACACTTCTGAAAGGCCCTGCATCTCCCTTCTGAGGTGTGTATCTTCAGGATGGAGCAGACGATGGACACATAGGACAGCACTATCAGGAGAAAGCAGCCCAAGGCCACTACCCCGATGTTGACAAAGATCACCCTCTGGTTCACGGACGTGTCCGCACAGGCCAGTCTGAGGATGGGAGTTGCATCACAGAAATAATGCTGGATCTGGCTCGGCCCACAGTAGGGCAAGCGGAATGTCAGTGTGGTCTGGAGAGCAGAGTGCAGAGAGCCACTAAGCCACGTGCTCGTGGCCAGGAGGGCACACGTTCTCCCACCCATCATGCTGGCGTACCTCAGCGGCCGACTGATGGCCAGGTAGCGGTCATAGGACATGACCGTGTAGAGGAAACACTCGGTGCTCCCCAGGAAGTGGAAGGAGTAGAGCTGGGCCACGCAGCTGTGAAAGGAGATGGCTCCGCCTTCTGGGGAGGCCAAGGTCATCAGCATTTTGGGCACAGTGACTGTGGAGAACCACATGTCAAGGAAGGACAGGTTGGTCAGGAAGTAGTACATGGGGGTGTGGAGGTGGGAGTCCACCGTGATCACCAGCAGAATGAGGAGGTTCCCCACCACCGTGAGTACATAAATCACCAAGAAGATTCCGAAGAGGGGGATGTCCAGGGCTGGTGCATGGGGAAGGCCCGTGAGGATGAACGTTGTCACTACACTCATGTTTCTCATTTCTTCTCAGATATGAGCCCTGTCCCTACCGGAAGGAAAGCAAGGTCAACATTTACTGAGGTCATATTGTGGCAACTTCCTTTTCACTGAATGGAAAACATAATATGTAAATTGTCATATAAGTGTGACATGACATTTTTGCTTTACATGGGGCTTTGAGGGAGGTTGTTCACTTCTTTATTATCTTACCCAAACCAGCCAAATAGAAAAGAGGAGTAAATTGTGTATTGTTTTCTGTAGAATTAGGAAAGTTATACCCAAACAAGCAACTTTGGCATGCTTTCCCATGGATAAGCCTTTATCCAAGCATCTCTCTCTCTCTCTCTCTTTTTCCCTCCAACCATCCCTCCCCTACAAAACATACACACACACACACACACACACACACACACCCATATATGAGAGTCAGACTCTGATCATCAGAAAATTTCCATTATAAATATACATTTATAAAGAAAGCTGCATCCATAATGGCTGAGAAAACTGCCTTCCTAAAGCTCCCTGCTCAGCAGCTGCTGTGTTAGGGAAGAACTCCAGCAAGGATTTAGCATCACAGTGAACCAGGTTCATCTGTCCTACACTAAGCCGTGATCATACTCTTCTGATCAGATATAAAATCTGACACCAAACTAATGCAGTCAGTAATGGTCAGAGTACTATCGCTTTTCTCACCTCTTCTCATCCTATATTTACTTCTATTTATAAATTTGATTTTATCTCCCTTTAGGCAATCAATCGTCCTCCTTCTGAACTGTAATCAAGTCATCTTAGAATATATTTTGAGGTGCCCATGAAGAATTAGATCTACCTACTTAGTAAAGAGGACGAAATGGCATGTTTGAGGTTTGAGTTCCAGAACTGGATGTTGATATTCACTATAAAACAGACACCAGTGTTCTTTGAAAAATAAAGGAAAATATGTAGTCTGCAATCATTTTTATTATTTCGGAGATATCTATTATTCCAGAGCTCAGGCTGTAAGTTTCTTCCTTCCTTCCTTCCTTCCTTCCTTCCTTCCTTCCTTCCTTCCTTCCTTCCTTCCTTTCTTTTTCTTTGTTTCTTTTGTGATATGAAGATTCTCCAAATTACATATTCCAAGAGAAAACAAACAAGGAGGTATGAAGAAATGAAGAGAAATCTGGTAGAAATCTGGGCTCTCTGGTAGAAAAGGAGCATTTCTTTACCGATTTCTAAGTTGCTTCTGCTATCTAGAGTCATGTCAATAATGTGTTTCTATTTTGCTGTATGTGGTAAAAACAGAATTTTCTATAGTTTCAACTCAGAGTTGTAATGCTAAGGTTTATAGAGAAAGCACTCTATTGACTGTAATTTTATAGAATTTTGAGTGTTTTGTAAAACTGTGCAAAGCTGGCCTGACAGCCATGACCAGTCAATATAAGCCAAAGCTGAAGAAGAAGAAACACAAAAAGATAAACATAAATGCATCATAATCACCCCACAATTCTCAAGGATGAAAAGTGCTAAGGTTTTGCCAATTTTTGCTACTTACCATTTACAGCTAAGGTTTGGATCATACGGCAAAATCCAACATTAAAAGAAAGTCTGGTCTTTGGTGAGTAAGATGCTTCTTTTTCTTGCATAGATGAAACCACAAGAATAAGGCAGAGAAACATTTTAAATAACAGCATTTAAAATTGATTCGACATCTCAGGAGATACTGCCTTCACCCTTGAGTCCTCATGGATGAAGATAATGCTTCCCCATTATGATAAATACACAGAACTTTTCCCCAAATGCCTTTGTTTAAATTGGTTTTATACATAATGGGCCACCATTCCAGAAAGCATTTTATTTAGCCCAAAATTAATTTCCAAAATAGATAACAATGAAACTCTGGGTTTGAGAATTCTTTGCCCTGGGAATGTTTTGGTTTGTTCTTTTCTCTGATTCCTGCTTTAAATTTACGGGTAGAAAATACGGGCTTCCATCCCCAAAGGGACAATTCTCTGGTGAGGTTTGTAGTCTCCTTGATGAATTTTTTACTTTCTAGTGATTATGGCCAGTATAAACAGCCGCTCTGGTGTGTGCTTCAGGGATGATTCGAGTTCTACTCTCGCTAGATAAACATCTTACTAATTACATTTCCTCTCTCCATGTGTGCAGGTTCCTAGTCCAGAATGACGCTATCTCGCCTTGTCTGATTCAGAGATTTTCTCTCTTTTCAGGGACTCCTGCCTTTGTCCCTTCTTAGAGCATATTCAGGTTTTCCATGAAAGTTGATTTTTTAAAAGTCTTGAATTACTGTAACTAAAGAGAGGGAAAATATACTTTTCTTCTAGAATTAATATATGTCTTAGTTGTCAGGAAAAGGCTTTGTGAAACCAAGAACACCTGATCTACACAGCAGAAGCCCACAGCACTGTTGGTTTTGGGGAAAGAAAATTGTAGCCTTGCTAGCTTTTTGCTGAGAGAAATGTTCACCTGTGTGGGGAGCATATCACTCTCTATAGGATGGATTTTGAGGAACTGAATCTTTTCATATTAATATTTCGATCAATTAGCCTATCGTATTACATAATTTTCTCATATTGGCTATCCATTTAGAATGAGGCATATATGTATAATCAATGTAAAATCATAATGATACTTTGAATGGCTACTTCAAGAATTAGTTGCAATTTAACTCCAGTTTATATATTTCAAAATGTTGCTATAAAATACATGATAATAATTTTGGTAATTTAAACTTTTATCCAACTTCTTTTATATACTTTTATGAAAGCTATTAAGTTCTATTTGATTCTCTTTGGTTATATAGGCACATAATCATGTTATCTTTACAAAATATGAATTTTCTTTTCCTTTCCAAAGGTAGATACCCATTAATTTTCTTTCCTATCTTACCATGTTGGCCCAATCACTACTGTTGCCCAGCTCTTGCTACTCAGAGATTACTTAGCTAGGTGTGTTAAGAATACTGTACAACTTGGGGCACCTGGGTGGCTCAGTTGGTTAAGTGTCTGACTTCAACTCAGGTCATGATCTTACAATTTGTGGGCTCGAGCCCCGCATCCAGCTCTGTGCTGACAGCTCAGAGCCTGGAGCCTGCTTTGGATGCTGTGTGTGTCTCTCTCTCTACCCTTCCCCCACTCATGCTCTGTCTCTCTCAAAAATGAATAAACACTAAAAAAATTAACAAAAAAAAAGAATACTGTACAACTTGCTTACTCTCTTTTTCCTTTAGGAGATGATGACATTTGCTAACTTTTACTCTCTTCAGGAACAAGAAAGGAGTGATCTAGCTTTTCAGACTTTTATTTCCACAAAACCCAAAGGTGTTCTAGGCAAGGAATGAGCCAGAACTTCCAACACCATCAAGAATTCTGCACCAATCATCGTTTGCACATGGGTAAAGGCAAGCTGTGGCCACTCATTCTTCGTCCCACATTCTTGGGACTTCTGTTAATATTTTAATAAAGACCAGAGAAGGGTGGATACCCATGCACTTGTGTTCACCACCCCTTGTTCATCACTGGGCCTGTGCTACCGGTGAACCCCTTCTCCGACATCATTGTTTCTAAAAAATTGTTTTTGTTATTCAAGTCTTGTATATGTCTGTGTAAATCTTAGAATCATCTTGTCAATGTGTACCAAAACGGGCCACTGACATTTTCATTAGAATTGCATCAAATCTATAGATCAATTTAGGGGATTTGGCATCTTAACAATATCTGACCATGAATACTGGGTATCTCTCTTTTCTCCCAATAATGTTGTATAATTTCCATGTTCAGGTTCTAGCACATCTTGTGGGATTTATCACTATTTTTTATTTTGACACTACTTAAAATTTTTTAAAATGTTTATTCATTTTTGAGAGATAGAAAGAGACAGAGTGCAAGTGGGGGAAGGGCAGAGAGAGAGGGAAACAGAATGTGAAGCAGGCTCAGGCTCTGAGCTGTCAGCACAGAGCCTGACATGGGGCTTTAACTCATGGACTATGAGATCATGACCTGAGTTGAAGTCGGATGTTTGACTGAGCCACCCAGGCACTACTTGATGCTATTTTTTTTTAAGTTTTTAAATGTTTGTTTATTTTTGAGAGAGAGAGAGAGAGAGAGAGAGAGAGAGAGAGAGAGAGANAGAGCCCTACTCGGGGCTTGAATTCACCAATCATTGACCTGAGCCAAAGTTGGAACCTCAACGTCTGAGCCACCCAAGCAGCTTGTCTTGACGCTAATTTAAATGGTAGTTTTAACATTTTCAATTTCTAATTATTCATTGTGAGTAAATAGAAATACAATAGATTTTTTAATAATCGTTATATCCTACAGCTCGGCTAAACTCATTTATTTGTTCTTGTAGCTTTTTTATTTTTATTTTTTATTTTTATTTTTTATTTTATTTTATTTTTTTTTTATTTCTAGGAGAGAGAGACAGCGTGAACAGGGGAGGGTCAGAGAGAGAGGGAGTCACAGACTGAAACAGGCTCCAGGCTCCGAGCTGGCAGTCAGCACAGAGCCCGACGCGGGGCTTGAACCCACAAACCGCGAGATCATGACCTAAGCGAAAGTCAGAAAGTCGGACGCTTAACCGACTAAGCCACCCAGGCGCCCCTCTTGTAGCTTTTTTAGATATTCCATTAGATTTTGTGTATACATAGATGATCATGTTGTCTACACATATAGTTTACTTCTTTATAATCTGATGACTTTTATTTTTTTTCTTATCTAATTGCCCTCTAGAGGCTCTAATATAATGTTGAAGAGAAATGGTGAGTGTGGACATCCTTGTTTTGGTCTTGATCTTAGGCAGAAAATGATGTTTTTTAAAAAAATTCAGTATGATGGTAGGTGTAGGTGTTTTTTGTAGTTTTTTGTTTTAGCTTTCCTCTTAAATAAGTTGACCCTTCCATCCCTATTTAGCTGCAATTTTTATCTGGGATGCATTTGGGGATTTGCTTAATCCATTTTCTGCATCTATTGTGTTGATCATACAGTTTTCCTTTTTTAGTTTGCTAATATGGTAAATTATATTGCTTGAGTTTTAAATGTTAAACCAAACCTACATTCCTGGAATCAACCCCACCTGATCATGAGGTATAGTAATTTTTCATATAGAAAGGAGTTGATTTGGTAAAATCTTGTTAAGAAGTTTTGCATCTGTGTTTATAAAGGATATAAATCAGTAGCTGTGTTCTTGCAATGTCTTTGACTAGTTTTTGCATCAAAGTTAATGCTGGAATCATAGGATGTGTAGGAGACTTTCTTCTTCAATTTTCTGAAAGACAAATTGGCATTCAACCCGAGTATCCCCTTTCGTACATCACAGTCCAGAATGTGCCTCCCAGCAGAAGTGCTCACATTTATTTTTCCTCTGTCAGAGATTACAGTCTTGTGCTGCTTGCTGCCCAATAGATGAAATACCCATTTTTATATCATTTGGTCCAGTTCTATATTTATGGCAAGAGAATAAACCCAGTCCCTGTTATCGTATCACAGGCCAGAATGGAAAACTTCTAATTCAACTCTTCTTATTTTTAATTTATTTAAAATCGCAATTTTAAAATTTTATTTAATTTCCAATTTAATCATTTGATTGTGCCATGAAATATAACTTAGGTAAATAAAAGTGCCTAAGCATAAATGTACAGTTAAAGTTTATTATCAAGCAAACACGTATGCCACCACCACCTAAGTTAAGAAGTTAAATGTTGCCAGCAACCTTGAAGCCTTCACAGACTCCTTGCTTGAAGCCAGCCCCCCTCCCATTCAACTATCATGACTTCTATGCTAATGCTAATTCTTATTTCTTACTAATTTTGAAGTTACAATTAGGCAACAACTTAATTTTGCCTTTTTAAAAATTTATATTTGTGGAATCATGCTCTACTATTTAATGTCCAGTTTCTATGATTTAAAATTGTATTTCAATGACAGGTACATATAGATATACATCACTGTAAATTTATTCCTTATATTGATGTGTGTTATTCCATTGTAAAACATACTCTTCATAGACATTTTTGTGTTCATATTTCAGTGATCGCAAAAATTCTGCCTTGAATACATACATTGTTTTGATCCACATATGCGTGGATTTCTAGAGAAATATCTCTTTACATGAACTTGATAAAATATTTTTAAAAGTGGGTCTATAATTTTTTTTTTTTACAAATAGTTTATTGTCAAGTTGGTTTTCATATAACACCCAGTGCCCATCCCCAAAAGTGCCCTCCTCCATTCCCATCTCCCCGTTCCCTCCACACCCATCAGTCTTCAATTTGTTCTCAGCATTCAAGAGTCTCTCATGGTTTGCCTCTCTCCCTCTCCCCCACTGTGCCCCCCCTTTTTCTTCCCCATGGTCCTCCATTAAGTTCCTCTTAATCCTCCTATATGTGCAAACATATGGTATTTTCCTTCTCTGCCTGACTTATTTCGCTCAGCATAACATCCTCAAGGTCCATCCATGTTGCCACACATGGCCAGATTTCATTCTTTCTCATTGTCATGTAGTATTCCATCATATAGATAAACCACATCTTCTTGATCCATTCGTCCGTTGATGGATACTTAGGTTTTTTCCATATTTTGGCTATTGTTGAGAGTGCTGTTATGAACATTGGGGTACACGTGCTCTTATGCATCAGCAATCCTATATCCCTTGGGTAAATTCCTAGCAGTGCTATTGCTGGGTCATAGGAGAGTTCTATTGTTAATTATTTGAGGAACCTCCACACTGTTTTCCAGAGGGGCTGCACCAGTTTACATTCCCACCAACAGTGTAGGAGGGTGCCCATTTCTCCTAAGAGGGTGCCCATTTCTCCACATCCTTGCCAGCATCTGGAGTCCTCTGATTTGCTCATTTTAGCCACTCTGACTGGTGTGAGGTGGTATCTCAGTGTGGTTTTGATTTGTATTTCCCTGATGAGGAGGGATGCTGAGCATCTTTTCATGTGTCTGTTGGCCATCTGGATGTCCTCTTTGGAGAAGTGTCTGTTCATTTCTTCTGCCCATTTCTTCACTGGGTTGTTTGTTTTTTGGGTGTGTAGTTTGGTGAGTTCCTTATAGATTTTGGATATTAACACTTTATCTGATATGTCATTTGCAACTATCTTTTCCCATTCCATTGGTTGCCTGTTAGTTTTATGGATTGTTTCCTTTCCCATGCAGATGCTTTTAATCTTGATGAGGTCCCAATCATTTATTTTTGCTCTTGATTCTTTTGCTTTATAAATTTTTTTTGGTTCTATAAATTTGTACTCCCGTCATGCAATGTGAAAGTTCTAGTAATTGATGACTTTGACATTTACTTTAATCAAATTTTATTGCAATTTAAAATTTCATTTCCCTATTTCTTCTAGTGATGGAGCAGAGTTTTTGTTGTTTATTGGCTATTTGTATTTCTTCTCTGGTGAAGACTGGTCAAGTCATTTGCCTGCTTCATATTGGATTGCTTGTTTTTACAGTATACATACTAAAAATAAAATGTCTGTTCTATGAGGTTTTTTTTTTTGAGTTTGAGTCCTTATTAGTAATATGTGCTATAAATAACATCTCTGACTTTCACTTCTCCTTTTTGATTTTCTTTGTTATTCTGCATTTGAAAGCAACAAAAATTATCAATGTTTACTTTGTTGCTACTAGTTTCTATATCTGGTTTAGAAATACTTTCCCCAAAATTTAACTTGAAAACTTGCATTGTTTGCTTTACAAATTTGAATTTACAAATGACTGGAATTGATTTTGTATAGGGTATGTGGTAAGAGATTAAACTGATCTTTTCCTTATTGATCGAGTTACATAATTTATTGAAAAAAATTTCTGCATGATCTTCCATATTACCTTTGACTTAATGTCAGTTATCCATATATTCAGGAAGTATGTTTTTATGTTTCCTTCTATTCCATTTGTCAGTTTGCCAAACCTTACATCAACACATTGTTTCAGTTGCTTTAAGGAAAAATCATAAATAGTTTGTAAACATGTTTAGCCTTAAGGGTTACCAGAGATGAATATTAAAAAATAGTTGACTGTCAATTGCTTATGAAATAATCTTTATAACTTTTAAATATGTTATTATGCAATGCTGGTAAAGTTGGCTCTTATAAGCATTACTGCCCACAAAGTTCATAATTTGACAATAATCTTAAAAAACATAATATTCACAATTTTTATAGCATTTCTATTTAGTTAAGCTTATTTTTATAAAAAAAGTTTATTTATTTTGAGAGAAAGAGCGACCATGGGCAGAGAGAAAGGGAGAGAGAGAGATCCCAAGTAGGCTTGGTGTTGTCGGTGTGGAGCCCGACATGTGGCTTGAACTCATGAACCCTGAGATCATGACCTGAGCTGAAATCAAGAGTCAGACATTTAACTGACTGAGCCACCCAGGTGCCACATTGGTAAGTTTACTTTTAATAAGGTCTCAAATATAGATAACTGTATGAATTAAGAGTTTTATCACAGTGTACTTTATATGCATAACCTATCTATCTGCCTACCTGCTTTACTTTTTTGAGAAATATAAGGAAAACTGTTCATTTAAAAATTGAAATCAAAAGGCAGACTTGCAAAACTACATATGTGGTATGATTATAAGTAGTTAAAAATATACCATAACCAGGGCTCGTGGGTGGCTCAGTCAGTTAAACTTCCTACTTCAGCTCAGGTCATGATCTTAGGGTTCATGGGCTTGAGCCTCGTGTTGGGCTCTGTGCTGATGGCTCAGAGCCCGGAGCCTGCTTTGGATTCTGTGTCTCCCCCTCTCTCTCTGCCTCTCCCCTGCTTGCACGCTCTCTTTCTCTCAGTAATAAAAAATGAATAAACTTTTTAAAAATACTATAACCATGTGGCTCAGTGATTGGAAAGAAAACACTAAACTGTTAACATTGCTAATGTTAAGGTAGAGGAAGTATGGTATATTTTCTTACTCTTTTGAATATTTACCAAATAGCATATAAAGTTGCAATGCTACTTTTATAATGAATATACGTTACTATGAAATAATGAGATATGTAATGGGAAAGAGGTATGAGGAAAGAGAGGAAGGCCTCTAATTATTCCCTTTGCTCATTCATGCTCGATAAGTTTGTGTACTGGGCCACTGGAGATATTGTCTCAAAAGGAACTCTCTAGTTTACAAACATAAATGCAGAATTTCAGGACCAGACTACATAGCAGGGGTGAGCGTAGAATCTAGGTATCTTGGGTTCAAGAGCAGAAGGTACAAAACCTTGGCTCTATGCCGTAGCATCTTATGCCAAAATAGAATTTTAGCTTTAGGGACATTCTTCTTGCCTACAGACTAGAAAAATCTATCATGTTAGATGTGTTTTCCATCAGCTGGCTTGTGTTTAAAACTTTACCTGCTTCTCTTTAACATATGTTCTGATTTTATGACTTTCTGTTCTCTGTTTCCTGTTTCTACTCTGTATTTGTCTTGGTCATTTCCCTTGCTCAGCCAACTGAAGAAGGAAAATCATGGAACTCAAGAATATTCTGGCTGAGTTCAACGACCCATTAGTGAGTCTGCACTCAAAGAAATGAAGGGGAAAAGGCAGAGAAAAATGTGCTTGTGTGGTAGAAGACTGGTGTATGGAGGGAAGGTAGTGATACTGAAGGGGAGACAGTCTTTGTGAAATCTATTCAGAAATTATCTCCACTTATAACATATTATCAGTATCTATCCACTCTTTTATCAATATGAGAACTTCCTTCAACAGACACATTTTCATTCCTTCATTTGAGACAAAGGCTTAAAACACAAATGTCAGTGAATGTGGTGATAGTGATACACAAAATTTATAAAAAGCTAATAATATAAAATTGTAGAATTTCAAGTTGGAAGAAAACATGTTGTCTACCTTCCTTTGCAGTAGGAGAATAATTCCTGCATCCATTTTCCCAAGAGATGGGCCTATAGATTATGTTAAAAAATCTTCTGTGGTGGAAATTCAGTACTTTTCCAAACGACTTTAAGATTATGCAACATCTATCCTTAGACAATTTTTTTTGGACTCATATCACATTCTTTCTTGAGAATAGGTTTGGATGGAGAAGAGGCATTGAGTGCGGATTGCAGGGGAGGACTGAGAAGGATTTTGAAAGCGGATATAAGGTAAATTGTGAAATTTACACTTTTGCCTAGGGCAAAGCTTGGACCAGATATCTTTGTGAATTTGGTTGCTGACGTAGAAACAGAAAGGTTCAGATTAAAGGGAGAATTTATGCACTTCTAGCCTATAGAGAGTTCTTTTAATTTTGTCAGTATATTTACCTAAAACTCTGCTGTGGGTCTAATGAAAATAACGTTTTCCTGACCTGTGTGTCTCTCTTCTTTTTTTAAAGAAAGACTTCACTTTTTAGAGAAAATTTAGGTCCATGGCACAGTTGCATAGAAAATACAGAGATTTCCCATATACCACAGTCCCCTGCACATGTACAGCCTGCTCTGTTATCAAACATTCCCCACCAGGGAGTACATTTGTTAAGTGATGAACCTTTATAGTGACACGTCATAATTACTCAAAGCCTCTAGTTTACGTTAGGGTCCACACTCAGTTCTGTACATTCTAAGGGTTTTGAAAATATATAATGACATATATCCACCATTATGGTATTACACAGAGTATTTTCATTGCCCTAAAAATCTGTGCTCTACCTATTCATTCCCTGTCCCCCCGTCCTCAAACCTTGGAGACCACCGATTTTATTTTTACTATCTTCAGAATGTTGCATAGTTGGAATTGTACAGTATGTAACCTTTTCAAATTGGATTCTTTCACTTAGTAATATGCATTTAAAGATTTCTCCATACCTTTTTTTTAAAAGTTTATTTTGTTTATTTTGAGTGAGAGAGCTTGCATGCAAGTGAGCAGGGGAAGGGAAGAGAGAGAGGGAGAGAGAGGATCCCAAGCAGGCTCTACACTGTCAGCATGGAGCCTAACGCAGGGCTCCATCTCATGAACTGTGAGATCATGACCTGAGCCGAAATCAAGAGTGGGATGCTTAACTGACTGGGACAACCAGGCGCCCCAGATTCCTCCATATCTTTACATAGCTTGATAGCTCATTTCTTTCTGGATATACCGTTGTTTATTTACTCATTCACCTACTGAAGGACATCTTAGTTGTTTCCAAGTTTTGGCTAAAGCTTGGAATTATGACTACAGCTTCTATAAAGAACCACATGCGGGGTTGTGTAGACATACGTTTTCAACTCCTATGAATAAATACCAACAAGTATGGCTGCTGGGTCATATGGTAAGAGTACATTTAGTTTAGTTTTTATTTTTTAATATTGGTTTATATTTGAGAGAGAGAGACAGACAGACAAAGTGTGAGTGGGGGAGGAACAGAGAGAGAGGGAGACACAGAATCCGAAGCACGCTCAGAGTCTGAGCTGTCAGCACAGAGCCCAACACAGGGCTCAAACACACGAGCCATGGGATCATGACCTGGGCCGAAGTCGAATGCTCAACCAACTGAGCCACCCAGGTGCCCCAAGTAGATTTAGTTTTGTAAGAAACTGACAAACTTTCTTCTAAAGTGCTTGCACCATTTTGCATGCCCACCAGAAAAGAATGAGAGTTCCTGTTGCTTCACATTCTCACCAGTGTTTGGTGTCACCAGTGTTTTGGATTCTGGCTAGTTCTAATGGGTTTGTCATAATATTTCATTGTTGCTTTAATTTGCATTTCCCTGATGGCAAATGATGTAAAACATCTTTTCCTATGCATATTTGACATCTGTACATTTTCTTTGGTGAGGTATTTATTAAGGTCTTTGGCCCAATTTATAATTGGGTTGTTGGTTTTTTTATTATTGAGTTTTAAGAGTCGTTCATATAATTTGGATGATGACCCTTTATCAGATGTGTCTTTTGTAGAATATTGTCTCCCAGTTTGTGGCTAGTCTTCTCATTCTCTTGACGGCATCCTTTTGAAAAGCAGAATTTTAAGAAATGATAATGAAGTGCAGCTTATCCACATTTTCTTTCATGGGTGGGACCTTTGGTTTTGTATCTAAAAGATACACACCCAAGGTTATCTAGATTTTCTCTTATGTTATCTTCTAAGAATTTTATAGTTTTGCATTTCACATTTATGTCCGTGATTCATTTTGAGTTAATTTTTGTGAAGAATATAAAGTCTATGTCTAGATTTGTTTGCATATGGATGCCCTCTTGTTCCAGATACATTCGTTTAAAAGACCACCTTTTCTTCATTGTATTGCCTTTGCTGATTTTTCAAAGATCAGTTGACTATATTTATGTTTTCTCTGCTTTTTCAAGTCTCACAGATCCTTTTTCAAGCCCACTTTTGGGACCCATTCTGAACTCACTAGTTGAGAATATTCCTTGTGAGGCTAAGGCAGGCTTGCAAGGTCTCCTGCTGTCGGGTGGCGACCAATAGCTGCCCCTTTTCTTATTGTTTCTGCTTGAGCAATATACCCCTTAGTGCTTTGTTGATTGAGATTAGGAATGGCTTGTCCCCTTGTTCTGGCCCTGGTATGATTATTGCATCTTGTTAGGGACTTATTGTGATATGGAAAGACATTAATGTTCAGTAGCCTGGAAATCATTATTAGAACTAAGTAATTGATAACTTCAAAAGTTTTATTAACAATTAATAAAATAATATTCCCATATAGAGTAACATGCTATTCCTGGGCATGGATGACGTTGTGGGAACTATAGGCTCTGTGGCTAATGCTAAAGAAATCTTCTTCTTTTGAGGTTGTGAAAGCAGACATTGTGTCTCCGGCAGATCCTGTTTTCCTCGATACTTCCCTTGAGCTATAAACAGGCTAATGAACGTTACTCATAAAAGATTGACCTTTACATATACAATTCTGTTTGCTTCTTGGTAAAAGGTTTTTCTCAAGGCTATACTGGAACATTGTATATCTTACTTTTGCTTAAACGTTGGAAAACGTGTACTCACACACACACAAAATACCTTCCATCGCCATATGATAAGCATGAGTGCCTGTAGCTAAGTTGTTTCACTAATGCTAAGATTATACCTGAGACTTCCGCAAAATCTATGTTATTCATCTACTAAGGCAAATGCCACTTTTCTTGTTCTCTGTACCTTCACATGTAAGTAAAGTTGAGAACCCAGGCTGAGCAGAGATGCCTGCCTGGTGATCAGAAAGAATCTTGGGGCTCTCTCATCCCTCCCTCACTGACACCATCCATCCTTTAGGGACCCCTGGATTGGCTGGAGGGATCCACTTTACTTATATTTCCATCACATTTGCTTTTGTTATTACCAAAGCATCACCCGTACTATCACAGTCTTATATCCATGAAGTTAGTTGTTCAACTAATATTGAACATTTACCACTAAGTGCCAAGCACTGAGCTCAACATTTCATGCTCATCATCTCATTAAATCCTCACAAACACCTTCTAAGGCAAACAATATTACGATGCATTACTCTCTTGCAGGAGATGAGGCCCAGAGATGTCAAGTAAATTTCTTATGACCCCAGCATTAGCAAATAGTAGAGACAAAGTGAGGGTTATAAACCAATTTTATATAACTCTAGAGTGAACTTTTACAGGGTGACTACTTCATTTTATTTATCTTTACATTTCTCACAGGTTGATAAAGCAATGAATGTTCGTGAGATTAAATTGATAGCCATTGCCCAAACTCAACATTTAAATTGCACCCTGGGCTACAAAAGAGTCTTTTTGTCTCTCTGTCTCTCTTTGCTGGGATAAAAACCCATTCAAACATTTGGAGCAGGACAAGCTTTCTATAGGGGCCTGGCTATATAGATGGATTTCAAGAATGGGTTGAAGAGCTCCTGTTTCTTCTACTTCTCTAATCTTGCCAGGAACTCTGCTTACTGAGATTCTGATCCATATCATAAGACTTTATCCTTGTGAAAATGGAAATAATGTAGGAAATAGTAACAGATCAGTAATTTATAAACTGGTATGAATAGATTTCTTCTATGAACAAATATTGATCACAGGGGGAAATCAGTTACACCAATGACAGATATGGAAGGCTAACATAAAATGGGACACAAATGAACAGATGGAGATACTGTCCTTTTGAAAATATAACTGAGGGTTTTGTTAAAGTTTATCTACTGGCATTAATTAATAAAGCTAAATGATATTAATGTCATTGAGATTTAGATTTGTGAGATCTGTGGTATAGAAATAAAGTCTTTATGTAGAGAGGTACATTTCTAGTGGGATACAGTATTTATTTCTATTATCTTCTATTACCTAATGCCTTCTTCTAGATTCAGTCCAATTTCTGTATGCATTTGGGTATAAATATGAATTATATACTTTTTTCTTGAATATAAACTATGGAGAATGGAAAGAGTATTGTGGAAAGTAAAAATAAACAAGTGTATATCATTTATATATAGGCTCACATTTTTATATGCATATATTTGGATCATTGGCTTATTTATCATCAACTAATTATGACATGGCTGATACTAAAATAAGATTGTCACCTGATGACAAATTTTCCATGGAGAAAAGGATTCTGAGATGTGTCAGTTTGTATAACAATAAATCAGATTGGGAGAAATTATATAGAAACTGGTAAAAAGAGTTGATTCCTGGGGCTCCTAAGTGGCTCAGTCCATTGAGCGTCCAACTCTTGATTTTGACTCAAGTTATGGTCTCATGGTTCATTGGTTTGAGCCCCATGTCAGGCTCCAGGCTTACAGCAAAGAACCTGCTTGGGATTCTCTCTGTCTCTCTGTCTCTCTCTCTCCATATAAATAAATAAATCTACAAAGAGTTGATTCCTGCAAGAGGTTTGCTAACTATAAAGATAAGTTATTCTGCTACTTAATCTAATAAATGAAAAACCTGAGAGGCCAAATATGACACATGACTCAGCACCAAGGCCAGAGTTAGTACGCGTCTCCTTTCCCTTTCTGGCCTTCTTTTGCTTGTAGCCACTGCCTCAGAAATAATTCTACCAGGAAAATATTTTCACAGTTATTTGTGGTCTTATATCATGATTATTGCTGTACTTTTCCAGGACCCCCTGTTGCACAAACATGCAGAACTACACTTCTGTGACGGAGTTCACCCTTTTGGGAATTCCGAATACTGAAGGGCTGGAGAATATGCTGTTTGTCCTATTTCTGACTTTCTACCTCTTCACCCTACTGGGGAACCTGCTCATCTTCCTCACCATTTTGGTTTCCTCCAACCTGCATACCCCCATGTATCTCTTCCTGGGAAACCTGTCTGTGTTTGACATATTTTTCCCTTCAGTGAGTTCCCCCAAAATGATGCTCTACCTAATGGGGCAAAGCCGGACCATCTCTTTTCAGGGCTGTGCCTGCCAGCTCTTCTTCTACCACTTCCTGGGTGGCACTGAGTGCTTCCTGTACACTGCAATGGCCTACGACCGTTTTGTCGCCATCTGCCATCCCTTGCGATACACAGTCATCATGAACCACAGGGTGTGTACTGGCTTGACGTTGGGCACTTGGCTGGGTGGCTGTCTGCATGGAAGTATCCTCACATTTCTGGTCTTTAAGTTACCCTTCTGTGGCCCCAATGAGGTGGATAATTTCTTCTGTGATATCCCATTGGTGCTACCCCTGGCCTGTGCAGACACCTCTCTAGCTCAGACAGTGAGTTTTACTAATGTGGATGTTGTGACTCTTACCTGCTTTTTCCTTATCCTTACTTCCTATGGTCGCATCGTCTTTTCCATATTGAAAATCAGCACTTCTGAAGGCAGGCGCCGAGCTTTTTCAACATGCAGTGCCCACCTGATTTCAATCTTCTTGTTTTATGGGCCAGTGATGCTCATCTATCTCAGGCCTGCTTCCAGCCCCTGGCTAGACTCTGTTATTCAGGTGTTAAATAACATTGTCACTCCTTCTCTTAACCCTTTGATTTATACCTTAAGAAACAGGGATGTGAAATTGGCTTTGAGGAGGGTATTCACTCAAGTGGTCCACATTTCTGGGATATAAGGTATAGAGGAAATTCCTCTCCGAAATTATTTGGGGAGTTGCTTCAGATCCACTACTCTGAGAACAAGATTGTTGCTAAATAGTGAGCTGGGTAAAGTTACTACCAGTTGTTTCTTAGGAGGCCTGACAGTCAACATGGTAGGGGTCAGTTGAGCCTCTTAATTTAGCCCCATATGGAAATTTTCCAGATTAACCCAACCTTTTCTCTTTTTTTTAAAAAAAGTTTTTTAAGTTTATTTATTTATTTTGAGAGAGAGAAATAAAGAGAATAGGGGAGAGACAGAGAGAGAGTGGATCCCAGGCAGACTCTGCACTGTCAGTGCAAGCCCCACGTGGGGCTTCAACTCACAAATGGAAAGATCATGACCTGAGCCAAAATTAAGAGTTGCCACTTAACCAACTGAGCCACCCAGGTGCCCCTGCCTTTTCTCTTTTTAATTTGCAAAAACAATGTATCTTTTCCACCTCCCACAATCTCTACTTGTTGGAACTCTGTTTTGACCGATTACCATAAAGCTTCAAGTTTTTAGAGGCTATGGACTGTCTTCCATCCCTTCTTCCTCCCTTTCTTGCTTCCTTCTTTCCTTCTCTGCTCCCTCCCTTCCTTCCAAAATGTATGCCTTACTCTATTCTATTATAGTCTTTCTCTGGCCATTCAACAAAACTAGGTTTTATGGTTGACACATTATAAATTAAAACATAAGATTGCACAGTTTGCTAAATTTAAGTTTAAACTTAGCTTATATAAACTTGGGCTTTTACCCTATCTTCCCATTGGAAAAATAATTCCATTTGGAGCTTTATTCCTTTGACCCTCAGAGATGTCTGGCATTGGACTAGACTCATTATATCTCAAGTGAGAAGCTGGTCATGAATCTATTCTTACAAGATAAGAGAATGGAGCCCTTTAAATTTGTAGAGGAGAGCCTTTTCGAGCCAGAATCCTCTATACACTGTAGATATTTTCTGTTTCTTAAAAATACAATATATCTGTAATTAATTGAAATGGAACCAGTAATATTTATTATTGATCTTTCAACATTTAAATTTTAACATTTAATTAAATGAATTTCACAGTAATTATCAATTCTGTTCAGAGGCATCCACTCAAACACCTAGAACAATAGCTAACATTTAAATCTTACTATGTTTATGATGGTGTTCTATGCACTTTCCATGTATTAACTAAGTTAACTCACAAAATCCTAACAGGTGAATACTGTGATAGCCTTCTTTTATAGATGAAGAAACTATGGTCAGAGAAGTATTCACACAAGGGAATTTGAATCAAGAACTAAACTTTTAATGCCCTATAAGAAGAAGTGAAAAATCATAAATTTTGTGTAGTCATAGCTATCCTTATATCTTGCTTTTTTGTCAGAGGCCGGCTCTGGCTGGGTCCAGGGGTCCCTGAAGGATGGATGGTGTCGGCGAGGGAGGGATGAGAGAGGCCACAAGAATCTTTCTGGTCACCAGGCAGGCATCTCTTCTCTGACTGGAGCTCAACTTTATTTTATAATTAAGTGTTTGGGGGACGGCACAGAAGTGGCATTTGCCTTAGACAATGATTTCTGATAACAAACTTCTTTGATATGTAAGAATTTCCCAGAACATAGATTTGTAGAAGACTCATGCATAATCTTTATCAACAGTGATTGAGGTAGGTGATTTAGATGCTTATCCTGTGGGGAAGGAAGGTATCTTTAGCATACAAGACAATGTTTTTAACATAAAAAGGGTGAAGTTACTTCTTTGTGAGCAGAGGTCAATAGCTTGTTTAAGGAGAAGTATTAAGGAAAACAGGTCTTTCAGGAAACACCTCTGCTCCCATAATCGCAAAAGAAGTTCCTCAATAGGCTCCTTCACAGGGAGCAATCAGCATATTCAAGGCTGGAATAAGTCACTCCAAATACTGATCACAAATGCCTTGGGGGATCGGTGCTCCAAGCATAAACAATTGGATGGGGGTGGATATCTGTCCTTAACTCTAAATTAGGCTCTTTGCCCAGACTCAATTGTAACTCTTGTGTTCTTAGCCCCCTTTAGTCTTGGATCTGCAAGGCCCATAGGAAGAGTCTTTTGACAATCATCCACAGTGTTTAATCTAAAATCTCTTTTGAAAAGGTGGGAATATGCTTTTCATTACGAGGAATCTGTGTGGGGAATATCAGTCTGATTTGGAATATTGTGAGGCCTGGTCAATACCAGCAGGCTCATTTCCAACATGAGCCAGTAGTAGCAGGAGGAGATACCAGTTTTTGTTTCTCATGGCAGGAGCTGTGCAAACGCTGCCATTTCCTCGCTATGACTACCATCCAGAGAGGCCGGTGCGGCTCCCAGCATCTCCTCCTTTTCTATTATATATTTTTAAAAAACTGGAAAGAGACAAAGGACAATTAATGTGGCTCCAAGGATCAGACAAATATTTATAAGAAAAGGAAGCTATGATTACTGACAAAATTATGCAGTCGTTTAGAAAGGACACTGCTACCTGAGAAGGAAAAACAAAGGTAATAGAATGAGGGAAGTATCAAAGAGGATAGGACCTGCCGCAGACAGATGTCTGTTCCCATAATCACAAAGGGAGAGACTCCTACAATACTTTTTTTCACAGTGTGCAATCATCATATCTGGGCCAGAATAAGGGGACAGTTTCTTCCAATATCAATTAACAAGGTAACTTGGGGGTTGGTGCTTAAGCAGAAATAACTGAGTGGGGGTGGATATTGTTCACCATCTGACGGCAAGAGACCATGCAAACTTGCCTTAACCTCACAAGGAGTATTTTCAACTTATGAGTTCAGAAAGGCTCCTAACACTTTTTATATACCACTTACTGTTCTAATGTTTTGCCCATTAACATAATGTTTTGCACATATTAACTAATATAATCTTAACAGCATCTCCATTTGGCAGATATAATTACTCTCCTAAATTATAGATGAGAAAACTGAGTAAGTTATTATTTAACATTTAAATCAGTGACTAGCCAAGAATACAATTAAGTCAGGACAGCCTTTAGGGTAACATCAAATATGTATTGGTAGTTTATATTTATATAGTGCTATCCAAAGAGGGTGGAGTAGTGAGCAAGATAGATACTATCTCTGTCCTTATAGAATGCAAAACATATTGGAGAAGACAGACATGGAACAGATACCCAATACATGATTGGGATAAAGGCTTTGAATAAAAATAGAACAGACTGTGAAAACTAGCTTTAGATGTTAAGTATAAAGACAGAGGAAGAAAGAAAAATAGAAAAATCAACAAAAACCAGCAAAAATGGAAACCCATAGGACTTACCTGGAGACAAGAAGGACCAAATATATTATTATATATTATTCAATTTCTGTTCCTGCAATGGTGAACTTGGCTAACTTGAACACTATTACTCCTCCTACCTGGCACTCTGAAATAAATTAAAATGACACCCATGCAATGAATGGAATGGCACTTTCAAAAATGGATTTTGATTAATATTGTTCAAAATACTTTAAAACTGTTTTACACACCAAGGTGTCCAGTTACCTGGTGTCCTGTGTTTTAGGGAAAAGAAGGCTCTCTGTTGATAGGGACCTTCATAGTAATAAACACATTGCCTAAAAATATTTATTTACTTATTTTGAGTGAGAGAGCATGAATGGGATGGGTGGGGGGAGAGAGTGGGGTGAAGGAGAATCCCAAGCAGGCTCTGCACTGACAGCAGGGCTCAATCCCACGAACATGAGGTCATGACCTGAGCTGAAAATCAAGAGTCAGATGCTCACCCAGGTGCCCCTAAACACATTACTTAAAAAGAAAAATAGACAAATTTAATGAATGGCCTACTTTCTCAGCTAATCTGCAAACTTTCTAAGATAAAAATTACATCTCTCCATCTCTCTAGTGCACCTCACACAGTGCTCTTTGCATAGTAGGTACTTTCTCCAATCTGTTCTAAAATTTAAGAATTCTATCCCTATTCAAACTGGTGAAAGAGCTACCAACTACTGTCTCTGATTCAAAGTTTAGAAAATGATTTCCCTTACCCTTGGGAAATTTGGCTGATCAAACCTATGAAGGGATAAATAAGTCAAAGCTGCCTCTGTAACTGTTGGGCTAGGTATGCCTTTAATTTTTGCCACTTCAGTCATAATCTTTTCTTATCAGCCCAATATAGTCACACATTGTGAGATGTGTTAAGTCAACTCACTGTCATCCAAAAGCATCCACAGATTCATCTTCTACCCTCATTGACTTTTTTCCCCTGAGCTGCCCACAAATTGATCCATTTCTTAGGCAATTACCAACCTGTGGTGTTATCTCCTACTTATCGATGTGTGAGGGGACCCACAAACAACACTCTTGATTCCCTCCCAAGTCCAGACAGAAGTAGTTGAGATAAAAGACAAAGCCATCAGACTCCAAAATAGTAACCTGATTACTGATAGTTAAGTTATATGATTACCAAATTAAGAAATAGGGTTCAGACCTGTGGCCAAATATGTTTCCTAATCTATTTCCCCAGTGAAGGTACTTGGTCCCCCCCTCCCTTTTTTCCCCCTGTTCCTGGAATCTTTCTCAAAGAAGTTAGTTTATGTTTCTCCTTCCCTTATATACTGATTTGGGCAATATGTCCCACTGTAGCTGTAGCTGGATTACCAGTTTCTAAGGCACGTGGTAGCCTGATTGATAGCCCAGCTATTAGCAAGCAAGCTAGGCAGGGAGGTGCCCTTCTCCATCTGCTGCTGTGGTGTGAGCAAATACAACAAAAAGCAGAGAAGACTCCAAATTTCAACACAGTAATAGCTAACATTTCAAAATGAAGTATTTCAATTTCCCAAAAATTGTTGTGGCTTCAAGCTGTTTTGAAATAACTTACATCTGAAAGATATTAGACAATCCTTATATGTGTTCTGTGTATATAAACTGCACAGGGCTGACCCAAAGGATAAGGATGGAGGCCTCTTTGAAACACTAAGTAGTAAGAATATACATATGAATGGTGACATTGGATGTCTGTCAAAATTATCTAAAATTCAGTTTGATATGAGGTTTATTACTAATATCAGAAAGAAGATATGGTGATATTCTCAACAGAAGATTTTATGAAATAGAAGATATTGTGAAAATCTCAAAGAAGAATTTACAGTCTTTGGTGATAGATGGAAAGGGAATGGATACACGCAAAGATTTGTTTGGGATTTTCAAAGGGATATTATTCCTAATATTCAGGACTGGAAACAACAGGTGTTGGTGAGGATGTAGAGAAAGGGAAGCCCTCTTGCACTGTTGGTGGGAAAGCAAACTGGTGCAGCCACTCTGGAAAACAGTATGGAGTTTCCTCAAAAAGGTAAAAATAGAACTACCCTACAATCCAGCAATTATACTACTAGGTATTTACTCAAAGGATACAAAAATACTAATGCAAAGGGATACATGCACCCTGAAGTTTACAGAAGCATTATCAACAATAGACAAATTATGGAAAGAACCCTAATATCCAGTGACTGATGATTGGATAAAGAAGATATTGTATATATACATATATATATAATATATATATATAAGACATGATAGAGTATTATGCTAAGCAAAATAAGTCAATCAGAGAAAGACACATACCACATGACTTCATTCATGTAGGATTTAAGAAACAAAATGAACAATCATAGGGAGATAAAACAGATAAGAAAATCAAGAAACAGACTCAACCATAGAGAGCGAACTGAGGATTGTTGGAGGAAAGTCAGGTGGAGGGATGGGTTAAGTAGGTGATGGGGATTAAGGAGGGTTGCTGTGATGAGTACTGGGTGTTGAATGGAAGTGTTGAAATATTATATTGTACACCCAAAACTAATATTACACTGTATGTTAACTAACTGGAATTAAATTTAAAAATGTAGTTAAATTTAAAAAACTAGGAACATCCTAAATGCCCATCATCTGGGGAAAGAATAACCAAAATGTGGTATCCCTATCGTCTAGAATATTATTTGGCAATAAAACAGACAAACTAATTATACATGTTATATTATGGATGAACCTTAACAACACTGTGCTACTGAAAGAAGACAGCTTTAAAAGTCTTGTCTTATTTCATTCTATTTATATGGAATGCCTAAAAAAGACAAATTTATACAGAAAAAAAACAAATTAGTAGTTGGTTTCCTGGGGAGGGGACGAGGAGTGGGAATTGATCGTACATTGATCCCAGAGAAATTTTGGGGGCAATGAGAGTGCTCTGACTTTTGACACTGTTTGCACAACTCTATAAATTTACTGAAAATATTTAAATTGTACACTTACCTGTAGAATTTTATAATATGTAAATTATTCCTTGATAAAGCTGTTGAAAATAAAAAAGAAGTAGATGTTGAACAGATGGATAGTATAGAAGAAATACCAACTGACAGGGACATTTCAACCTGCTTTACAGGCATCCTGAGATGGTAAAGAAAAGTGTGTCAAATAACCGTAGCAGAACACTTGGTTATAATCGTCCTGTTCACCCTGATCTAACTCTACACTATGCTTAGTAACACCCTCCTGAGAGAGTATTTAGCTTTGAATGTAATATTTTTCCCTTTGGAAATGAATATGCCGACCTAGTAGTTTAGGCTATATAGTAAATATGGAGATTTATTTTTCTTTGTAAATTTATATATTGATATTAATATATAATGTGTAAATCATATATTCATAAACTCATGTGTAAACCATATGTATAGTAGTCTTTTCAAAGTGAATGTCCTGGGACACCTGGGTGGCTCAGTCGGTTAAACGTCTGACTCGTGATCTGGGCTCAGGTCAGGATCTCATGGTTCATGGGATTGAGCCCTGTATTGGGCTCTGCACTAATAGAACACAGCCTGTTTGGGGTTTTCTCTCTCTCTCTGTCTCTCTCTCTTTGTGTGTGTGTCCCTCCCCTGCTTGCTTGCTCTCACTCTTTCAAAATAAATTAAAAAATTAAAAAAATAGTTAAAAAAAAGAAGGAAGTATGTCCTATGAAACTGACTGGCTGGGTGACAAATGAATTTCTGCAACAGATACTTGTTGAATGAATTAATGACATGGAAAGCTTAGGAGAAATACTTAATATAAAGAATAATACAATCTTGGGCTATTTTGTTACTTGTTACTTTAATGACTCATAAGATTTTGTCGAGAACAGCAGTTCTGGGAAGTCAAAATGAGATGGTATACATAGAAGCTCATTATGGCTTGTATCTTTTCCTAGTGTGTGTGTGTGTCTGTGTGTCTGTGTGTGTGTGTTTTAATGAGTTATAAAGACAGTAATTATAAAATACATAAACCCCTTGAAGAATTAATTCTTGGAACTACTTATATATTGTATTTATTATATACAATAAAGATAAATAAAACAAATAGAAACAGATTTTTTAAAAATGGATGTTAAGGTTCTAAAGAGTTATTTCTTAAAAATGGAATAATTTCTAAATTATTCAAATCTCATATGCATATAAAAAATATATAATTTGAACCAAGCTACAGTAATTAAAGTATGCTAAGATAAATTTCAGTAGCATTCTTAAAGGAAAATAGCTTACCATTAGAAAGTGATAAGCTATAAATTCAGGAAGTGAAAATGGGACATTAAAAAGATAAATATACAAAAAAAACAGTTGCAGATGTGTTTGTTTTGTTTTAACACCAACTGGGGTTGTTGCCTCTTTTCTTTGAGTAGCTCCTTTCCTAAACCACAGCCCCTTCTCAGACCCACATCTTCGAAGCACAGGGCTATGGGGCAACTCAAATCTCTGACCACAAAGGAGGGCTTCCTGTCAGAGCAAACACATGCTCAAGAGTTATTATGAATCAGAGATTTAAAAACAGAATACAACAAAATACCACTACCTGACTGCACTTTCATCTAAGAAGTAATGAGGTAGAAGCAATGGGAAGGAGGAAAGAGGGAGAGGAGGAAGAAGTCCCCACTTTAATTGCTCTCTTTGCTCTACATACTTTCTAGTCAGTACCCACTGAGTAAAAAGACCCCAAGAAACACAGAGAAGACATTTATTCTCTCTGGAGGCTATGCATGCTCTTCCTTCACTCAGGAAACAGAGGCACCAGTGGGGCTAGATTTTCAGGCCCGAGTGGATGAGTTTGAAAAAGAGGAACCTTTGGCTTTCCTGGCCTCAGAGTCTGGCTCTCATGTTCCACAGGGTCTAAAAGCAAAGGAAACAGAAGGTAGATGTGGGGCTTGGCTTTCAGCCCAAGTTGGCTATTTTCCTTCAGACCTGTGAGTGCTTTCTCTGAAGAGTGCTTCTCCTCATCTGATGAGTCATGCTAAAGGAGGGAATGGGACATGGGAGTTGGCTCTATTTGAGTTCGGGCTAATATTGCCTTAGACTTCATTGTCCTTTCTGAAGATAGTTCCTGATTAATGAAGATCAACCTTAAAACCTCCACCACCTCAAAATGGTGATTGCATATATCCAGTCATATTGCAGATATAATTGTTATTCAGAGATTAAATTTTATATTGAAAGAAGATGGTTATTTTTAATATCGCTAATTGCCTATTGTTTTTTCCTACATTCAACATTATTTTTTCCAACTTGTTTTACTCTATTCTCACTAGATAATTCTGTTTTCAGCTGTCTAGCTCATGACAGAGAAAGCAGTTCTGCAAATCATTCATAACTGCTGCAAGTCAACCAAACAGATTAAGTTCTGGTTAAAACCAGAATATTAGCACATTGAATGAATTTTTTTAAACAAGGTGGGTAGGATCAGGCTACAGACTTTATGTACATTAAAAAGCATTAATCCTCACAAGAATCATAAGACATTATTACATTATGTATACAGATACAGAGGAGAGCTAGAGATTGATTTTAGTTCTCCAAAATCACAGAGCAGGGAGTAGATTTAACATTCAAGCTTGGGGCACCTGGGTGGCTCAGTCGGTTAAGCCTCCGACTTCGGCTCAGGTCATGATCTCACGGTTTGTGGGTTCGAGCCTCGCGTCGAGCTCTGTGCTGACAGCTAGCGGAGCTATTTCAGATCCTGTATCTCTCTGTCTGACCCTCCCCTACTCACGTTATCTCTCTCTCTCTCTCTCTCTCAGAAATAAATAAAACATTAAAAAATATTTTAAAAAATCAAACTCAGATATAGTTACTTGAAGCTATATTTTCCTCCTAGTTTATTCTGCCTCTAGTGTTATCTCTTTATTTTTCTTCTGAAGAAGCAGAAAAAATAAACAAATGATTTCCCTCAGAGTTGCACATTGATTAGTGACAGAATTGGACTGATTCCTATTTCCAAGTTCTTTACAGTATGTAGGTATTATCGGTTTCCAGTGGGGTCTCTGAAAATATTAGCACTTTGGGAAAAGTTCACCTCAGCAAGATTATTCTTTGATCTCTCAGAACCAACTAGCTATGGAGATGATGACTCATACTACCACAACTGAGTTCCTCCTGATGGGAATCCCTTGCGCAAAAGGCCTGGAAAAATGTACTTTTCATTTTATTTCTGGCCTTCTACCTCTTCACCCTGCTCATCTTCCTCACCATTCTGGTTTCCTCCAACCTGCACACCCCCATGTATCTCTTCCTGGGAAACCTGTCTATGTTTGACATATTTTCCCTTCAGTGAGTTCCCCCAAAATGATGCTCTACTTAATGTAGCAAAGCCGGACCATCTCTTCGCAAGGCTGTGCCTGCCAGCTCTTCTTCTACCACTTCCTGGATGGCACTGAGTACTTCCTTTACACTGCGATGGCCTACGACCGTTTTGTCGCCATTTGCCACCCCTTGCGATACACAGTCATCATGAACTGCAGGGTGTGTACCAGGTTGACATTGGGCACTTGGCTGGGTGGCTGTCTGCATGGAAGTATCCTCACATTTCTGGTCTTTAAGTTACCCTTCTGTGGCCCCAATGAGGTGGATAATTTCTTCTGTGATATCCCGGTGGTGCTGCATCTGGCCTGTGAAGACACTGCTCTAGCTCAGACGGTGAGTTTCACAACGTAGGTGTTGTTGCGTTCCTGTTTTCTTCTTATCCTCACTTCTTACACTCGCATTGTTATTTCTATATTGAAAACCAGCTCCTCAGAAGGGAGACACAGAGCCTTCTCAACCTGCAGTGCCCACCTGACTTCCATCTTGCTCATCTATGGACCAGTGGTCCTCATTTATGTCCAGCCTGCCTCCAGCCCCTGGCTGGATTCTGTGGTTCAGGTGTTAAATAATATTGTTACCCCTTCCTTGAATCCTATGATATATGCCTTGAGAAACAAGGATGTGAGGTTGGCTCTGAGAAAAGCAGTAATCCAAGGAGTACATACTTGTGGGGCATAAGCTTTTATGTCATTGTCCCTACAACTTTGCCTTTATCTGGGGCAACTAGTCCCATATAGTTGGTGTGATTGCTAAGTGAGGTTTGGGACAAATAGGTGAATTTGAATAGATTTAGTATGATTTATGTGTATATATTTATATAATTGTTTAATCCCAATAATTGTATTATCCCAATACTACACTGGGATAATATATAAGTATAAGAGGATATTAAGGCATTGGGAAGTTTAAGACACCCCAGTGTCACACAGTTAGAAAGATGCTGAGCTAGGGTGTGAAAAGAATGTTCTTAATCTGGTGCTAATGCTGTCTCTGTAATGTAAGGATTACAGCATGAATACGTACTTCTTCCAAAAACTTCTTACCAATAGTTTTCAGTATACCAATACTGAATACCAATAGTATTCCTTGGCTAAATTAATTCCTAGATATTTTATTCTTTTGTATACTATTATAAATGGGATTGCTTATTTAATGTCTGTTTGAGAAGTTTCATTGTCAAAAGTACACAGAAATACAGTTGATTTTGTATATTGCTCTATTCTGCAATCTCTCTGAAGTCTTTCATTAGTTCTAATAGGTTTTTAGTTGATTCCATAGTATTTTCTATACACATGATTATGTCATTTGCAAATAAAGATACTTTGACTTTTTCTTTTCTCAAATGGATGCTTTTGTTCTTTTTTCTTATTTATTTATTTAAATTTTATTTAAATACATTAGTTAACATATAGTGTAGTATTGGTTTCAGAGCTAGAATTTAGTGGTTCATCAGGTACATATCACAGCCAGTTCTCATCCCACCAAGTGCTGTTCTTAATGCCCACCACCCATTCAACCCATCCCCCACCCAGCACCCCTTCAACTACTCTCAGTTTGTTCTCTATATTTAAGAGTCTCTTATGGTTTGCCTCCCTCCTGTTTTTATATTAATTTTCCTTCTCTTACCCTATGTTTATGTGTTTTGTTTCTTAAGTTCCACATGAGTGAAATCACATAAAATTAATTTTCTGAGTTATTTCATTTAGCATTGTACATTCTAGTTCCATCCATGTTGTTGCAAATGGAATGATTTTATTCTTCTTGATCTATGAGTAATATTCCATTATATGTATGTATGCATATATTTCACATCTTCTTTATCCATTCATCAGTTGATGGATGTTTGGGCTCTTTCCATAATTTGGTTATTGTTGATAGCGTTGCTATAAACATTGGCGTGCATGTGTCCCTTTGAATCAGCATTTTTGTAGCCTTTGGATAAATACCTAGTAGTGCAATTGCTGGATCATAGGGTAGCTCTATTTTCAATTTTTTGAGGAGCCTCCATAAGGCTTCCCAGAGTGGTTGCACCAGTTTGCATTCCCAAAAAGAGTACAAAAGGATTCCCCTTTCTCCACATCTGTTGGTTCCTGTTAATTTCAGCCATTCTGACAGGTGGTACTTATTTGTGGTTTTGATTTGTATTTCTCTGATAAGGAGTGATGTTGAACATCTTTTCATGTGTCTGTTAGCCATCTGGATGTCTTCTTTGGAAAAAGTGTCTGTTTATGTCTGTTGCCCATTTCTTCACTGGATTATTTAGTTTTCGGGTGTGGAGTTTGATATGTTCTTTATAGATTTTGGATAGTAACCCTTTATCTGATATGCCATTTGCAAATATCTTTTCCCATTCTGTTGGCTGCCCTTTTGTTTTGTTGATTGTTTCCTTCGTTGTGCAGCTTTTTATCTTGACAGGGTCTAGGTAGTTCATTTTTGCTTTTGTTTCCCTTGCCTCTGGAGACATGTCTAGTATGAAGTTGCTGTGAGGGTACTTGGGTGGCTCAATCGGTTAAGCAGCAGACTTTGGCTCAGGTCATGGTCTCATGGTTCACGAGTTCAAGCCCTGCATCAGGCTCTGTGCTGACAGTTGAAGCCTGGAGCCTGCTTCGGATTCTGTGTCTCTGTCTCTCTCTGCCACTCCCCTGCTCACACTCTGTCTCTCTGTCAAAAATAAAAAAAAACATTAAAAAAACTTTTTAAAAAAGTTGCTGTGGCTGAGATCAAACAGGTTGCTACCTGTGTTCTCCTCTAGGATTTTGATGGTTTTTTTGTCTTCCATTTGGGTCTTTCATCCATTTTAAACAGCAAACTCATTATTATACTTGGAAGTTACTTGATTAAAAATTTGGGAATTTAATTTCTGTTTAACTTTATGATAGCTAACCTGCTGTCTTGTTATTTAATATTTTAATGCATTCCCAATATTAATCTATCTGTGGACTCGTAGGATAAACTAGTCATTGATATTGAGTTTTTTTAGTATTTGCTTAAAATTCACTTGTTTGGATTTTATTTAGAGGTTCACATCTATTTTAATTATGGATTTGGTGGCATGTTTTTAAAACCAATTTTTAGTTTCATCTGTTACCTTTGTAAAATAAATCAGATAAACATGCTGATTAAATTTTGTGTGCTCTGGAAAAGAACACAGGAGGGTTATCTGTTTCTTCAAATAGTCTATAATGTCTTCTGGTTGTCATGTATTTTTTATAAGTAATTCTTTAAAAGTGCTTTTCTTTTTTTTTTTCATAACCATCAATTTATTCTGATTTTTTATTTTTCCCTTGAGTTGTTCTTTTGATGAATACTTTCCTACTGAAAATTTTCTTTTATTTAAGTCAGTGACTTTCACACTTTAGTTTAAATCACCTTGAGTCTGGGATTAGAGATTGCAATTTAAAAATACAGTTCCTGTGTGTCATCCCCTAGAGATTCTGATTCATAAAGTCTTAAGAGAGGACCAGGAATCCCTATTTTTGACAAACACTCTCAAGGGATTAATTTGGGCTTTCAAGTTGATCAGAATAACTACCTTAACTTTTTCCTTTATATCCATTATTATATTCCCATGCTCAATCTTCTGTTTTATTTTGCACTTTCTCATTGTCTACATAAAATAGATTTGCCAAAAGTTTGTCTTTTATTCAGTTACTTCCTGAAAGAAAAACTTTTAAATCCATTTATTAGTTATCTTGACATTTGGTTTTGAGGTAGAAGATGCTGTATTGAATCTTGGTTACTCATGGATTCCAATATCATTCATATCTGTCTTTTTTTTAAACTTGGGTCTTTTCTCTTGTTTTCTATAAAGTTATAAGTACATGTACGATGTTTTCACCCCCATGGTTAATTATAAAGAGCTGTAGATTATTTTTTTAAGTTTGTTTTGAGACAGAGAGAGCACATGTGTGATTCAGGGAGAGGGAGAGAGTGGGAGAAGGAGAGAGAAGGAGAGAGAGAATCCCAAGCAGGCCCCATGTTCTCAGCACTGAGCCCAGTGCAGGGCTCGAACTCCTGAACCATGAGATCATGAGCTGAGCCAAATCCAAAAGTCAGACACTTAACCAACTGAGCCACCCAGGCACCAGAATAGCTGTAGATTTTTTTAAACTTTGCTTTTTAAGTGATTGTTTTATATCTTACTTGTTAGAAAATATGAATGATATGTTTTACATTTTGGACTTGATTAAGGATATTTTCATATTCTAACATATGAGCAAGTTGTGTCATTGTCCATGTATACCAGCATCCAAAACAGGCTTGCACTGTGCTGAAATTTTAAAACGAATGTAAGCATTCGATTGTTTTGAACTTCATAATTTGTTTTTTGTTTTAATATTTTCTGATACTATACTATTTAAGGGCTATAGCAAACAAAAGTATGATAATATTTAACTTGAGGCATAAAAATTATTAACATTCAGGCTGTAATTGAAGAGGGAAAAAAGCCTTTGAATTTCACCATTGGATTTCTGAATGGGGGGTTTTCTTACTTTTACAAAAAATCTTAACAAGTTTCTCTTTATCTAAACTTGGCACCACCTTGACTCTTCTTCTTATAGACCACGCGTCTCTCACTTTTATCACCTACAGTGCATTAGTTACAGAGCTTTCTCCCTATTTATCCTATACAACCAAGGAACCGCCTCCTTCCTCCCTCTAACTGCAGCTTTCCAGCTATGGATTGCTATCTGTCAAGGGCTGTAGAAAGGAGTACTGATGGAGGAGAGCGTTTATGGGAACTTGGCAAAGTCAGAGTCAGAAAGTGATGGATTTGAGACCAGACGCTAGACTTACTCTTCCTCATTCTTTCTTCTTCCTTAACCTGAATTTTTTTTTTAATTAGAGGTCAATTCATGGTGAGGTCATGATTTCCAGTCTCTCTCTCTCTCTCTCTCTCTCTCTCAATGTTTTCTTTATTTCTGAGAGAGAGAGAGAGAGAGAGCGAGCAAGGGGTGGGTCAGAGAGAGAGGGAGACACAGAATCCGAAGACAGGCTCCAGGCTCTGAGCTGTCAGCACAGAGCCTGACGTGGGGCTCAAACCCACGAACCTTGAGATCATGACCTGAGCCGAAGTCCAACCCTCAACTGACTGAGTAACCCAGGTGCCCCTTCCATATTGTTTTCGGTCTTACACCTGATACTTATACTTACTGTCTTAGCAATTTTGGACTTAATTCCATATTGGTTTTGGTGGGAAACTTGTCAATTTCTATGGCAGAGTATAAGAAACTTCTTATTAATATAATTTAGAAAGTAGCCTTCTTGAGCACATTACTAGATTTTATATATGTATATATACATATATGTGTGTTCACTCAAAGAAAATGAAAAAATCTCATTAATCTGTTTCTTTAATAAAATAATATTTAAAAAATTATTTTTCATGTTTTATTTATTTCTGAGAGACAGGAGGATCAGGGGAAGGTCAGAGAGAGAGGGAGACACAGAATCTGAAACAGGCTTCAGGCTCTGAGCTGTCAGCACAGAGCCGGATGCAGGGCTCGAACCCATGAACCGTGAGATCATGACCTGAGCTAAAGTCAGATGCTTAACCGACTGAGCCACCCAGGCACCCCAATAAAATAATATTTTTGCATTATTTGTGTTTGAGTTGCATCTACTTATTAATGAATTAAACACAGTAAATAAATTAAACTCACTATAAATTGTTGGTCCATTTTGACTGAAATTAAATGGAGGAGTCACATGTTGTAAGCCGGGTTCACTACCTTCTCTCAGTTCGTAAATTTCACTTGTGAGATAAATTGGAATCTCAACCAGTTCTCACTTTTTAGCAACTGCATTAAAATGTCTTATTTCCTTCCTTTAAAAAATAATCATAAACAGAACCAGATTCCGCATATAAAACAAATGTGTTTTCTTAAGGCAATGGTATTTGAGAACTCATAGTATTTATGCATTAAATTCTACCTTTGAGAGTCACCTGGACTTTTAAACTGTAGAGGTTTTAGCTTCTATTAACTTCAGTCATTCACGGATCAGGCTATTTTCTCCCAGTTTACGGAGCCTCTAATACCACCTGTTTGCATCTGCATAAAGCCTTGGGTCCCTTTAATCCTACTATGACTTTCATCCTAGTTTTTCCTGGTCATCGATCATTGTACAGGCAAGCCCTCCCCCTAGCTCCACTCATAAGCTCTGTACCTTCTCCCGTGCTCATGTATTCAAACTGCTTTATGCTTCCCCCACAATGATTCTCAATGCACTACTGACCTCTTCCTTAACTCTTCTTATGGTCTTCAGCAAAAACCTCCTTTAGAATGTTACTTACACTTCCTGTCCTAACTGAAAGAAGATTCTCTCAGGAGAATTTGTATTTGTTTCTTCTTAAAATTCCACATGTAGCCAAAAACCTGCTGTGTTAGTTGACATATTGGTAATTAAGTTCATTGCTGACAGTGTCTCTGATTTTTTTAAGTCACCCAGAAATGCAGGTATGTATGTGCAGCTTACCAATTTTTAAATGTTGCAGCTAATGTGATAGGAAAAAACACCAAATTTATTATCAAAAGCCTACCCACAAAGTCAATTTTGTAATAATGAACCTAAACATCTTTGGTTCAATACTCCTGTTCTGCAAAACCTTTTCTACTGTAGAAGTCCAAATAGGTCTTCTGTACTCATTCTTTATTATCAGTTTTTCTCACAGTCATACCTAATGCTCACTGAAATCTCCGGTAGCAAGAGAACTTTCTTTCACTAACCCAAGTCTACTCCAATATCAGGTCTTCCATGATGAGTCATTAACCACCCTGGTCTCAAGCTCTCTTACCTTCACCGTACTCCAGAATCCCAACCTGGGGCCATTCCTAGGAACCTGCCATCATTCTTACATGGCCCCATTTCTGAACATTCAAACTTGAATACCCCATTCTGAATAGAATCTCCTGTCTTCCAGATCTGTCACCCCATACTCCCACTAGACTTTCTCTTCTACCTCATTGAAATCTTCTGTCCACAATTTTCCCCCACTGTTTTCTCCTGGTTTTCCCTTCTTCATTTTTGAATACATAGTTCCCATATGTCTTCTTTCTATTGTGTTCAGATAGGTTTCTTGGTGCCTATTCCCATCACCCTCAGTGCCCTCAGCTTAATCTTTCTACAGCATGCTCTCCCCTAATTATTCATAAACTTATCACAAAGAAAACCATGACCCAAGGTTGAGTGTGGAAACCTTTTAGTACACCAGCTTCCTGTCTTTTTGTCTGTTCTCATGCACAATCATTCTTTCCACACACACCTACACTCCAGTCATTTCACTATATTTAAACTCTAAGAGAGCTATTTTATGATTTATGTTTCTAGATCATTCCACAAGCATCCTTTACTTCCTCTTCTAAGCTCCCATGTTATAGATATGGAGAGTCTCCCAATGTTACAGACAGGATATAGATACACAGCTATAACCTCATCACTTTGAGTACTAGTGTCATCATCTTTAAAACTGGTGTCAAAACTCATACCTCACAGCTTTCTGTAAGATTGTGTAGGAAGAACTAAATTAGATAATGTGTACTAAGCATCTTACACAATATCAGGACCATGGTAGGCTTTCCAAAATGAGTAGCTTTCTATCATTTCCATTCTTATCAGTAAGCTCAATTATCTTCTATTCTGGGAAGCCCTCCCTAATCCAGTTTAACGGCATTGATTTCTGCTTGCTTTGTGCTATCACTGTGTCTAATACATTATTATTGTTGAACTTAGAATAGGAATTTGAAGTTTGTTAATGTAACCCTCTTCAGCCCACACTCACAGAAACACTAGCCTGTAAACTGCCTATGGATAGAGACTATATACTGTGCACCTACCATAGTACATAGGAACATAGAAGGAGCTAAATATATTTTTGAAATAAATTGAATTAATTGTACTTAAATTTTTTTAAAAATTTTTTTTAGTTTTTGAGAGAGACAGACAGGGCATAAGTAGGGAAGGGGCAGAGAGAAAAGGAGATATGGAATTAGAAGCAGCCCCAGGCTCAGCTGTCAGCACAAAGCCTGACACAGGGCTCGAACTCACCAACCTTGAGATCATGACCTGAGCCGAAGTCTGACGCTTAACCGACTGAGCCACCTAGGCGCCCCAAATTAATTGTACTTTAAACAATGATCCAACTTTTTTTGTTTTCTCACTTAACAATTTTTTTCAGTAAAATTTTTTTTTCAGTTCGATAATCAGTATTAATGTTATTCTTAATAAACTGATTTGCTTAATGTGCATACTTGTAGATACACATTGACTCATTTCTTTTAGTTAACAGACCAAGGTCTTAGATCTTCCATGCAATACTGTGAATACCACAAACTATCTGTCCACATTCACCTAATGTCAGCATTATTTCTAAGGCTACACTCATTGGTTCCCATGTACACATCCAGCTCTGTGTCATTGTTACCATCTAAGGCTTCAGTGAGTGGCTGTGCCACAGTACATGGAGAATAGGTTTCTAGGTCAGGTTTTAGAGCTAGAAGTAGACCAGGCAAACTCTATTTCATATGGGCAAAGAGTTCACATGGGCAAAGAGATGGCTCTTGCATCTTCCAAAATTTCCCAAGATACTTATTATGCGAAGGAATTTCTTAAAGACCAAAGAGTTTCATTTCAAAATTACATTGCAAGATGTAAACTTTTGGGATTAATAATCAATGTATAATAAACATAGTGATATCCTATTTGCAGAAAACATGCTATTTTTACCTTATCTTCAATCTAACACTTAATAATTGTGGGCTTTGTAACATCCTGATCCCCATTTTTAGGGTGGCATGATTCTTACCTCTGGAAGATTGCTCTGGTCAGCCATGAGTTATGATCCCAATTTAGCTCCACAAATTTTATGCTTACGAGATATTTTTCCAAATGAAATAATTTGGATGTCATTAGTATATTTCGGTTTCTTAGGAATTTTTTTGATTTCTGATTTTTCATGAATACTTTGGGAAATCAGTAAAGGCTAATTCAGAGATTTATTACAGACAATTAATACAGAGAAGAATCCCTTATCAGACTTAGTTATGTGTGATAAATCTAGAGAAGAGGTAAAAAAGATAGATAGTTCCCCACTCTGCCAAGATGATATATCTTCATGGTTTTGGATAAGAAGAAAGGAGTAATGGATTATTTTGCTAATGAAAATCTTGTAGAAATGTTATAGAACATTTTAGGGCATAAAATAATTCTAGCACCATTTCATTCTACCTATTGTAGATTATTATATGATACTCATTACTCTGATTTTTCACTTAATAAACTGATTTAAGTCCTATTCAGAATAGATGGTGCATCATGCAGAAAAATTGAAGACACTTGATTTTTGAATCCTGTCATGGAGATTGACCTCTGAATCAAGATAAGATGCCCTGATCGGTCGGCAGATGGCACCATTGGGACATCGCCAAGCTAGGTTCAGTTTTGCATTGAAAGGCAGCAGTAAAGATCCTGGAACTGAACTGAACAGTTAGAACAATGATTAGAACCATGTGATAGAGGTCTAGGCAAAAACATGGTTTTCTGATAATAGTACCACTATTTATTTATTTATAAGAGTATAAATCTCTTTCTAGAGAAACAGCTTCACGTTACTATCATTTTTCCATGTTGGTGCCTCTATATGCATTGTTCTGTATGCCACAGAAGTCATTTAGGTAAGAAGAAAGAAACTCTTGATGGGAATATGGCTGGCAATGATTGCAAGATCCCACACTGCATTTACAAAATGCTAAACAAATACTGTGATGCTGATGCACACACCTGCTTTAGCCCATAACTTCATTATCCCTATTAGCTACCAAAGAAGGAAGGGAATTGGGCATTTCCTTTATCATAGAAAGAGGCTACATCTCCTTTGTCAAGAAGCCCCAGGGACTAATTTTAGCCCAGAAATTGTGTGGTGATAACATGTTACCAAGTTTTAGTTTCAGTAAAAGGAAACAATCCGGGGGATTTCTTAGTTACAGGGTATTATCACCCGATCAACTTGAGGCAATAGGTACTGTTGGGTATTGCCAAGTCCCTTTTGATAAAATGATAAATGACAACATCCACAAAACTCTGAGTCTTGAGAAAATGTATAGTGCTGTACTTCTGTCTTTGATTTTTTAATCACATTTGTAAATTTGCCCCAGTAAATGTTACTTTAATAATGGGAACTTTTAGGACACCCACTCATACTGGGGAAATTGTTCTATGTCCTCTGAAATGTAACTTTTGCTATCTAAAATGGTTTCCTATTTGGTTACTTTGGTTGATAATTTGTTGCCTTAATTATAGTACTTAAACATAAAATTTGTATTTTTGGGAAAGTATCACTATTTGAAAATTTTATTTGGGGGCAGAATTGTTTTCTTCTTCTTAGTCCAAACCCTCAGAATCTTCCTGGTATAAACTGCAACTGAGAGGGAGGGGAGGAAGAGACTGACCACTTTAGATTGTGAGGGAACTTAACATACAAGTCTTGTCCTGGGTGACAGCAATGCCAGTAGATCTCCATTCTGGCTCCCTACATCTGAAATGCTTGTACAGAGGCCTAACAGGGGTCAGTCACCTGTATCACCCATGTGATTATATAGGTTTGGATGGAATGGCTTTATGAAGTGTCTCCATTGAAAGGATTGAACATGATGGTCTAGGGGCACTTGAGAGGCTCAGTCGATTAAGTGTCCAACCCTTGATTTTGGCTCGGGTCATGACCTCGTGGTTTGTGGCTTCAAGCCCTGCATTAGGCTCTGCGCTGACAGTGTGGAGCCTGCTTGGGATTCTTTCTTTCTTTCTCTGCCCTTCACCTTTTTCTCAAAATAAACAAATAAATGAATAAAATAAACCGATAGTTTATGATAGTGAACAGTTAAAAAACAGTATTTTCATCAGTAGGTTAAGTACATTCTGAGACCGTAACATGGATTTTTTGGGTAGCTACTTTAACTGAAATGGTTATCTCTATTTATTGATGTGGAAAAAGTTTAGGGAATAGGAAAATTAGAACACAGAGTAATAACTACAATATTATGTTACTTGCATAAATTTGTATATATGTGGGTGCATATGTGTGTGTTTGGTGGAAAGATGTCCATCAAATTATTATGAGTGGTTCTTAATGGGTAGTGAGATTTTTAATGGATAAAAAAAGACTTGTGTGAGGGGCTTTCTTTACTTATGACATCATTAGCATCTTACATTAAGAGAATTATGTCATTCTTGGGGTGCCTGGGTGGCTCAGTCAGCTGAGGTCATGAACTCACGGTTTGTGAGTTTGTGCTCTATGTTGGGCTCTGTGCTGACAGCTCAGAGCCTGGAGCCTCCTTCGGATTCTGTGTCTCCCTCTCTCTCTCTGCCCCTTCCCACTCATACTCTGTCTCTCAAAAATGAATAAATATTAAAAAAAACAAATAAAATAAATAAAAAATTACATAGTTCTTAAATGAAAAAAAAAAGTTCTCCTGAGTGAATCTTCTAGTACATGTTCTCACCTAATGTGATTGGAACCTACTGAGCCCACTAGGTAAAGCTAGATTAAATGGAAGGAAGTTCAATGAACTCTAAATATACACTCAAAAGTAAAAATGATAAAACCAAAAGAAGACTTCCAGCGGAGGATGTAAAGTAGGAATCGGAGGATGGGGAATGATAGCACAACTAATTCTAGAATTCCAGGAAAAGCCAGAAAATAACCTCTAAGAGAAAAATCCTTAAAATTATCAATTTTATGTCTTCTGTTAAAAAAATTTTTGTGTGTGTGCTGCATTCTGAGTGATTTTCAGAGTTAAATCTTATGGTTCAGCAATTTATTCTCTTTTGTCTGCTATTCAGACATAGATCATATTGAATTTTTTAATTCAATAAGATTATTTACATAAGGTTTCTATTGGTTTCTTTTCATAACTTTTCTTGCCCTTATCTTAATTTCTTGTTCTTGTGTCATTATCATACTATCTCTTTAATTGCCTCTTTTATACTTATATTTTAAATTCTTTTAGATGTCTCATTTTAAAATTTCCTAATCTATAACTTACCTGATGTTTTAAGGGTTTTTTTTGTATGTCTTTTCAGAGTACCGGTTTCCTTGAATAGTTGATGTAAACTCTTATAAATCAATTCTTGGTTGTGAATCTCCACTGGGGGGTGATGATTTTGTGGGTGTGGCTCTGGCCTGGAGCTGGTTTGGGTTGTGCAGCTCTGGTCTTAGCCTAAGATGGACAGAGCAGCTCTGGTCCCCAGCCTCAGATGGGCCAAGCGTTTTCAATTTCGTGCTCATAGAGAATTCTTTTTGCTTGTTTTCATCTGCAGTTCTTTTTTTTTTTATGTTTGTTTAATTTATGGGGGAGGGTGTAGCATGAGTCGGCAGGGGCAGAGAAAGAGAGAGAGATGGAAGATCCAAGGCAGACTCCGTGTTGAGAGCAAAGGGCTTGATGTGGGATTCAACCCATGAATCATGAGGTCATAACCTGAGCCGAAGTCAGATGCTTAACTGGCAGAGCCATGCAGGTGCCCCTTCATCTGCAATTTTATATTATATTTTTCTATAATTTCTTTGTGTTTAGAGAAAGAGATCAAAGTTTCAGTATATACTTACTCTTTCTTCTAGAGTCAGATGCCCAAGATTTAATTTTGTTTTTTACATTATAACTTCATAAGCTTTTGATACTTCTGTTTTTCCAACACCCTATAATGACCCTGAAATTAAGAGGAAGTTGTGGCTATGCCTCACTGAGTAGAAATACAGTGAGGAATAGGTGTCTTTTCACATTCTCTGCCTAAAGGGAATAAAACTCAGATGGGAAAAAGTGAAAGGTGAAAGTTGGGAATAAAAGTGGACAGCAGGTTGATTCTATAGGGCTTTTAACTAATTTAAAGATGTAGAGTGAGCAGCATCAATATCAAGAAGTGGGTATAAGACAGTACTAATGAGCTGGAGGCCAGCGTGGGCCCCTGAGGGCATGCGCTGGAAACCTCACAACTGTGCTCCATCTTACCACTGTGAGATAATCTGGTGTGTGTCCTCAAGAGATAAGAGGAAACTGACCTGCATCTGAGATTAACATGCACTATGTGACATGATTATCTCACTTCCCATCAGAGTATCATTTATCTGTGAGGACTTTTATCACTTACGATTAGGTAAATACTCACTTCTGAACACCTCTCTGGTTATTTTGTTCCTATATAAACTTTGCTACAATAATTAAGGCTTCTT
This sequence comes from Hyaena hyaena, assembly GCF_003009895.1. Taxonomy (NCBI): domain Eukaryota; kingdom Metazoa; phylum Chordata; class Mammalia; order Carnivora; family Hyaenidae; genus Hyaena; species Hyaena hyaena. The sequence goes on along the minus strand of NW_024080996.1, from coordinate 1,600,015 downwards.
TGGTGATTTGCGACTGTTGACACAATAACTGTCCTTGACGGTATCTGATCTTTCACTCTTCAGTGGAAGCCATCTTGTTTCCACTGAGGAACTCCACTGAGTCTTTTGACTGGGGGAGGGATGTTAAGAAGAGAAATAAAGGGAGAGGTAAGGGCATAGAAAGTGTAATCTCAAAGTTCTTTCACTGTGTTGTAGTTCTGAGTTCCCTACGCCACAGCCCAGCCTGTGCACTAGCCTCCCCTCTCTTGTTGAATCATCAGGACATGCTAGCAAGAGGAGACTCTTCTTGTATCTCATCTCACTCACCCCCCGGAAGCTATCCCCTCAGGACTATGTGTCCTTTCTGCAGCTTCTGAGGTCTGTGATGGCCTCTGACCATTTCAACACCTGCCACTCTTGGACAGAGTCCCTGGAGAGACTGTTTCTCTTCCAACTTGGGTATCCGCTGAGGAGAGAACGAGAATGAGTTGCCACCCGTAGAGCTTAAAAGACTTTACAATTGACAAACTGATAGTAGGACTGATCCCATCCGGCTTTAAACACTGATGCAGGAGAAGAAGTACAGCATTCCAAGTGAGAATTCACAAAAGAGTCCAGGCACAGCGTCCAGACCCCACCGCTGCGTGGGCTATGTGTGTCAGAGGTGAGTCAACGTGTATGAGCATTCCTTAGCATCTCTTGTTAATCATGTGGACGCCTGCTCTCAGTTTTCCCACAGCTGAATCACATGATTTATATTCTACAATGGAGAATCTCAACAGCCAGGTTCTGGTTGCTCTGCGGTGTACTGCCAAGAAGCAGGCAGCTTTAGAAACATGTCTCATGTACGATCAGTCGATGCTGTTCCTTCTGTTAGTGTGATCCATTTTCATCTCTGGGTCTGGAGGCAAGTTGGAGAGTCTGGCTGGGAAGTGCCCTCCTTCCAGCGGCGCAGGCCACACTTCTCCTTCTTGTTTCTTCTCCTTTTTCTTTAAGGTATTCCCCCACCATGTCTGCTATGCCAGACATTTAAAAGATTTACAACATAGAAATCTACACTTCAAGATTAGTGTTTTCATAAGACAAGGACCATTCTCAGAAGGAGGTAAACCCTTTCCAGAGGGGTCACTTCCTTTTGGATGCTCCCACTTCGCCATCTTGCTTCGTTCCCTTCAGGGCCCCATCCTTCCATAAACTCTTTTTTTTTAACTCTGTCATCTAACTAGTAATCAAATGTCTACAAGCCTGGTTCCTACCTAACCTCCATCACTTCACCTCCAGCATTACTGTCTCCCACCAATTTCAAATATTTCTCTTTGCTTATCTTGATGTCTATAAATGAACTGTTGAATCCAAGCCTGACAAACCTCCCATGTGAGAACATTAATTTTGGGGCTCAATGTAGTCTATTGTGATGAGAGAGAAGGAATATGTTTTTTAAATTGGGTCAACTTGCAAGATTGTCTCTTTCAGAATGATCTTAGCTTTTTGTTTTATTAGGCTGAACACCAGTAATTTTTTCCCTACATTTTCCTTTTCAGTTCTGTCTCACTATTTTCATTAAAAATCAGCAACAGACTTAAGAGTGAGTCATACTATTTTCAATTTCCTCATAGTGGCTGCTTGGTAAGTACATGATTAAATTCTCAGGCATCAGTGGCTAAATTATTTCAGTAATAGAGTCAGTGTGTGTGAAAATATAATTTTCTTTAAACAATCAAGAGTCCTTGAATTTTGCTCTTTTTTTTTTAATAGAAAAAGAACTGGAAAGGAGATAATATAATTCTCACCCACCTGAACATAATGAGATACTATTCTTTCGTGCCAATTGAGGTAAGCTATTCTCTAGATAAGTGTGGCTTTATATATAAAAAAAGAATCATCTATTTTTTTTTCATGTATAGGAATTGGAAAAGATTTAATTTCTAATGATTTCTTCTAAAAAAACCTTAAAAACCAATGTTCTGAGATAAGGTAGATATGTAATTTAGTAAATGCTTTGCAGTGACATTGTCTTCTTTCCTGCTTTCTCCACAGAAATGAGAAAAGAATAAAAAATTGTTTAGTTTGGGGACATCAAATGATGGATAGCAACTGAATATCTGACATTCTCATAATAAGCTACATTTACTTTTAAAGCACCAGTTCCAGTAAATATCCACACTATAAAGTAGGGTTTAGCAATGAAGTTAAAGACATATCACTAGTTAAACTACAGGTCCTTGAAAGCGGCTAAGAAAATAAAGATTACTCTAGAAGTTCTGTTTATTTCCATTTGCAACTACAGGCATGGAACTCGAGGGTATTATGCTAAGCAAAATTAGTCAGTTAGACAAAGACAAATATCATATGACTTCACTCATATAAGAAATTTAAGATACAAAACAGATGAACATAAGGGAAGGGAAGCAAAAAGAATATAAAAACAGGGAGGGGGACAAAACATAAGAGACTCTTAAATATGGAGAACAAACAGGGCTGCTGAAGGGGTTATGGGAGGGGGGATGGGCTAAATGGCTGAGGGGCATTAAGGAATCTCCTCCTGAAATCCTTGTTGCACTATATGCTAACTAACTTGGATGTAAATTTTAAAAATTAAATAATTAATTAAAAATAAAATAAATTCTTTTTTATGAATAAACTTTGTCTTTTAACTATTTTATTTGGAATTTGTTTCATGCCTCTTGTTTCTCAGGAAGTCCAACAGGACAGTCACACAAATTCAGTAGCCGAATCATGGAATGAAGGAAGGCTCTGGTTCTGGATTTTTGTCTATGGCCACAAAGACTTGTGGTCTGATGGGCAATACAGTCTGAGAAGCTCCCCTGTTGAGATAATTTTTGGCATTACAATTCCACTGCAAATATAAGAATAATGGAAACAGGAGAGAGAGAGGGGAAAAAAGACCAACACTGGGAAAGCTGACCGTCTTGGCTTGTTTGCATGGGTCACAGGTTAACTTCAGGAATGCGCCAGCAATGATAGCCCACCTGTTGGGCACTGGATTAGGGTAACTGTAGAGTGAAGATTTGCCCGTAACCAGCTTTCAACGCAGGTCCGTGTGACAGGTAGCGTACACAGCACGTGCCTCGTGGTCGTCACATACTGCGGTCAATAACCAACGGCAACAAACTGGTGGCACTGCATCACCGTGGACAGGAAAATCTCTGTGCCCAAGAAGAGAAAGATGAGGCCACAGAACCCTCGAAATGGATGACCTGTCTCTGCCTGAAAGGCAAACCAATCGTTTGAAAACAAACTCTCATCAAATATTAGAGACATTGTTCAAGGCCAAGAAAAGAGGGCTGTGTGAAGTTCAAAGGAACAAGCAACAACTCAGAATATAACATTTTCCCAGGGGATACATAATTGAGAAGAGCAGGAGAACAAAATACAGTGGGAGCCCTTGCGATGCTCAGTAGGAGAAACTCAGACTTCACTGTGTGAGTTTGCATTTAATTAATTAATTAATTAATTAATATTTCTTTAATATAAAGTTTATTATATTTATAATATAAAGTTTAACATAAAGTTCATTTTATTTTGGGAGAAAGAATGAGCAGGGAGGTGCAGAAAGAGAGGGAGAGAGAATCCCAAGCAAGTCCTGTGCTGTCAGTGTGGAGCTCCATGTGAGGCTCGAAACCACAAAGCTGTGAGATCATGACCTGAGCCGAAACCAAGAATCAGACACTGAACTGACTGAGCCACCCAAGTGCCCTGTGAGTTTGCATTTTAGAGAAGAGTTAACAGAAGAATGTCAGTGAAAGAAAAGGTTTGCTTAATATAAACCTATTACATAATGTATAATATAATATAATACAATACATATAAGATCCTGTTAAATAAGCCACTTTTAGTTGAAGAGATAGAAAAGCCGTACAAAGCATTGTTTATCCATATTTTGGATTGGTAGGCCATTCTTTATAGTATCTATCTCTAACTTGAGACTTCTAATTTCAGGAAATCTATATTAGCACTTCTCTAAAGGGGTAACTCTGAATAGTCTTTGATTCTTTTGTTCCGTCCATTTTCATCTTATAAGTCTTCATAAAACCGACAAATAGCATTCTTCCCCATTCTACCTCCTTTTGCTGCCCCCGGTCAGCCTAGTCTATTAGCTCCTGCCTCCACTCCAGCACTGATCTCATCTCTGTGCTTATCTGGTTTCATTAAAACTATGGACCCTTCTCTAAGAATAATTAAAAAATCTTCACATCAGGATAAGACGATTTTTTAAATCCTACTCTAAAGTCATTTCATTTACTACATGGGAGTATCAAAGCTGATAGAAGAGACAAGAACAGTGTCTCTAATAAAACATGGAGTGACCAGAAAGTGTCATTTTTAGGCTCCACAAAGCAGGCCTTTCACAAAACATCTCATCCAGATTTTGATAGATATCCCGGCTTCTACTTATTTTGCTTGGAACAAAACAAATCTCTCCTAATCTATGAAAATTTGAATATACTTGGTCTTGGTCTTCCTTTGAGATTTTTTTCTTAGTTCTTACTATGGAAAGGTTGATTAAGTGGTTCTTTATTATAGACTTTGGTAATAATAAAACACTTAATTCTGGGGTGAAAACCGATAACAAATTGCTGGTAAAACCAGTTTTAATTAAAGATCATGATTGTTGTCAGAATCATTTAGTTGGTGTGTGGCATAATATGAGATGGATGACCATTTTACATGATTCTCTCTTGTTTGTCTGAGGCTAATTTTAAGTTGCTTATGTCTTTGGAAATATACAAATTAATTTCTTGAATATTGTAGTTAATCAAGAAATGTTTGTTAATTGACTCTGGTTTATAAATGTATTTATTAATGACATATTTCATTACTGAACATTTACTGTGTATCCATATGTGAAAGTTTTGGGCTAGGTGCTTAAGATTTACAATTGCATCAGAGAACCTTACAACTTAGGAGGGAAAGAGAAGGAAGGCAAAAAACTAATTAAAAATTACTGGTAGTTCAAAAAAAAATTACTGTTACTTCTACAAGCCAGGATTATGATAGGTGCTTAGAATATTATCTAATCTTGCCAATGTCCACATGAGAGAGGTGTTATTATTCAGAACTGAACGGGAAGAAACTAAGGCCCAGAAATTTAATAGGCCCAATGTCACACAGGAAGCGTGGGAATTCACCCCAAGCCTGTATTTCTCACTATCGCTAACACGTGTTGCTGAAGGAAGCCCGTCAGTGTAAGCACATACAAGCTACACAAAGAGAGGAGGAATCAGTTTCTCCAGGTTGGCATCATGGAAGAGATACTATCTGAGAGAAGTCTAAGTTGAGGAGGTTAGTGGTGGTTCATTAAACCTTCCTGGACCTGCAGTAGACGAGTTTGAGAAAAACACAGATCCGTTCCGTACACGGTCACATGAATAGAAAGTCCAGTGGGAGTCAGGCAGGGACGGGCCTTACGTGATCTGCTCTAAAGTCTGTACTTCATACTGCAGACTGTGGAGTGCTGTCTGGGAGTGACGTGATCTGATGGAGTTCTAAAAGGGAAATATGGATCAGCGCGGACAGGAGGCTGGACTCAGGTTAGGATAGTGATCAGGCAGGATTCCATGTGGGAGGCCATCAGGGTGCAATGGGGGTGTGAAAAGAGGTGGTGGTAATTAGGAAGGAGAGAGAATGATAACTAGGGGGAAAATAGTTAAGAAATTGAGTAGTGGAACTTTGCAGGTGATTCTGAGTGAGAGTATGAAAAAGTAAAGTTGTGCTCCGTTATGTCATCGATCGAAAGATGGAAAGGAGGAGGGGAGCTGCTAATTTCTTGTGTACTATGGAATCACTTTAAAAGCTCTGATGATCAGGGCACCTGGGTGTCTCAGTTGGTTAAGCATCCAACTTCAGCGCAGGTCATGATCTCATCACAGTTTGTGAGTTCAAGCCCCACATCAGGATCTCTGTCGAGCCTGCTTCAGATCCTCTGTTCCCCTATCTTTCTACCCTTCCCCTGCTCATGCTCTTTCTCTCTCTCACAATAAGTAAATAAACTTAAGAAAAATGTATTAAAAATGACTCTGATAATTGGTAAAGAATTACTTTCTTTGTCTTGTGCTCAGTATAAACCTTAGCTTGGCATGCGCTTGGAAAACATTTGTGGTGTTTCCTTATACATATGAGGCTGAGGTTAGAATTTTAGACAGTTATTGAACCATATTTCATAAATTCATGAATTCATCTATAAGCAACATGGGCCATAGGAAGTATCGCAACAACTTAAGAAGAGAATAATGTAACAATATATATTGAGAGCCTAATCAAGCGTCTTTCTATTTCCTCATGTCTGAGTGTTACAGTTGATAAGTAAGTCTAAGGATCTGTCTGTTTGAGGGTCAAAATAAACTGTTGGTCTTGTTAATATTAAGGTAGATTGTGAATGGAAGAGAATAGTCTGTCTTTCTCCCTCTAAAACCTTAGGACAAGCACAAATTGGTTTGCCCTCCCCCTTCTGCTGAGAGGCAGGCTGGACACCTACGTCAGCATCCGCAGACTGGTTGCCTGGCAACCGAGAGAGATCTGCCTTGATCCTGCAGCGGACTCTCCTCTGGGCCCTTCAGAACAGAACATAAATTGATTTAATATCAAGGACACACTGCACCCTCAGCCAGCAATGCATGCTCTAATCTATTTCTCATCATAAATTATGTCTAGCCACGTTTTCCAATATAGCTCAACAGAAGAAGCTGTAAAATGAGTGCTGATAACAGTGTGACAATACGCCCAATAATATAATGCCAACAAAATTAGCCTGCACAGGAATATCAGTTCTGAATATGAATCTCCTCATTAAAATTTCAGAAAGAAAGTAAAATATAAATACCAAATACCCTTTTGTTGTATGTTAAAATGCAAAGAATTAAGAGTACAAAATTCTTCCCTCCACAGTTTCCTATCCATCTTATTTTAAGGTTTAGGGTCATGCTTTCTTCTCCTGTGGCTTATTTCTGGGCTCTGTTCTGACGGAATGGGGTGAGGCTCCTAAAGGACGCCTACTTCCCAATTTGAATTGGCCTACCATGAGGCTCTCAATTGATTTTTATTTTCCCACATGGAAATCATCTTTTCCACAAAACCAGCCCAGTGTTTGAAATACTAAAAACAAAAGCAAATTCCTAGCCATATAGTAATAAACCAAGAAAATTCATATTCCCAGAATCTAATACGTGATATAACTTCAACCCAACTGCTATTCTAAACAAAATCTAATGGTTCTAGGGAGTAGGAGTGTAGACAGAGAAATGTGAGCAAAGGGAATAAGTCTTCATGTTAGCTCTGTCAGAATGCCAGTCAGTCTGTGGAGGTTGCCTGGACCCCATAAACTGTGAATTTGGACTCAATATTCAATTGTGAGAAATATCTTACCAGAAGGTTTATTATAATATCAGGTTGCCGTATTCTGGGGAAGGATTTGCCAATACATACTTCCTTAATAGAGGAATTTCAGATATCCCTGTTTCCTGGAATAATCAGAGGTATACAGTGGTGGCTTCCTCGTTTCCAGGTGTTAACCTAAGACTCCCTTCTTTTGATGAAAGTTTTCCAAAGGTAGGGTCCATGTTCATTTTATTTACTCCTTAACTATTGTATAGGTCCTAACTATTGAACATAATAAGTAATCAATAAATATATGTTGAGTAATAACCCATATTCTGGTACGTGCTTAACCTGCTGATTTCTTTTGAGGCTTGTGTTTTTGTCATAGCAATTATGAATGAAGTATGGTTATTCTAACTCATCTTTTATTTTAAGTTTATTTATTTATTTTGAGAGAGAGAGCGAGCATGTGAATTGGGGAGAGACAGAGAGAGAGGAGAGAGAGAGAATCCCAAGGAGACTCCACAGTGTCAGCACGGAGCCCAGTGTGCGGCTTGAACTCACAAACCACCTGAGCTGAAGCCAAGGGTCGATGTTTAACCGACTAAACTACCCAGGTGTCCCTGGTTATTATAACTCATTTTATAATCAAGGTACCACACATTTATAACTCTGTAAGCAACATTTATGGCCTTATATTCTCCCTGGTCCAAATCTCCTTCTCTCTATATAGAGGTGATTTGCTCTAAGGTTGACTGTGTAACAAAGTATCCCCGCTACTCAGTGCCCATCCCTTAAAAATGTTTCAAAATGTTAGGGATTTGCCATTTCATTGTTTCATGCCCCAGTGTAAGTGAGTTTTAAAAGAGTTATTTCATATCATTGTTCACAGATGACTAATTAAAGAAAACTATGTAGATTTAATATGAATATGGTTATGGGCAAAACCCACCATGTTTTAAAAGTCTTCTGGCCCCAGACCACTTGATGTCAGGGCTTCTGATTAGTACAGTATACAGGACAATTTTGTTTTATAGGAAATTCCAAAATAACTTTGGACATTGTAAGACGGTAGAGGCTATGTGCTGGGTGAGGTGGATGATAGAATTATTAATGGGATCCCCTGAGAATTCTGGAAAACAGCTTATCTTCTAATTCTGCTGTACCTAGTTTAGGAGTGTACTCACAAGAGATTCCATGGACTTCAGAGTCTGAGAGCAGTGGCTGAGGACTTTGTAATGGTCTGAGTTTACTGTGTCCTCTATCCCATCATCATTGTGCATTCAGGTGATACTGAGACTGATGACATTTATCTGTCCCAGGCTAAGGTAGTTGACAGCAAGTGTCTAGCCTTATATTCTAATATCCATTAGTCTGGGTCTGAAGGGAATCAATATGCTTGCAGAGGTAAACTTACTCATTGTTTTAAATGTTTATTATTATTATTATTATTTTTTTTTTTTGAGAAAGAGAGACAGAATGTGAGCGGGGGACGGCCAGAGAGACAGGGAGACACGGACTCTGAAGCAGGCTCTGCTTCAACCCCACACAAGGCTTGAATCCGTAAGCCATGAGATCATGACCTGAGCTGAAGTTGGACACTTAACTGACTGAGCCTCCCAGGCTCCCCTAAACTTACTCATTCTTATGTTATCAAGAACAGCCCTTTGTCTAATGGTCCCAGAACCTTGCATCTTCTGTCTTGAAAAATGTTGCTGTTGTCTCTGTAATGTATCCTGATTATGCCACTTCTCTTCCATCTCCTTAAAATAAGGAAATCCAGTTATTTGGTTGACGGATGTCCTTGCCTTGTGTTTCATATCTAATATTTCAACTTGCTGGCATCAACCAAGTGAGAGGGTAATTGTTTGTTGTTGTTGTTGTTGGATAATTCAGCAAGGATTTCATACCAAGAAAGAAAAGTTTCTTTCTGTCCCATTTTCATGCCCCATTGTCATTTCCTTCCTGTGTGCATTCTCCCATTTCCCCAACCAGAGAAACTAGCCCACAGTTAGGGGATGGCAATATGAAATCACAGAATGAGTATTGCAGATTGGAAGGGAACTTGGAAATCATCCAGTCCAATGGAAGTATCTTATTTTGATATGTTTATCTTTCCTCTCTTAAAAAGGGATGCTCCTCCCCAATAAGGGAAGGCTTGAGTCTGATCATCTTATCCTAAGAGTCAATCTGACAGCTTTTGTCATATTGTCACCAAGACAGGGATATGCTTTACGTACTTTGTTAGAATGTCATTTTTATATAAATAAATAGGGGAGATGGGAAAGCTCTCCTATGCAGTAGAAAGACAATTAGTAAATATAGTAGGAATGATTAAATTGGAAAATCATTATTTGGCAACCACCATAATAATTGAGGCAGGCAAGAATCATACATGGGTGCTACAACTTGCAGGTAACAATTTGAAGAGTAACAGAATACTTACCCCATCTCAATGTACCCCTTCTCCCCATACAAGATCACTGTTAATTAGGAAAGTAAAATAAGTTTGCACTTGAGTGATCTGGCAAATACCACCTTAACCAAATGTTCAAAATTAGGAATAGGACCAATACACAGCAGATGCCTTCTGGAATGATATGTTGGGAAGAACAGAACATCATTCTTGAGTTAGTCCTTCCCAAAACACACAACCTGAATCTAACGAGGAGGAAACATCAGATAAACCCAAACTGATGGATGTCCTACGAAATACCAGGCATAGGGGCACCTGGATGGCTCAGTCAGTTAAGCATCCAGCTCTTGATTTTGACTCAGGTCATGATCTCACTGTTTGTGAGTTCGAGTCCCACATCTGGCTCTGCCTTAATAGTGCAAAGCCTGCTTGGAATTCTCTCTTTCTCTCTATCACTCTCTACCCCTCCTCCACCTCAAAAAAATAGATTTAAAAGCTTCAAAAACAATATCTTGGAATACAAAGCATGGCTCAGGAACTATTCTTGATGAAAGGGAACCCAAAGAGAAATAACTTTATGCAATGCATAATTCCTGGAATTTTTTCTACAAACGCCATTATTGAAATGATTATAGTTAAATCTAGAGAATGTCTTCAGATTAGATAATAGTATTGTATTAATATTAATTTCCTAGTTTTGAGAACTATATTATTGTTACATAAGGGGGTCTTTAGTTTTAGAAAACACACTCTAAGTATGTAAGGAAAAGAGACATTATGTCTGCAACTCATCATATCTACAACTAACTCTGGCTCAGAAAAAAAAAATTGAGGACACACGTGTGTGTGTGTGTGTGTGTGTGTGTGTGTGTGTATTTATATCTAGAAAGAGAGAATAAAGCAAATATACTGATAGCATTTTTCAGAATCTGAGTGAAGGGTACACATGGGTTTTTTGTACTACTTCGACTTTTTGGTAAGTTTCCAATTATGCCTAAATTTAAAAAGTCAATTTAATGAAGTTTCTATGCATGCTTCATCACAACAGAAAAGCTAGACATATTTTGTATTATAATTTTCTTTCTTTTTTTTTTTTTTAGAGAGAGAGTGTGAGTGGGGAACCAGGGCAGGGGGGTAGAGAAAGAGAAAGGATCTCAAGCAGCTTCCGTACCACTCAGTGTGGAACCTGACATGGGGTTCAATCCCATGACTCTGGGATCATGACCTGAGTCAAAACCAAGAGTTGGACACTCAACTGATTGAGCCACCCAGGTGCCCCTGTATTGTAATTTGTTTCACATTTCAAAGCTTTTATGTTTTATGTTAGGAGAAATAAAAATTCAGATTCAATAGAGATGCCCTCTTACAACAAAATGATGGGTTATTTTTATTTAGTATTTTTATTGTTGTGATAATTTGCCTGGAAATTAACCCAAGTTCTCTAGCATCAAGACCACCCATAGATTTCTCGGTTTCTGAAACAGAAAAAAAGCTGACCTGCAAATGAGAAGACCTGGCTTCTACTTTTGGTTCTACCAGAGAAATTTCTGAATCCAGCCTCTTAGCCTATAAAACTGGCCCTTCAAGGTGAAGAAACGAACACAGAAGAGATACAGGACTGGCTGGAATTAAACTTCAATACACATAATGGGAAAACTCAACCATTATAAATAAAGAAGTGTTTATTATATTTCAGTATTGTTGCATGTTTCTTCACAGTAACTGTGATAAAATGCTTAAAACAGTGTGCGTATGTGTGTGCGCGTGTGTGTGTGTGTGTGTGTTTAAAGAGCATGAGAGTGAATTGGGGTGCTTAAGTGGCTTAGTCGGTTAAGTGCCCTAGTTCGACTAGGTCATGATTTCATGGTTCGTGAGTTCCAGCCTGGTATTAGGCTCTGTGCTGACAGCTCAGAGCCTGGAGACTGCTTCGGATTCTCTGTCTCCCTGTCTCTCTGTCCCTTCCCCGCTTGCACTCTGTCTCTCTCTCTCTCTCTCTCAACAATAAACATTAAAAAATTAAAAAAAAAAAAGAGTATAAGAGTGGAGGTTGTAAAACATATACCTATTTCAGCCCTTGCCTGCCAAATGGGAAGTTCAGGCAACAAAGTGAGTGTGTTTACATTTAGGATGATGGAAAGCGATGAGTATGAATTCTTGGAGCCTGGAGAAACAAAGAGGCGAATGGGTACACGTGCAGCTGACGGCATCATGGGCAGGGCTTAACGAGTTGGGGGTAGCTCCTGTGTTTCCCAGTTAAAAGAATATTTAAAATGATAGCAACCTTGCCATAATGGCAAATTATTAATTTTGGAGATGTTTATATTAAAGAGATAAGTGGAAATTTGAGCCATTGTTTACATTTTATCCTTTAACATTTGACATGTTTATTATTTTAGATCAATTGTTGCTTATCTGGAAATGCCTTCAGTGAAACAAAGGTTGCTTGAAATTGGAATTGTTGTCCTTTTGATTTTTAGCCTACCTAATTGCTTGCGAGGTATAATTACAGTATCTCACATTAGAGATTTTTATGCAGCAAACCACAAAGCACTGGTGACTGTCACTGGAGCCCATTTAATATTCTCTAATAGCTCACGCCACACCCAGTGTCATGGTAATAGTTTTTACCTGGAGAACTTATTTTCAGTCACCTGCTGACAGACGGGAACCCTGGGTAAGTAAAGGAAGAAAAGAATCATTCCGTTATGAAAAATCTTGTTTTAATCCTAAAATACTGCTCGTGTTTCTTTTTCTTCCTCCTTCTCTTCCTTCCCTCCCCTCCCTTCCTCCCTCCCTCTATCTCTCCCTCCTTCCTTCTTTCTTTTCTTTTCTCTTTTCTTTTCTTGTCTTTTCTTCCTTCCTTCTATTCTTGCCTTTTCTTCCTTCTTTCCCTTTTTCTTTCTTTCTTCCTCCCTCCCTCCCTCCCTCCCTCCCTCCCTCCCTCCCTCCCTCCCTTCTTTCCTTTCTGTTTTACAGCATTATATTCTCTGCTTCCTTCCAAAAAGGATTTAAGGTGATTTACAAGAAAAGCCATAAACAACTGGTCTGTAAAATGTACAAAGAAAAAACAAAATCAAGAAAAGAAGACTATGTTAGTTGCAAAATTGAACATTGTTTCTATAATAAAAGTTACCTATTTTTTCCTTAGCATTATGAAACATAGAGATTAAGGGAGTCAAAATAAATTACATTGATTTTATGAGAAAAGAAGAAATATTTTCTTTTCAGTGGAGAGGGAAATTTATTACTGCTACCTGAATTCGAGTGAAAATTCTGACATAAGCTTTCCATAAGAGACAAAGATAAATCAGTGTTCCTTGTTTTGAAAAAAAAAAACAAACATGAAGTAACATATTTAAACTTGATTGGGTTGTTTGTTTTCTATTATCTTTTACAAAACTTAAGGAGAGTCTTTTAGGAGCTAATAAAAAAGGGTTCAAGTTCATAGCCTTCCAGGCAGCTAATAATGCAAAATGAACGACCAGATCCTGAAGAAATGTGTTCACTAGAAAAGTCTTAAAACTACACTTGACTACACATGAGAAAGATATTATTTTAAACATTACTCAAGTTAGTGTGAGTTTTGGTGTTGATTGGCAGAAAATTGGAGGCTATACTCTACAAAAAGTAAGAGTACTGAATTCTTATATTCTACATTAATCTGGACTTTCTTGAATTTTTCCCATTCTCCTTTCTCTCTAGATTTTTATGAACATGATTTTAACTGAGATTATGAGAAAAAACTTTCAGAGATTTAAACAACTAAGAAATGTGTTAGGGAGGATGGTGGTTGGGAGAGAATTCATGCAGCATAAGAATCAGTTCAATGTCTGCTAAGTGGCTCTATTTATTATCTTTCACTATAACACAGAGGAAACATGAAAACAGACATACAATATATTTAAAAATCTAGTGAGGTTAAGTGGCAGGTCATTTCAGAGTACATTTAATTTCAGTATCTTGGAAGCTTACAATGAGAATTTGTCCTAAGAAATGGGGACTCGAACTTTGCCCAGCAAAGCTTTAGATTTTCTCATTTATTCTCCAGAGTGAAGCCTCTATTATGAAATATATTCCACAGGGTTGATTTTACATCCTTATTCCTCAGGCTGTAGATTAGTGGGTTCAGCATGGGGGTAACAAGATTGTTCAATATCTGAATTATTGCACCAAGAAAGGCACTGGGATTGGGCTGGAGATAGATGATGATTACTGGTCCATAAGCACAAAGAATTGCAGTGAGGTGGGCACTGCAGGTTGAGAAGGCTCGTTGCCTGCCCTCTGCTGAGCGAATTTTTGATATGGAGATCCCAATGCGAGTGTAGGAAACAAGGATGAGAAAAAAGCAAATGAGAGACAAAAGACCAACATTTGTAAAACCGACCCTCTGGGCTAGAGATACATCACCACAGGCTAGAGGTAAGACTGCAGGTATATCACAGAAGTAGTAGCCCACCTGGTTAGAGCCACAGTAGGGCAACTGGAAGGTGAGGGAGGTTAGAATAATGGCATGAACACAGCCACCCATCCAGGTCCCTGTGGCCAAGATGGAGCAGACCCTCTGGTTCATGATGACCATGTACCTCAAAGGATAGCATATGGCGACAAAGCGGTCATAGGCCATCACTGTGTACAGGAAACACTCAGTGCAGCCCAGGAAGTGGTAGAAGAAGACCTGGGACACACAGCCCTGAAAAGAGATACCCTGATTCTGCCGTGAAAGGCATAACAGCATCTTGGGAACAGTTGTTGAGGAGAAGCCCAGGTCAAACATGGAGAGGTTTCCCAAGAAAAAATACATAGGAGTGTGAAGCCGAGAGGAGGAGATGATAGCTGTGAGGATGAGCACATTTCCCAAGAGAGTGCATAAATATAATGATGAGAACAGGAAAAAAAGGACAGTCTCTAGGCCCTCTGTCTCAGGGATTCCAAGCAGGATGAATTCAGTCACCATCGTGTGATTTCTCATTTCTATGGAAGAATCAACTCTTGGGTGTCTGTGGAAAGAAATCTTTCTTTGGTTAAATTTAATATGTACATAAATTAGCTGTGTTTAAGTCAGTGAACTGGAAAAGGAGGCAAATGATCTAGCAGAGTAGTGCTTCCTGTTGGAATTGTCTTCGTCTGCTTGCTTGTGTCCATACTGGGATCTCTCTGCAGTGAGGTTTCTATTTACAGATGCTCCTTGTTACAATATCACTGAGAAGTCTTACATGATGGGTCTCCTATCTTCCATTCTTCATGCACACTATTAAATTGCATTGATTCCTAATGCTACTTTGTGATTCTAAAAGGACACATAGGAAGACCCAATGTCCTTATGATAAAGGTCCCATCTAAGGTTCTTATATTGATCTAAGACAATTTGGTTACATTAACTCTCCAAAAATCATTTATGAGCCACACGTACAAAAGGTACAGAACCTTTCTTACATTGTCTCCCTAGGTATGAAGTCAACAATGGGAAACCATCCAAGAGAAGGGTCTAAGATAGCTCTTAATGAACAAAAGATTATATTTAACAGGGTTCATATGCTCTGGATTTTAGTGAGCTTGAGTAACTGGTAGCCGCCATTTCAATCTCCAAAGTCTATCTCATCTAACCAGAACCAAGCTAAGCAATAGCCTGGTTTCAGGGCAGTAGAAGACACAGAGGGTAGTAGAGGCTCCTCTCCAACTTCTATGTTTAAAAAAATTTTATATCTTTCAACTTGTTTTATCTTTCCCAATACAGTGATACCCTTAAACTATAGATCAGCTCATGAATGCTATTCCCTAAGACCTTTATATGTCTGTCTATCATCTATCTATCATCTGTCATTTTTAATTTTTTTTTTTGGTGAGGGGAAGAGTGAGAGCTAAAGTAAGAGAAGTTAAGGGCAAACTTTAGGCACTTACCTGGCAAACAGGGAACATAACTGCCTGGGCCTATTGAATGCTGTTTTCCTTTCCTTGTCCAGCAGAAGGAAGGAGCCCTCCCCTGCTAATTCCTATCTGCCTGTAGTCCACAGGTAGATATCTTGAATTCTTCTCTTTTCAGTCACTTTTAACTAGAATGCCACAAATTTAAACGCGCTTTAACTCCCTCACAGAAGTTTCCTCTCTGACTCCAGAAACTGTGATCATTCTCAAATGCAGGAGACTTTAAATAATTACGTCTTCTTTTGGGTATTAATCTCCCAAGTCAGGGATCCCATTGAGTGAGAGAGCAATTAATACTGAATCTAATTGGACCTTGGAAATGAGAGAGAGGGGCTGGGGAGGGAAGAAAAGTGATTAAAGATGAAATCTTTTATGAATTCTGTTCTAAAATATACTTCAGTGGAATAATAATTTAAAAACTTCATTTGGTGCCTGTGTCATATATTTTATATGCACACTTATGTACTTACCACTCTTTTATATTTATGTTTATTTGGGGGCGCCTGGGTGGCTCAGTTGGTTAAGCATCCAATTTCAGTCATGATCTCACAGTTCGTGGGTTCGAGCCCCACGTCAGGCTCTGTGCTGACAGCTCAGAGCCTGGAACCTGCTTTGGATTCTGTGTTTCCCTCTTTCTCTGACCCTCCCTTGCTCATGCTGTCTCTCTCTCTCTCAGAAATATATGTATGTTTATTTTAACAAATTCTGTTATTTTACTGCACTGCCTGATAGGACTGACTTATTGCACGCAACAGGAATTGGGCAGCCCCAGAGAATTAAATAAATGAGTAAAAAACGAGGCTCATGGAAAGGTGGGAACTCGGGCAGCTCTGGGGCCCACAGCAGTAAGAACTTATGGAGCAGCTGTAGGGCACCATCATCAGATGATTCAGCCTCAGCTGCCTTTTGCTTCCACGTGTCTCAGTTCCAGATTCAAGTCTGATTTCCTTGGCTGGGTCACATGTCTAGCTCTGTGGCCAGGGTACAGGGTACAGTGGAATTGGGCAGTTCTTCAAAGGGTAGTGGAAAGGCTTATTGCCAGGAAAAAGGGGGAAGAGGCACATAAGAGGCCAAGAGAAAGTTCAACTATCACTGGAAGCAGCTGTCTTATATCACTTGGCATCTGTTTAAACTTCCAAGTTAAATGCCTTGTATATGCTAGACGTACTTTTTTTTTTTTTGGCAGGGGATGGCTTACCAAATTCCTTATTAAATGCACTCATTCATTTGCTTATTTGTGCATATATGGATTCATATTTTCCAACAAATACCAATTATGACAGGCAGGGCATGGATTATTTTCCAGGAGAGCTAGAAAGGTCAGGGAAGGAGTGGTTAAACATAGTCCCTCAGCTCAAAAAAGGTAAGGGTCTAGGAGGCAAAGAGTCTTATTTTAACATCATAAAATTTCAATGAAGTCTTCTATAGATGAAGAAAGTTAGGATCCAAGAACAAATCATGGAGCTTACTCCGAAAGGAAGTGAGGGGCGCCTGGGGGGCTTAGTCAGTTAAGTTTCTGACTCTTGGTTTTGGCTCATGTCGTGATCTCACGGTTCATGAGACTGAGCCACACGTCAGGCTCTGTGTGGACAGTGCAGAGCCTGCTTGGAATTCTCTCTCTCCTTCTCTCTCTGCCCCTCCTTTACTCTCTCTCTCTCAAAATAAATAAACTGAAAGGAACTGGGATTTGGCCTGTTGTCTAGGACTTTTGGCCATAGATTTCCAGTGTTCAAGGAGAGTTTAGGTGATTATACCATTCCAAATACATCTGGGATTTTGATGTAAAAAATAAACTCAATGTTTTTGTTGCACATCTACCTAATGGTAAAAGGAGATAAAAGTTCATAATTCTACCATTATATTTGTTCTTGTCTTTAATGTTTTGAAGCATGATGGCTGGCTTGAAAACATCATCTGTACAAATAAAAAAGATGATAAATACACTTTTGAGGAGAAAGTGAAATAACATTAAATTTACGTTGGCCTGGTAACAATTTACTCATGGAATACATGTGTCATGGACTATTGTAGATATCCAACCTCATTTAGAATCAAGGTGACATGTGCTAAATTAATATTATGGTCACAGTGAAAATATGAATGGTCTACATTCCCAAAAGGTTAGCTGTTTTCAGCAATGATACTTATTATAGGACAGTGATGAGATCTCAACAGAGTAGACTTTAATAAAATAACTCAGAAAGTTTTCTTATTTTTATTTACACCCTCCTCCAGAAACTGTAAGGATGTTCCAGAGTTATCATGAGGAACAGAAGTACAATTGCAAGTTATTTTTTCTCTGCATTGTTAAGCAAAGTTTCAATTTGGTTTTTATAATAATAAATTATTATTTGAGCCACTAAGTTTGGTGGTTGTATCTTGGGTAGCAATAAATAACTGAAACATTCATTGTTGGCCTTGAGACTGAACCAGTAAAGCCAGCTTTCATTCAGTCTTTCTTTATGTTGTTTTTTGTTTTTTAAATTTTTATTTGAATTCCAGTTAGTTTCAGGAGTACAGTGTAGTAATTCAGTGCTTCTGTACATCACCCTGTGTTCATTGCAAGTGTCCTCCTTATCCCCATCACCAATTAACCCACCCCACATCCCCCTCCCCTCTGGTAACCATCAATGTGTTCTCTGTAGTTAAGAATCTGTTCCTTGATTCGTCTCTCTCTCTCTCTCTCTTATTTTTCCCTTTGCTTGTTTGGTTTTTTTTTCTTAAATTCCACACATGAATGAGATCATATGGCATTTGTATTTCTCTGACTGACTTATGTCACTTAGCATTGTACTCTCTAGCTCCATCCATGTCTTTGCATATAGCAAGATTTCACTCTTTTTTATGGCTGAGTAATATTCCACTGTGTGTGTGTGTGTGTGTGTGTGTGTGTGTGTGTGTGTGACATCTTTATCCATTTATTTATTAATGAACACTTTGGTTGCTTCCATATCTTGGCTATTATAAATAATGCTGCTATGAACATATGGGGTCATTAATTCTTTAAAAAAAACTTCACTGAGCTGCAATTGACAAATAAAAATTGTATATAATTAAGTGGTACAAATTGGATGTTTTGATGTACATATACATTGTAAAATGATCACCACAATCAAGCTAATTAACATACCCATCACCCATTTCTCTCTCTCTCTTTCTTTCTTTTTTACTGTATATGGTGAGAACATTTAAGATCTACATCTTAGCAAATTTCAAGTATTCCATACAGCATTGTTGACTATAGTCACCATACGGTACAATACACTTTTAGAACTTCTTCATCTTGCTGGGGCACCAGGGCGGCTCAGTCTGTTAAACATCCCACTCTTGATTTGGGCTCAGGTCTTGATCTCATGGTTCTCAAGCCCAGTGTCCGGCTCTGTGCTGTCAGTGTGGAACCTACTTGGGATTCTCTTTCTCCCTCTCTCTCTGCCCCTCCCCCACTTTCATGCTCTTTCTCTCTCTCAAAATAAATAAATAAAATAAGCATTTAAAACAGATTCTCTCTCTCTCTCTTCCCTTGCCCCTCTCCCCAGCATGTGTGTTCTCTCTATATAATAAAAACAAAAAAGCAAACAAAAATAATAGTAAAAATATCTAAACTAAAGAAGAGGCTGAGACAAGAAAGGGTTGACAAGAAGAAAGAAAGCCATGTAAACAAATTAGAAGTTTCAATGAAGTCATTTAGTTATTCCTGAAAATTTTAAAAGCAGCTGCAGTGATGTGCTAAAATCGCTATATTCTGGTGAACAGGAATTGTCTTTGGTCTCTGCCCTCAAAGAGCTTACAGTCTAGTTAAAGAAGAAAGGCATTAGTTATACATATAAGTCATAAATATTTAAGGTGGCAAACGCTAGGAAGAAAAGTTCAACAGACTGAAAAGTCCTAACGGGAGAGTGTTTGTGCTTGCCCATGTCCTTCCTTCCTGTCAGTAAACATGTGTGCACATCATGATTTGTAGCTACGTGCTGTTTCCTGAAGGTCCAGATAGATGTCCCTGGGAAAATGTTATCTGATCTTCACCCTGAAGAGCAAGTAAGGGTGCAAGAAGGAGAAGGCACAACACGTTGGAGGTGGGTCAGAGCATGTGCAAAGGCTTTGGGAGGGGACACAGCTCATTTGAAGAACTCGAGGAAAGAGAGGAAAATAATTGTGACATAAAGCTTGAGAAGCCAAACAGCAAACAATTACTCAGGGCCCGGCTGGTCACTGTAAAGGTGATGGTGTCACAGTAAAGGTGATGGTGATGAGGAGCTTTAAGAAATGCTAAGATGGGGGCGCCTGGGTGGCTTAGTCGGTTAAGCGTCCGACTTTCTCTTAGGTCATGATCTCACGGTTTGTGGGTTCGAGCCCCGCGTCGGGCTCTGTGCTGACTGCCAGCTCAGAGCCTGGAGCCTGTTTCAGTCTGTGACTCCCTCTTTCTCTGACCCTCCCCTGTTCACACGGTCTCTCTCTCTCTCTCCTAGAAATAAATAAAACATTAAAAAAAAAAAGAAAGAAAGAAACGCTAAGATGGTGGCACCTGGGTGGTTCAATCAGTTGAGTGTCAGACTTCAGACTTCGGCTCAGGTAGTGATCTCATGGTTCATGAGTTTGAGCCCCGAGTAGGGCTTGCTGCTGTCAGGCTGTCAGCATGGGGCCTGCTTCAGATCCTCTGTCCTTCTTTCTCTCTGTCTCTCCCCCTCTGTCCTCCTCTCTCTCTGCCTCTCCTCTGCTCACGTTCTCTCTCTCAAAAAATAAATAAAACATTTAAAAAAAAAAGAAATCCTAAGAGGGTCTTTAGCAGCATTACATTTGAGTATATTATGGGAGAGAGGAAATAGGAAGAGATAGTTCTAGCTGTCAGAGGGGGCTAGAGTACATTGAGGGAGGTAAGTAAGGAAGATCCTTGAACTACAGAATTTGAGATACTTGGTCATGAAAAAAAGGAGAAAAGCCAATCACAGAGAGATGCTACTGAGAATGTATGTAGATGAATGCCCTGATTTAGCCTCATCCGATGACATCAGAACAGAACTTCATTTTTTGCTTGTACCAGAATGTACCTGGAGAACCAGACTTTGATTCTGATCATCAGGTAAAGTGCCTCCCCCCTTCCCACAGGTATCTTCTGGGAACACTCAGAAGGTTAGAATCAACAGATGATAGTAACTCATGAGGACGAGAGAAATAGACCCACACTCTGTGGGGTTAGAACATTTTATTACAAATTAGTTCGGGCACAATTTATATACAACATAATACACATTATACCACTGGTTTCAGAAATGAATGCCCAGTTTTTCCTCCACAGTAATTGTTCTTTTTTTGTCCTTAAAAGTTTCTGGTTTGAATAATTAACCTCCCTTGATCCCATAATGAGGTCTTTTTTTTCTTTTTTCTCTTGAAAACAGCCCTTTTAAAAAATAAGTGTCACTATCTCATTGCAAAATCATGAGAGTACGGTGGAAGCATAAAGAAGGAAGTGGAAATAACTCAAAATTGGACTACCCATTTTTAATACGTGGGTGAACACTTTTTCAGTCATCCATTTATACACAAATACTTTATATGAAGATAAAAAATAAGGTATAAATATTAACAATCTTTTTGTTGCTTCTATCTGCTGTAGGAATTCTGCCTTTGACTATCACATCCCTGGGCCTTTGTTTTATAAAATCAGTGTATTGGGTAAGGAGAGGGCTAGAGAAGCTATGAAGGAAACACTCATGAAAGAAAAGGCACAGAGTGACTTGCGGAAAATAAAAAGAAGAGTCATAGTTGGCTACAAGAAGGGATTTTTAGAGGGCTTGAAGACAGAAATAAGAAATGATGTGGGGAAGCTCTCATACATCAGAAATATTAAAAGGAAAACAGCTGGAATAAGTTTTTTTTGGGGTGCCTGGGTGGCTCAGTTGAGCATCTGACTTCAGCTCAGGTCATGACCTCACAGTTCGTGGGTTCGAGACCTGCCTCCGGCTCTATGCTGACAGCTCAGAGCCTGGAGCCTGGCTTCAGATTCTGTGTCTCCCTCTTTCTCTGACCGTCCCCTGCTCATGCTGTCTCTCTTTCTCTCTCTCTCAAAAAATAAAATAAAATAAAACATTAAAAAAAAGATTTTTTGGGTGTGTGTGTGTAGAAGATCAAACATTTATTTTCCAAGTTTCTGTGAAATTGCTAGATTTTGTACTGCTGCATGAAGATGTGAACTAGAATCCTAGTTCTATCCGCAAACTGTGTGACTTAGGGAACTTTACCTGACATCCCTAAACCTTGTTTCACCTTTTGTAAAATGGTCTCCACATTCTTATGTAGATAAAGTAGAGAATACATATATATAAAACAATTGCATAGTGCTGGGTAAGGGGAAAGGCCTCAGGTAATGGTGACTCTAGACAGATCCCCTGAAGGGTACCTTAGGCTACACTGCCCACACCAAACTGAGATGTTTAACAATTAAACTGTGATTTGAGAGGGTTCAGAAATATATGCAGTTACAAGGGAGAGAACTATCAAACTCAAAAACCACCGGAAATATGAAAAATGGATAAGCAGATGCATTTTTCAATTGTGGCAAACTAAACATTGCATAAAATTTGCTATCTTTACCATTTCTTAATTTTTAAAAATGTTTTATTTATTTTTGAGAGAGAGAGAGAGAGACAGAGTATGAGTAGGGCAGGGGCAGAGAGAGAGGGAGACACAAAATCTAAAGCAGGCTAAACTGTCAGCACAGAGCCCGAATGGGGATGGAGGAGTGTGTGGGAGATTGATGGCTTGAATTCATGAACCGCGAGATCATGACCTGAGCTGAAGTCCGATGCTTAAGAGACTGAGCCATCCAGGCGCCCATCTTTACCATGTTTAAGTGCGGTTCTGTAGTGGTAAGTATATTTGTCCTGTTGTGCAATCAATCTCCAGAAATTTTTGCGAAACTTGTTGTCAAACGGAAACTCTATATCCATTAAGCAGCTACCCATTATCCCCTCTCCTAGCTTGGAAACCATTCTCTTCTTTTTCTATTGATTTGACTATTCTAAATACCTCATATAGCTGGAATCACACAGCATTTGCCTTTCTGTGACTCACGTATGTTTCACTTAACATAATGTCCTCAAAGTTTATCCATGCATGTTCCAGAGTTTCCCTGCTTGTTAAGTCTGAACAAAATTCCGTGTGTTTATATACCAGATTTTGCTTATCCATTCACCATCAGAATCCTCATACTGCACCTTAAGCCATTCATCAACACTTAAATGGGATTCATTTTGTCCTTTTTGTCTTATGCCTTTTATAAGGGCAATAATATATTTTTTAAATTTAGGATATTCACCTTTTTTTTTTGCTTTGTTTTAATGATTTCAAATAGGATGGGGAGCTTTGTGAATAAAAATGGAATAAAAAAACTACAAATCACTAAAATGTCATGAAAACTAAAGGCTGATGTGTCTGTAAGATCTCCAGCAAATAATACCTTCTTTCTCCTTAGATTCTGGAAAAAAAATGGAACAATAATGATCAACTCCAGTATTACTAGAAACCAAGCTGGAAAATGTAACTTGGCAGGAGAACCAGATGATCATGGCAATTGAACCTCATGATTAGGCTATCTTCTCTTCAAACAACACAGGCCAGGAAGGCTGTCCCCCACCCTTTCATACTAAGGAGTAACATTGGCAGGATGGGGGAGAAGTAAACCATAACAACAGGAGTTAATAGGGCTTGGGTCTAGGCCTGACTTTACTGTATAACTAGATGTGTTACAAAGGGCAAGACAATTATTGCTGTTTCTCAGTGCCACTATCTGCAAATGGGAGAATGGATAGTGCCAAAATAAATAGAGATAATAGTAACGTCAACATGTGAACTTGACCTATGCCAGTGAATATTTTCCCAGTTATTTATTGGACATTTTCTATGTATCGTGAGCTCTGGAGAGAGGTAATAAGGATGAGTGAATTGTTAAGCAGGACTTTTAGGAAGTCATGTAAAAGAAGGATTAAGATTCGGGGCTTTGGAGTTAACTGAATCTGAGTTCAAGGTTTGGTTTGCTACTTATTGTGCAAACTTGGGTCCACTACTTGAGGTCTCTAATCCTCAAAACCTTTTTTTTTTTTTTTTTTTTTTTGTCCTACAAA
Source organism: Hyaena hyaena (assembly GCF_003009895.1). Taxonomy (NCBI): domain Eukaryota; kingdom Metazoa; phylum Chordata; class Mammalia; order Carnivora; family Hyaenidae; genus Hyaena; species Hyaena hyaena. The sequence continues at coordinate 1,576,246 of NW_024080996.1, read as the reverse complement.
GTGGGAAATACACTGTATGGGGTGATGTGAAGATTAGATAAGATAGTATCTGTGAGATGCTCATCATAGTGCCTGGCGAGCAGATCATGCTCTATATGTGTTAATTAATACTATTCTTAGCAACATGGAGGAACTGAAATGTTTATAGGCAGAAAAGAGGAACATTCCAAGTGCAGCAAGGGAAATGAAGTGAAAGGTGATGGAGCACAGAGATGGACTATTGAGGGGTGCTTCTTGGCCCCCCACAGATCCTCATTATCGTCAACAAGACAAAATTGGTTGCCATTATAAAGATTGAAATCTGTTTCCAGCTGCCTGCTATGCCCCATGGATTCCTTACCCAGGAATAAGGCACTGAGGATATTATTAGGGGGATAATTTATGGGGCTCCAAGGATTACAGAGACACACATAGAAAATCTTATTAAGGAAACAAAATATAACACTTTCAAGGAAGCATTTTTCTATTATCTTGTTATTTATTTAAGAAGAGGAAATAAATAGATGATGTTGAGACAATAAATTTCCAAAATCTATTTTTAAAACCAATAATTTATGGCAGAGAAATAAATAGTACATTGTAGAACACTCTTTTCAGGGATCTCTTCACTTCCCTGTTTCTTAAAGAATAGATTAACGAGTTCAGCATGGGTGAGACAATATTATTTAATATTTGCACCACAGCACCAAGCAAGGGGTTGGGTGTGGGCTGCAGATAGATGATGATTACAGGTCCATAGGGACAGAGGATTGCAGTGAGGTGAGCGCTGCAGGTAGAGAAAGCTTTCTGCCTGCCCTCTGCTGATCGGATTCTCAGAATGGCAATCCCAATACGTGTGTAGGAGACACAGACACTGAACCAAAGTATTAATGCCAGAAAACCAACATTAGTGGAACCCACTCTCTGGGCCAGGGAGCTGTCAGTACAAGCCAGGGGTAAGATAGCAGGAATGTCACAGAAGAAGTAGTCCACCCAGTTGGAGTCACAGTAGGTTAACTGAAAGGTGAAGGAGGTCAGGATGGTGGCATGAAGACAACCCACCAACCAGGCTGCCATGACCAAGCTGACACAGACCCCAGGTCTCATAATGAGCATATACCTCAGTGGGTGACAGATGGCAATGAAGCGGTCATATGCCATCACAGAATAGAGACAACCTTCGGTAGCCCCCAGAAAATGGTAGAAAAAGAGCTGTGCAGCACAGCCCTTATAAGAAATGGTGTGGCTCTGGCCAGAGAGATAAAATAGCATCTTGGGACAGGTTACAGATGGGAACAACATGTCAAAAATAGATAGGAGTCCCAGGAAGAAATACATGGGGGTATGAAGGGTAGAGGAAGAAACAATTGCCGTAAGGATGAGTAAATTGCCAAGCAGCGTGAAGAGGTAAATAAATGAGAAGTTGACAAATAACACAGTCTCCAATCCCTCTGTCTGAGGTATTCCCAGTAGAATAAACTCATGGAGCTCTGTGTGATTCCTCATGTTCCTGGAACAGAGGTCTGGACAGAGATAAGATAGTGAAAGCATAAATGTGGAGAATAACTTGAGGCAGACACAATACCAGTACATTCATCACCACCAATCTTTGTTTATTTTGTAAAAATTTTAAAGGATTTTGTTTTTAAGTAATGTCTACACCCAATGTGAGGCTCAAACTTACAACCCCAAGATCAAGAGTCATGTACTCTACTGACTGAGGCATCCAGGTGCCCCAAGCTTTGTTTAAACATAAATATGATACTGAAATTAAGAATTAGGGCTTCTTGGGGCGCCTGGGTGGCTTAGTCGGTTAAGCGTCGGACTTTCGCTTAGGTCATGATCTCGTGGTTCGTGAGTTCGAGCCCCGCGTCGGGCTCTGTGCTGACTGCCAGCTCAGAGCCTGGAGCCTGTTCAGAGTCTGTCACTCCCTCTCTCTCTGACCCACCCCTGCTCACGCTGTCTCTCTCTCTCCTAGAAATAAATAAAACATTAAAAAAAATTAAAAAAAAAAAAGAATTAGGGTTTCTGCCAAAGACATTTAGGGAATAGTAAAGCAAATACAGTATATGCTTTTATATCTCAAGATGTCATCTTCCTTAATGAATATGGGTACAAGGCAACATGAAACATTACTATGGTGAAATACTGGATGGACTAAGGGAACAAAGATCTCAATATTGAACAGATGAACATAATTTAATTAACATCTACAATAAATTGTACAGCAGTACATGCCCTAAATAGACTAACCTGGAAGACTCTTCCTCCTGTTTTTTTTTTTTTTTTTTTCCCAGAACATGTCTGCAGTTAATCAAAGACACGGTCAAACACCCTAAATATTCATCAAAGGTTAATGTGGGCACCCACACCTTTGATGACGATAATGGATTACATTTCAGTGCAATGTGCATTAGGATGTAAATTGTATTAGTATTATTCTAGTTGAATATATTCCTTATTTTGAGAATTTTCTTTCTTTTTTTAATGTTTTATTTATTTATTTATTTATATTTCTGAGAGAGAGAGGCAGTGTGAGCAGGGGAGGGTCAGAGAGAGGGAGACACAGAATCCGAAGCAGGCTCCAGGCTCTGACCTAGCTGTCAGCACAGAGCCCGACGCAGGACTCGAACCCACGAACCATGAGATCATGATCTGAGCTGAAGTCGGATGCTTAACTGACTGAGCCACCCAGGCACCCCTAGTTTGAGAATTTTCTTATTTAGCAATGTTCATTTGACAGAAAAGAAACTATCAGTGATGAATCTGGATGTGATCCTGGGGTTTTAAATTGTTTAAGATTAGTAGCTGAGTTATATTGTGTAGAAGGTAGGTTTTAGTGAAGTTATATCACACATAAAGATGCAGATATGGGATATTTAATCTTTGCTAACAACTGGAATTTTTAACTCTGTAGTGCAAGAAAAGGATTTGAATTCTGCAACTGTTTTGTGTTTTCTGCTTTTAAAATTTTTTAATTTTTATTTGTTTCTGGTAAGAAAACGCACAAAGGGATCTACCTTCTTAACAGATTTTTAAGCTCACAATACAACATGATTAACTATAAGCATGATGTTATAAAGCAGATATCTAGAATTTATTCATTTTGCCTTATGCAAACTCTATATCCTTTGTTTGGCCTCCATTTTCTCCCTCATCTTTACCCCTGGTAACCACCATTTTTCACCCTGCTTCTATGAGTTTAACTATTTGTTTTATTTTGAAGGAAAAAGTCATAAAACAAAATATGTTGAGAATAGGAATTGCCACTAGGTCGTGCTGTGGACAGCTGTCTATTACAAGGCAGAAATTCAAAGGTACTTGTGAATTGTCCATAAGACCTGATGTTCCCACTTTCCTTTTTGACTTTTATGATTCAATGGAGATCCAAAGTATATGGAAATTGTCTCATTATAATTTCCTGACTTCCAATTATAATTCCTGATTGATTTCTTTGACCCTCTTTTATAATTAATAGTTATTAATTGATAATTTTATCTTCTAAAACAATTGGAGGTGGTAAGAGAGGTTAATACTTTTCAAAAATACAAAAGAAATTCCAAAGGAACTGAATTTAGGTTCTATTAGACTGTAAATCCCCTGAGAGTAAACATCATAATTTGTCATTAAAGCTGCAGTGTTTATCACAGTGCTAGCAAATAGTTGGCATTTAAATATTTGTTAGATAGGGAACTGAATGAAAAGTTGGAAGTTAGTTTATGGGTACACTTTGAGTTCATCGTGTCTATTCTTATTCAGCACTATATCTCTAGAACTTAGAAAATAGCACCCAGTAAGTGTTGGTTTGAATAGGATTTTGGAATACTCTGAAATGATTCCTTTTGTCTTTAGCCTACTTTAAGTCTTTTTGAAATTAATCTTGTAAAGCAATGGCTATCGTGAGCCTCCTTTTACCTTGAGAGTCCATGCCTAATGAAAGGAATTTAGGTGTACATTGAAATGTAGGGTATCTAATTCTTGAACTAGAAGAGATAAGGTGAGACTTGAACATCTTTGTAATTGCTGGTCTCTTGTTGGGGAAAAAAACATGTAAATGATGGGTGGAAGGAGAGAACTAAGGAAGAAGAATGGACATTCCTGAAGTGAAGGAAAAGGAATAAGTCATGATTGGTGGGAAGTTCTGCAGTAAACATAAAAGGATGTAAAAAGGAATTAGTGTAAAAATACTAAAATGGGAAAATATTATTCACATAACCGTAAGTTCTGTATTTAGATTATGCATCTTAATTCCTGTGATGATTCGAGCTGGAATAGCATTATCACAGTATATTGAGGCAATTGATTTACTTTGCTATTTCTGTCTTCCAGTATCAAGTCTCTAGAGAGACTGTTTATTGTTTTGAGTTCTTTAAAAAATTTTTTAATTAAAAATTTTTTTTGAGAGATAGAGTGTGAGCAGGGGAGGGGAAAAGGAAGAAGGACAGAGAGACTCTTAAGCAGGCTCCATGCCCAGCACAGAGCCCAATACAGGGCTTCATCCCATGACCATGAGATCATGACCTGAGCCGAAATCAAGAGTCAGATCCTCAACTGTCTGTGTCACTTACATGCCCCTGAATTCTTTGAGTCATTGAGTTCTTTGACTGGAGGAAAGCCAGTATTTTCCTTTCTTCCCCCCAACCCCCGACCCCGGGTGACTTTTGAGTTGCTTCCAGTGAGAGATCATCTGAGGCTGAAGTCAGTTTGTATTTGGGCTAAAGCTATTATGGAAAGACTGCATGGCCACTGGTGGCCCTATGCTCTGTATTAGCCATCTCTCTAAATAAGCATCCTTGTAGGTTTCAGAAAAATTTCAGTTGGGCTCAATGAACGGAGAGGGCTAGTAGAATAAATGTTGTAAGGGAAGGTGATAAGGGAGGACAAGACTTTTGTGTCAGGCAGATTTGATTTCAAATCTAGGCTCTTGCTTACTAATTTTGGGACTTTGCAATGTTTCAGTTTACTAATCTCTAAAATAAGAGTGGTATTACATTCTAAGTATTGTTGGGTAGATTAAATGGAATAATGTAGTATGAGGCTTCTAATGAGGTGTCTGTCATTTTGCGGGTACCCAGCAGCTGTTGTTGATTTCTATTATCTGAGTGAAAGTAAAAACACTCTTGTAATGTACTGATTTAATATTAGTATGAGCATAGCTAATGCTAACTAACTCACAGTTTGGAAGAAGTGTTTAGAAAATACCCCTGGGAACACTTGGTGGTCTCTTCTGAATTCTGCTGAGACACAAAAATAAAATATGTGATGGAGAAGATTGAGAATCATGTCTTAAATGTCTATCTCACCCCTTATATCTTACGTGCAAGCACCCACTGCCCTAAACCATTCAAAACACAGTAAAACATGAATTACTAATTCATGATATCGGTGATAGACAAGGAAATACATGAGATGTTTCTGTTGGTTCTAGAGCTTTATAAACATCACTGTAGGGCAAAACTGAAAGCAAAGAATAATTATGATAAATACCTCATACAAATAACACTATGTCAGAATGAGATTTTATTTATCATGGTTTTTGAAAAATCATCCTTATAACTTCAAATATTACTTTTTAAATCTCAAACATTCAAGCTTCTCACCATTTCTAGGCCAACAACTAGACAGGTTTGACTGGCATCAAAGACAAACATGGAGTCAAGAATGAGAAATCCAACAGTAATTTAGGGTTGTACCCCTAGCAGATACGGTTACAACTTTCTTGGAAGATTCATCTCAACACAAACATTTGTGTAGGAAAGAGACCACAGGACATATTAAAAGAACTTGTATTAGAGACCTAAAAACCCAAGTTCAAGTTCTGATTCTTGGTGGTATGACTATGGATAAGCAACTTCGAATTTCTGAACCTCAGCTTCTCATCTATGAAGAAGCAGAAAGCATTCTCTGTACCAGCAGCTTCAATCTTATCTAATCAGTTAAAATTTATAATTCCAGCTAAGACATTTTTGAGAGTGCAAGTGGGTATTATTCATGACTAAAGCAGGACAGTAGGGGTAACATATGAAAGTTCCTGCCACATCACTGAATAATGTCTTTAGCCTTATGTCCCTCATTTATGTCCCACAAATCTGTATTTTGAAATGCACCACTATAATTGCACTCTTGGAAATGTAAGGTATTCTTATAATTGTCTTTGGTATATAGTGGGTACCCACTAAATGTTTTTGATTAACTGAGATAATATTTATCTCACAGAATTGTTGTAAAGATTAAATATGATAATGTTTGTTAAAGATCTTGATGCATAATAAAATGGCATATAATGGTTCATTATTGTATTTACTATAGAAAGTCTCATGCTAAAGAATTTGGGAAGCAGTTACCTGTATGGGAATGATAATCAATGTCTTAAGCCTGAATGAAGTCACTCTGGGAGACAAGGTAAAGGGAGGCCAAAGCAGGTGTGGAGGCCAAACTTTGATAAATACTTCATTTTAGGAAAAGAGGAAGGAAAGGGAATGTGTAAGAAGAAATATATACATTCATCGAAGAATTTGAAAGAGAGCCAGGAGGATGTCTCTCATATGTCTTTGTATCATGAAGATTATTATTTTCTCCATGCCATAGAAATAGATTTTCTTCATGTCAGGTAATATATCCAACAAATTCTTTAATCCTAAGAAACTGTGTGCTTGGAACACATAGATGCTGAATTAAGGATTGATGAACAAAAGAGAATGAATGAATGCATTCCTCACATGTATGAGTGAATGTAGGAAAGGATTGCAGTCGCTTCTCAAAGTGAGAAGGAAGCTCTCTAATGTGATTTTTCCCAATAATCCTTGCTACCCAGGACTCTAGAGTGAGAGTAAAAGTAAAAATGGAGAAAGATGGGGAGAGGTTCTGATCACTTACGTGGTCAAAGAGTCATGACTGGTTCAAGAAAGGAAAACACATTTTCTCTTCCTTTTATCTTCAGTTTCTTCTCCATTTCAAATGTCTCTCTTCCCTAGATGGCATGGGATTGGACTTAGGTGTTTTAACTGTAGTCCCCAAATGGTCTTTTGCATTCAGATTCACACAGGGAGAGGATGCTATACATTCGAAGGGCTCCTATCACCTAGTGTGATCTCCTCAGAGTTAACAGAAGTAAAATGAACTCCTACATTTGTAGGATTTTAAATTATCTCATAGTCCCTCTGGAGCCCCATCTGTGATATATTCCAAGACTCAGGGAGCAAAACCCTTCTGAGCACAGGGAGCAATTAAATGTTGGGTGTTGAGATTGTTTAAGAGTGAAAATATAGTACATGATAATCAAGATAATATTGAAAGGAATCGGGGGTCAAAGGACTTATGGATCCCCCTTGACCACCCTATTTTTTTTCCCCTCTGGGTAGACATCCCATGGAACCCTTTTGTACTTTACAAGCCTCAGGGATTTGTCTGCTTATGTGTCATTTCCTGCCAATTTTTACCTATTCCCTTACCTCTTTTGTTTATGGAAGAAACTGCAGGATAATGAAAATGGTATCCACCTTGGAGCTAGAAGGTTCTGGTGTGAAGAACAAGCCTTTGATAAGGTCAATGTCCTTTCTGAACCTTAATATTGTCATTTATAAAATGGAGTTATAATACTATTCCTTAAGGTGACTGTGAGGAGTGAATGAGATAATGCTCATACATTTCCTGACACGTACTACTGGCTTCTACAATTTTTAGTGAAAATGGATGGAATGTGGATTTCTGTTTATTGTTAGAATCTCCCCCTTCCCCCCCCCCTTTACTCCTTCCCTTTCCAATTTTAGGATGAGGCATTATTTTCTTTGTCTGTTGGCTTAGTTTTTTTTTTTTAACTAATAGTAATTATAGTGAAAGAAATGGTAACAAAAACAAACTAATATTTCCAGAGTCAGTAAAAATATAAGAAATCTAGGAATCCTTGTCATAATCCTTCTCTATGGAATCTAAATGATGTAAGATTTCCAGACTCTCAAGATTTAACCAGGCCACATCAAGAAACGGAAGGAATTCCAAGAAAGAGAAAGTGGAACTACCATTCAAGAGTGCCTACTTGTGACACATGTCTTTAGAAATAATATTTTATTTCATTCTTACAACATATTTGTAAGTATTATTTTTTTATTTATTTTTTAAAAAATATTTTTATTTATTTCTAGGAGAGAGAGAGAGAGACAGAGTGAGCAGGGGAGGGTCAGAGAGAGAGGGAGACACAGACTTCGAAATAGGCTCCAGGCTCTGAGCTGGCAGTCAGCACAGAGCCCGACGCGGGGCTCGAACCCACGAACCGCGAGATCATGACCTAAGCGAAAGTCCGACGCTTAACCGACTAAGCCACCCAGGCTCCCCTATTTATAAGTATTATTAATCCACTGTACAGATAATGACACAGACTATCAGAGAAATTAGATCATTCCCCTGAGATCACACAGGTATTAAGTAGCAGTGGTAGAAACTGAGCCTAGATATACAGACTGAATTCAATGGCAAAACCAAGCTAAAGTTAATACATCAGAACCTGATTCTTGTTTTCTTTATAATTTTTGACCTTCTGGATGAGGAAAGTATGCCTTCTCTTGATCCTCAGAGATTTAGACCCATGAGTTTCATCCTGCCTGTCTCCTTTGTACTTCTTTGTGCTTCTGGTTTGCCCAAAGTATATTTGCTGGTAGTGGATGACAATTTTTACTCTTAAACAATAATCAACATCTTCTAAGGAGTGTCTGACAAGCAACTACGTGTTTTTTTTTAAAATATTTTTAATGTTTATTTTTGAGAGAGAGACAGAGACAGAGAGTGAGCGGGGGAGGGGCAGACAAAGAGAGATAGAGAGAGGGAGACCCAGAATCTGAAGCAAGCTCCGGGGTCTGAGCTGTCAGCACAGTGCCCCACATGGGGCTCGAACCCACGAACATGAGATCATGACCTGAGCTGAAGTCAAATGCTCAACCGCCCAGGCGTCCCACAAGTAAGTGGTTTTGTGATGACCGCCACCATCCCTATTTGAACTTAAAGCTGTTCATCTTACCATGTAAAATACCTACCTTGATTTCTAATGAGAATAGAATATATTGTAACTAGATATGTAGTTTTTTCAATCCAATTTATTTATTATACATCAATATATGATAAGTTCTTATGGGCTCAGTTTTCATGTGATCTCTCCAAACATAAAATTTGCAAGTTACCAGTGATCATATGAAAATGATGGCTATTAATTGCAATTGTTATCCCTAATATGTCAGGTAATAAATGCTTCTAAGACTTGCCTACATATCTGAGCATTTATTCATTTGATCTTCTTTTTTAATTTTTGAAATGTTTTATATATTTCTGAGAGAGAGAAACAGCGTGAACAGAAGAGGGTCAGAGAGAGAGAGATACAGAATCTGAAACAGGCTCCAGGCTCTGAGCTAGCTGTCAGCACAGAGCCCGACGCGGGGCTCGAACCCACAAACCGCGAGATCTTGACCTGAGCCGAAGTCGGTCGCCTAACCGACTGAGCCACCCAGGTGGCCCCATTTGATCTTTTTGAGATCGATCTTACAATATCTGGGGTGGAGAGCAGTCACAAGACCTAACACTACACAACTATCAGCATTTATATGTATGCATTCATTAACCAAATACAATTTTATGCACCCTCCTTAATGACCATCCCACACCCAGCCCATTCCCCACCTACCTCTCTCCATTAACCCTCAATTTGTTCCCTATAGTTGAGTCTCTTATGGTTTGCTTCCTTTTTTTTTCTCCCTTCTCCAAGTTCATCTGTTTTGTTTCTTAAATTCCACATAGATATTTCTTTACTTAAAGATTTATAAGTTTTAAGAACACATACAGGGCTTAAGTATGATAAGAACAATAGGAAGTCCTAGATGAATTGCTAAGGAAACATCAGAGGAGAGAGAAAAAAACAAGAGAGTTAAATGAAACTCCATGAAGATAAAGATAGAGAGAGAGTGGTGCTTGGGTGGTATAGTCAGTTAAGCATCTGACTTTTGATCTCAGCTCTTGATCTCAAGAGTTTGAGCCCTGCATCTGGCTCTGTGCTGATAAGTGGGAGTGTGGGATTCTTCCTCTCCTTTCTGTGCCTCCCCCACTTGGCTCTCTCTCTCATTCTTTCTCAAAATAAATAAGCTTAATTTTTAAAAACTTTAAAAAAAATGATAAAGAGAGAGAAAAGCAGGAAATAAAGGGATGAGCAAACACCTGTTATAAGCCTGTTCTAAACCGGTGTTAGGTCATTCTACACAGTAACACAAACAACTCTTCTTTCAGGAAGGGAAATAACTCTCAGAAGAACTGAATGAAAAGAATCAGCATTCTAGGATCAATACACACTGGAATAAATAGGGCACATGCATTGCCTTGGTGGATGTTGAAATGAATTAAACACTGCTCATAATTACAGATCTTTTTCCTTTTTATACAAATACGCATTTCATATTCAAGAGAAGATAGTTGCTGTAAAAGTTTACTCTTCTTGTCGCTCATAATCGGGTATTCAGTAGGATAAGGAGTGTGTGGCACAGAGCCCAAATAACTGCTATGAATCATAGAGAGATTCATTACTTTCTCCTGAAAAGTCTGTGCTAATACAGTGCTTCTACTCTGTGAAAGCCTCAGGGACTTAGGATCCTTCTTTCTTGTGGATTCTCCATTCTTAGGGGTTATTGCCCTAGTCTTCATAGTCCAAAATGGCTCAGAATATATTTGCCTTCCTGGGGCGCCTGGGTGCCTCAGTCTGTTAAGCGCCAGACTTTGGCATTGGTGGTCATCTCACAGTTCGTGAGTTATGTCCCCTGCATCGGGCTCTGTGCTGATGGTGTGGAGCCTGCTTGGGATTCTCTCTCTCTACATCTCTCTCTCTGCTCCTTCCTGGTGCATGCTCTCTGTCTCTCTCAAGAACAAATAAATAAGCTTAAAAAATAAAAAAAGAGAATATATTTGCATTTCTATCAGTGAATAGGAAGAGGGGAAAGTGAGGAGGAGGCCATACTCTTTTCTCTGAAAAAATTTTTTAATGTTTATTACTTATTTTTGAGAGAGAAAGAGACAAGTGTATGAGTGGGAAAGGGGCAGAGATAAAGGGAGACACAGAATCTGAAGCAGGCTCCAGGCTCTGAGCTGTCGGCACAGTGCCCGACACAGGGCTTGAACCCATGAACCTAAGCCACCCAGGCGCCCCATACTCTTTTCTTTGAAAGGGAATGGTGTGATATTGCAGACATCAATTTTTGTTTCCCATTGGCTGGAACTCAGTCATAATGTCACACTTAGCTTTAAGGGAAGCTAGGAAATGTCTTTATTCTGAAAGACCATAGACTTGGCTGAACTTGGGCTAACCTTGAGAATTGATATTAGAGAATACTTAGCAACATGAAGTCACAAGGATAGAATTTTAGGTGGAGACACTTATTCTAAGGTAGCTTATATTTATTCTCTGTTACACTATAAACTCATTTTTCTTAAGGACTCACACTACCAGATATTTTCTTGTTTATTTACTTGCCTCTTTGTTCACTGACTATTTCCTCCCCCTGCAATGTAAGCTCCAGATAGAGAAGGATCTTTGTGGCTTGTTATTGCCACAATGCCAACGTCTAGAACAATGCCTTGCATACAGTAGAAGCCCAATAATTATATGTAGACTAAAAGAATAAATTACAGGGGCGCCTGAGTGGTTCAGTCAGTTAAGCGTCCGACTTTGGCTCAGGTTATGATCTCAAGGTTTGTGAGTTTGAGCCCCAGGCCAAGTTCTGTACTGACAGCTCAGAGCCTGGAGCCTGCATCAGATTCTGTGTCTCCCTCTCTCTTTGTACCTCTCTCATTCATGCTCTGTGTTTCTCTCTGTCTCAAAAATAAATAAGCATTTTTTATTTTTTAATTAAAAATTATTTATTTATTTTATTATTTATTATTTATTTATATAATTTAATATTTATATTTATTTAATTGATTGATTGATTGAGAGAGACAGACAGACAGCATCAGCAGGGGAGGGTCAGAGACAGAGGGAGACAGACTCCAGGTTCTGAGCTAGCTGTCAGTACAGAGCCCGACATGGGCCATGAACCGCAAGATCATGACCTGAGCTGAAGTTGGATGCTTAACCGACTGAGCAACCCAGGCACCTCAACATAAATTTTTTTTAAAAAGAATGAATTACATGTCCTCTTTCAACATTTGATCATTGGATTTATTTAATAGCCTATATGCAAAGAATGAATTATTCATTGGGCTTACACAAAGTATGAATAAATAGATTAATAAAATGCATTCATGTTTTTAATAGCTATAAAGGTCTGTTTAGTTATGTATATTGTGCCAGATTGAGAGGCTTTTCATATAGTGTCCTTTCAGTAAGCAGCATCGTCTATGTTTTCTGATTCAGTTCCTTCCAACCCAGCTGCCATGTACAGTCAGTAGCAAACTTTTTTTTTTTTTTTTTACCTCTCTAGTACAAATGGGTCAGCAGATGAACTCTGCCCATTCTTCCAGCCTCTTCCTTTTGTTGACCAGATACCTCGGCCAACAGAAATTATAGTCAAGAGAAACAATACCAGATGTGGTTTCTACCGAGAGATCATTTCCTCTCACAATTAGTTTGGTACATGTAAAGAACATAGTCCTAGAGCCTAAAACTGATAAAATACAATCTGGGCTTCTAATGTGCTTTACTATATGTGTACACACACACACACACACACACACACACACACACACACACACACATCACATCCATTAAGATCCACTGAACCTTTAAAAACAACCCAGGGAGGTAGGTATGTCATTATTTCTATTTTACAGATAAGACAACAAATCAGAGAAAGTAAATACGAATATATCACAGAGACCAAAATCAACCTGAGTGTTCATATGTATCATGTTTCTTTCCCCAGTACATTTTCTCAATAGCAGTATAATTCTTTTTAAGCCTCAGGCTTAACGGATCATTCTGAAATAAAGAAGACACAGGAAACTTGGTCATTTCTAGTGTTCCTTAGTCAGGAAGGAGCATAGATATTCTAACTTACTTATATTGTACCCCCACTACCAAAGAACCCCCATAACAACCCAAAAAGCAAAAACCAAACATCTTAATTTTATGATCCTGATGAAAAACCCCTAATGGATCCAGGACTGGAAGACTTAGTCCCTGTGAGCATTGCCCTGTCTCCTGACCCTCCCCCCTATGCTGTCAGGGAGGATGACATCTTGGGACAAATAACTCAAATTGGAGATGAGGAGTCAATGATAATGCCCATAACGTTCAGGGCCTACCATACAGTTATTAGCAGGGCCTAGTGCACAGTAAGTCGTGGGTAATTCAGTCTGTTACAGGAATACGATGTGATTTGCAGTGATTGTTGATATTACCATGAAGGCATTTCACTGGTAAAACAATCTCTTCCCGCTGCCTGTCTTCTGATTGGTCCTTAGCGGAGACTAGGCGAAGGAAAAAACAGCAAACGTTCGAGGGTTGAAGAATTTGCCATTGATCCCTTAATCGAGTAGTCGCTACTTTGTAACCGGTCCCTAGAAGGGGCGGGTCTTCCTGGAAATTTTGACTGCAGCTGTTTTCCTGTGACTCAGAGCGCCCAGACTGCGGGAGAAGGTAGGCAATCTGGCCGCCCGCGCTGGGGCTGGATCTCTCACCCCTTAACCCTGACGGCTTAGACCCGCCCTTTCCAACTCCCTTTCCCCGTCTCCAAACCCGCTGGGGCTTGTTTTAACCGCAAACTCAAGGGGTGGAGGAATTTAATCCTGGTGTTCGCTCCCTGGGGGGTTTCTGCAGATTTGGCAGTTTGGGGGTGGGGTCTTAGGGGGGAGGAGGCGCTGGAAAGGGGATTTAGGCATCTCCTGATCATCTCAGGGTCTCTCTTTTTACTTTCCTTCTCTTTGACTTTACTTCCCCCCCCTTCTTTCTTATAGAAAATTGATGTTTTCTCAATTTTGTCTAATTTTATGCTGTGGAAATGGGAATTTCAAACCTCCCCCCACCCCCGACCCCAGTAGGGTTGCAGCCTCTAAACCCTTTACTATAGAAATTTAAGGAACCGACTCTGATCCCTTCTGTTAATATTTGGACGCCGCAAATCTAGTACTGAAATTTTAAAGATTAAATCACTTTCTGTTTCTATCTAAGCTCCACACCTCACTGGTGTGGCAACAGGCTGCAGGGGTGTGGCCCGCTGCGCCATCAGCGCGCTGGCTCCTCCTCCCTCTCCTAGGTGGGTGGCTGAACTGCAATGTGTCTCCACTCTTGGATTCCCGAGGGTCCACCTTAACACGCAGCCCTCTGGCTCAGTGCCCCCCCTCTATTCTCCCAGCTGCCTCAGATTCAACACTTTGACCTTGGTCAGCTGCTGTGGTCAGTCTTTGCCCACCCGTTGCTAAGGTGCATTTCTGAAGTACCATCCTGAGGGGCGGAGAACTAATGCTGACCCACCATAGTTTGTGCTGAGAAGGGTTAGGGAGAAGGTGCAGAAAAGCAAATTGCCCTCAATGAGGGATTTGTTCTGGGGTTAGAATTAGGAAATAAGACTGTTTCTTTGTAGGAGACGCCTCTGTGCTCTGTCTCTTCACTTGAAAGCCATCCTTGGTGAGTATTGGCAAGCCTCAGAGATTGGGTTGCCTAACACATTTCTTCAGCTGTCGTGGGTCCTCGGTCCTTCTCCTGTTGTAGGCTTCCTATTGATGTTTTTAGAAAATTTTCCCTGTCCTAGCCCCAGCCTGTCCTACCAGAGAGCTTACCCTTGTCAGGCCTCAGCATTGAAATCCTTTTCTTGAGCATTCTCTCCTCTCCCCACAGCTGCTACTGCCTTCTGTGTTTCCATTAAATGGGAGCCATTTTGCCACACTCAGCTTTTTTTTTGTAATTTTTTTAATGTTTATTTTTGAGAGACAGAACATGAGCAGGGGAGGGGCAGAAGAAGAGGGAGACAGAATCTAAAGCAAGTTTCAGGCTCTGAGCTGTCAGCACAGAGCCTTATGCAGGGATCGAATTCACAAGCTGTGAGATCACGTGAGATCACAAGGTGAGCCGAAGATGGATGCTTAACCAACCGAGCCATCCAGGCGCCCACCACACTCAGTTTCTATCCAGTTCTTCAAAATACCGAACACAGAATGAAAAGCCTGATTTATTGGCTAATTTGTGGACATGGGACATGTACAAGACGCACCATTGCTATCAGATGGATGCAACATGGACATTGCTCTGGATGGACGTAGGGTGTGAGGTTTTAGATGGCAATTGGGATAAGCATAGAGGGCTGAGAAGTATCCTCCAGAAGTTTCAGAATCCTTGAGGGGGATGTTGTTCTAGGAAGGAATGTTCCCTTTCTCATGAGCGTCCATATTTTTCAGGCCTGTGGGTTTCTCAGTGAAGGTTGGGCATCCCAGCAACTCATCTACCTCTGGGGCTTTGGATAAGCACATAAGTGTCTGTTTTCTTCAGCATTCTCTGTGCACCAGGCACTTCTGTTTTAGCCCCTTAAGTTGTGTTTTCAATGAAAAGCCCCCTAACTGGTACTGCAGATTGTAGCTCATGTCACCCTTTGACAGAGCAGGGAGAGGTACGGTGACCAGTGATTACATTCAGAAAGGTCAGAGGGCAGCTTCCAGAGGTACTGGGGCCAGTGACTAGGACCAGACCCACCTGTTGATTCTCTGGATAAAAGAATCATAATGTAAATCATAATCCAGGTTTGTAAGTTTATCTCCTTGTTGCCGTATCACATGAAATCGTTGTCTAGGGTTATAACAAAATGTGGAAGGTCATGTTGCATGTGTAATATTGATATATACATTAGAATACCTTGGATGGAGGAAACAGTGGTTTCAATTATAAGCTCCCGAAGCAAAGTCACAAAGTAAGTGATTTAGTTGCGGGCACCATTATGAATCAAGAGTGCAAGTCTCTCTGTATAGCATGATCCAAAAAAACAGCCAAGATCTACTTAACAACTGTAACAATCACAACTGGAGCAATACTAGTCTATTACCATTGATTAAATGCTTCCTGTAGGCCAGGCACTATTCTAAGGACTTCACATATGGTTTTCCTTTTAGAAAGAGAATTCTGAGGTTCAAAAGGGTTAAATTAATTACACTTATTCCATATATAGTACCTAAGGAATGGTATATTTGAAAAAGTGGAATTGGTATTTGAACCAGCTTCAGGGTATTTCAGAGACTTCCTGTCTAGTGGGCACTTAGTGAATCTTACAGCTTCCCCACTTGGGTCTGGCATTTAGGAGTCTTACTATTGGCATCTGTGTCTTCTTCTTCACAGCTTCTTTCTCCTTTCTATTAATCCTCTGAATATATTCTCATGCCAGACAGAAGCACATAAGGTCTGGTCTTTGCATGGATAATCTCCAGCATATCACTGTGTTAATGATGTGTCTTTCCCACAGTAACCCTGCATCACCATGGTGCGTCCTTCTGGCCTACTAACCCGCCAAGAGGAGCCAGGTAAGCATGATTCATGACCCTTACTTGCCATTGTATCTTTGGCATCTAGCCCGATGCCTGGCCTGCAGGAGGCCTTCTGGTAATGTTTGTTTGCCACTTGAACTCTGGTCTCTCTCTAGTGCCGCTGAAGAGCATCTGTGTGACTTTGTCCATTCGTGAGTTTGTGGCTGGTGTGTCTGCTACCTTAAACTATGAAAATGAAGAGAAATTTCCTTTGGAGACCTTCTTTGTGTTCCCCATGGATGAAGACTCAGCTGTCTACAACTTTGAGGCCACGGTGGATGGGAAGATCATTAAAGCAGAATTAAAGGATAAGAAGAAGGTACGAGGGATGAGTATATTATCTCCTCCCTTCTTATTTCCTTTATGCATACTCTTAATATCTCTAGCAAATGCAATTTCACAAAAAAGCTGAGGTTGAATGCTCTTTTCTGCTATTCCCCTGTAGCTGTTCTTTTCCTAAAATCATCTGGAGGGAACAGTCCATCAGGCATTCACAGTGTAGCTGTGAGCTTGGCAAGACCAATCACAGGGCTTCTCGATCAGTCGCTATTTTTCAAACCACTCACTCTTCATTCAGCCATGCCACCTTTTATATCACCTTCCTTTCCCTGTAATCCTTAGGCCCACATCCTCTATGAGAGTGCCATCAGCCACCGCCACCAAGCTTTCCTCCTGGAGGAGGACAAGTGCTCTAGGGACGTCTTCTGTTGCAATGTGGGGAACCTGCAACCTGGGTCAAAGGTGGCACTCACCCTGAAGTACGTGCAGGAGCTGCCCCTGGAAGTAGATGGGGCCCTGCGCTACGTGCTTCCAGCTGTCTTGAATCCTCGATACCGTTGCTCTGGTGAGTATCCTTTTACTTTTGAACATTGGTGGTGGGTGATATAATTTGGGAAACCCCCTCAAGTGTCGTAGGGGCGCTAAGAAGTGTGAGAAGGGACAACAGAACTAAGGTAACTTCTCACAGGATCGCCGGAGGACAGTTGTCTTGATATGAAGACTCCCATAGTCCCTTTGGATGACTTGCCTTATGCGTTCAGCATGACTGCCACCATCAGTTCCCAGCATGGCATTGAGAGGATCCAGTCCAACTGCCCTTTGAGTTCTATCGAGTACCTGGGAGATAAGAAGACTTCTGCTCAGGTAATTCATCAGAAAGTACTGTTGTTGCCAACACCCCTATTCTTTGAGTTCTGACCTTGTTCCTCACTCAGTCTTTCCAAAATACTCCTTACTTTCCCCTATTAACTAGAGGGAATCCCACTTTGTTCATTCTTTATCCCCATTTCTTTCCCAGAACCTTCTCTCCATTCATGTCCCTGCTCCTGACCATTCTCACTCAGGGAGGAAGCCCATAGCCCGCAGCTCTGACCTCAGCCCCAGGCAGCAAGCAGTGATAGTTCTAACATGGCTCTTTTGCTTTTTCCAACTCAGATTTCCTTGGCTGATGGGCACAAATTTGATCGCGATGTGGAACTCCTGATTTACTACAGTGAGGTGCATACCCCCAGTGTAGCTGTGGAGTTGGGGAATCCTAAAAACAACCCAGGTATTTTCTTTCTCCCTTTGGAGTTACCTCCGAAAGGGCAAATCGTGTCTTGGAATTACCCTCAAATTCCCCTCACTTTACTTTTCTTCTGTCCAGTAGTAGGTAAAACATTCAAATAGTTTACATTATGGTGTGCAAAAATGGCTAGATACAATGAGTATCATGTGGTTATGTCTTAGAGGCAAGTTTAAGTGAATCGGTAGATAATTGGATCAGGGACATGGACAAATAATTCATAAGAGGAAACACAACGGGTTTAAAAACATAAATTACAATAATCAGTCTCTACAAGTGCAAATCAAAATAAAATAAAATAAAAATAACTGGAAATGAGTACCTCTTAATCCCTTTTATTTATTTCTGTTATATCCCCTTATCTATTATCTATGGTACTAAGATGTACAAAGCTGCAAAATACATACATCACAATGATAAGAAGTAGAGCACAGGGAATATAGTCAATAAGATTGTAATAATGTTTGGTGGCAGACGATAACTACACTTACTGTGGTGAGCACTGAGTAATGTATAGAATTGTTGAATCATTATGTTGGGCACCTGAAACTAATATAATATGGTGTGTTCATTATACTTTAGTAAAAAAGTAAATGTTTATTTGTAGGGAAAAAAATAAAATGAACATAGTAATGTGACATTTTCACTTTTCAAATTAATAAAGATTTCCAAATCTGATAATGCCTCATCATTCATCTCCAGAGAGTTTTCATCTTACCCTAGTATCTTAATTTAAGTATATTAAGAAATTATGTATAGTTTCTCAATAAATTTAGTCATCTTTTCTTTCATAGTTTAGCAATAACTTTAGTTTTTAAATTTCTTTAATTTCTCTTATTTTCTAAATTTATTTACCATGTACGTACTGTTCCTTATAACTATATGGGTATAACCCATGTGAGTCTGTTGCTCTCTTGAGCCTTCCTGGGCAGCCATGTCCCTGGATTGCAGGGGCCAAAGCCTAACTGGAGAGGTACTGCCACTTCTGAAGCTTTTTTCACCTTGGTGGAATGGAAGGATGCTTGGGGACAGTCATAGTCACAATGCCATAGCTTGGGTTAGGTTCTTACTTCTGTAACTACCCTGCTATGAAGACAGTTTCTTGATGTTTGTTTGTCCAAGGTTAATTAGAGCTCCCTAGTTTGCCCTCACTTGTTCAATCAGTTTTCCTCTGGGCCAAGCTGTCCCTGCTAAGGCTGTTAGAGGATCTCCCTACCTCAACCAGATTTGCTCCAGCTCTTCTTCCATTAAGCTCCATGCTCTGTCTTTGTACATTAGTTCTGTCCTTTTGTACTGGTTTTGTGCTTTCCCTTTGGTGGATCCCCCCTTGGGTATCAATGAAATATGCCCATGGTGGTGACCTGGTCTTCAGTCAGGATTATTTTAATCTACAGAGAAAGTTTTATAATGCTGAATCTTAAAAGGTATGGATTGAGATCTCAGTTTCTTTCCAAGAAGTTCCCTCGGCCCCTATGCAGATTCCTCATTTGTTCTCTATGATGGGCTCTGCAGGCCAGAAGGGGACATCAGGGGCAGCCTTTATGATCTTGTGAATCCCTTCTAGCAGGGCTGCTCAAATCTTGCTTTCTAGATCATATATCTGGTCAAGATGACTTGCTGTTCCCATCCATATAAGGAAGAAAATGAAAATTGGCAGCTTGGCTCACTAAAACCATTGAGAGTTCTACAAAATGAAGCATACCACTATATGATGAAAATACTATCGTGTATTTTCATGTATCATATATATAGTAAATATATTATATATAATTCATAATATATAATATATATTATTTGTATTTATTATTATATATGTTTATTTATTTTGAGAGAGAGAGCACAATCTGGGGAGGGGCAGAGAGAAAGGGAGAGAGAGAATCCCAAGATGCACTGTCAGTGCAGAGTCCATTGTGGGGCCCAAACCCCAGGAGCTGTGAGATTATGACCTGAGGTGAAGTCAAGAGTTGAATGCTCAACTGACTGAGCCACCCAGGTGCCCCCAAAATGTATATATTTTTAAACTTAGAATGTATTTGACCATATTAAGAACATGATTTTGAATAAGTTATATATATAATTTAATAAAAATAACATAAAGTTGATAAATAATTTTCCAAAATTGTTATTAAGAGCTTAACCTGAGTTAAGGCATAGGTTCAGTTCCTTAAACGAATGATATCACTGAACCCTTAACATAATTTTGAGGCAGGCATTACTACTTGGATTGTTCAGCTGAAGAAACTGAGGCTAGCAAGCAGAAGAGCTAAGGCCTTAAAATGTCTTATTTAAAAACAAGGAAGCAGAGACTCATGAAGGTGAAAAGAATTTGCACCAAGCCAAAGGAATTATAGTAGAAATACCTAGATAGTTCATTCTATATATGGCATTGTTCTAAACACATGAAACATATGCACCTATTTCATTGTCATGGCAAACTGTCTAATTTACCAGTCTGGTGCCATTCCCACTACAATCAGCTGCTTCTTTAAATAGAATGGAATTTACTCTGCCCACTAAAAAAAAAAAAAAAGCTACCCTTCCAATATGTATCCAGTGATCTGGATTTTTTAGAAGTTATTCTTGAACCAGCATTCAAGCAAATATTTGATGAGCTCCACCCATTTTATTTGGAAGCCAGTTTGGTCATTGGGATATCCCAGGGGTAAGAGATTAAAAAGAGCCACATCCTGTAGCCATATTGAATCCCAAGGCTACTGAGAATTTAAACCTATAATCCTGGAATCACTTTATGACAATAAGATATAGGAATTTAATTCTTTATCCTTTTTTATTCTCTGAACTGTAAAACTGGAGTGGATATAATCACCCAGCCATTCTCATTTCATCTCTATCTCAATACTGACATTTCAATTCTTGCATCAGTTTTCATTTGTTCCTCAAAGTAAAAGCAAAGCTTTGACAACCTCATAACATGGGTCAGACTCCCATGGTTTCCTCCATAGTGTTTCTTGGATGATGCTGTTAGAGTGTAAAACACACCTCACTTCTGGAGAGTATTAGTAAATGTTTCATACCCAAAGCAGAGGACTTTCCTTGGTGTGTATGATACTTATACTTTCAGCTCTTGCAAATTGCCAACATAGGAATTGCCCATGAGCTTCATTATTTCAAAAGCATAATTAAAGACTTAAACAAGGACGCCCATAATAAACTGCCTATTGATTTGATTTGAAGAGAAGGTGTCTCTGCAAATAAATTAGCTTGACTCTTCTGGCAAATGCCGGAACATTTTAACTTCATGCATTTCACTGATTTACGTCGCTGCTGGGAAACTAGTTTCCAGTTATATATTTTTAATTATTGGTTGTGCCTGTAACCTCTACTTTGTTTTTTTTCTTACATATCTTTTCTGCTTCTCTGTCATTTATATGTTTATAACTCACCCCAAACACTTTGCTAGCATATACAGTATGAAGAGCAAATGGTGTTTTAGATTTGGATTTCCTCAGCTCCCTGTGTAACTGACTATTGATTCTTGGGGTCTTCAGTATCCTTGAGTTCCTTTGCATGTTCTGGTGTCCTTATCTTTTCAAAATAGATGGTTTGATGAAAGATCCATCTGCGATGGTGTGTTTCTACCCAAATATCCCAGAAGCTGAGCCATCAGCTACCTGTGGAGAATTCGTCTTCCTCATGGACCGCTCAGGAAGTATGCAGTGCCCCATAAGTAAACAGGATAAATCACAGTTGCGCATAGAGGCGGCTAAGGTAAAGCTAGTTCATTTCTTTTTTTGGTCACGTTCACAAATGAGGATGAATCTCAGGAGTTAAATTAGGGTCAATCTGGAACTTTGGGTGCGTTTCCTGTCTGAGCTATATCTAACATGACCACTCGGAGGCTAGTCTTGGAATATAAGAGCCTGGAGTCATGAAATGTGGGAAGGCCCACCCACGTAAGAGTTAGATTGGTAGGGTATGTATGTCTGAAAGGATCCTCTCTCACTGTCTTCCTTGTACTCTCTTCCTTCAGGAAACACTGATTTTGCTGCTGAAGAGTTTGCCTATAAACTGTTATTTCAATATCTATGGATTTGGATCTTCCTTTGAAGCATTCTTTCCGTAAGTTTCTAGAAAGCCTATAGAGTCCAAAAAGATACTTGAAAGACAGAAGTAGGTTGTTAGAAGGGTTACTTACACAGTTGACTTTGGCATTGGGTATTTCAGGTGGGGTTGTTTATAGTGGGGGTCTCTCAATTCAGGGACTCAATACTGAGTGATGTTGAGCAGCTATCATGTCACTGGATGTGTTTGTTTTTCCCAGGAATAGTGTGAAATACAGTCAGGATACCATGGAAGAGGCACTGAGGAGAGTTAAACTTATGCGGGCAGACCTAGGGGGCACGGAAATCTTGACACCACTCCAGGTCATTTACAGAGAACCTTCCATCCCGGGTCACCCCCTACAGGTAGGAACTGGAATAGATCCAGCAGAAAGCAACAGAAAGAATGAAATCTCTGTTTGAGAATTCATACCCCTGAGCTTGGTTGTAGGAATGTTAAAATATGATATAAAATTCCGAGCCTTCTATCATATAGTGAAGAGAATAAGAAATAAGAATAAGAAACATTTAATAGAATTCCTTCCCTTAGCTCCGTGCTGTGGGCTGTGGGTGGTGGAAGTTGTTTACAGAGAGCCACAAAAGCTTTAGGTGGGACGAGAAAGGGGAGGTGATGAAAATCCCAGGTCCCAAACAAACCAGGTAAGAAGACGTGATGCAAGTGACCAGGGAACATTAGGGACCTCACATCTGTCTGAAGAGGCATTAGTCTCTGGAATGAAATAGTTGATTTTTACCAAGGGCAAATTCTGGTATCTTAAAAAATGGTCTTCACAGAGATTTGATGAATGTCTTATTTCTTTCTATAGCTTTTTGTCTTCACAGATGGGGAAGTTACTGACACATTCAGTATAATTAAAGAAGTTCGGAACCACAGACTGAGGCACAGGTAGGAAGAGAATGTGAGTTCTGGGTGACTGACCTGGGTAGTACCACACATAGTCTAGTGCCGCATCATACCAGTGTTGACATTCCTTTCAGAGGCAAAAGTCATTCAAGAATTTTAGCTTTGCTGGCTAACAAGTTTTTTCTACAGCATTTCCCCCTCTTTAGTAGAAGATAAAAGTCATTTTATAAATAATGTCAATAACACCATAACACCATTGTCCTTTATTCTTTCTGTATCATAATGGAAACAAAAATTGGATAGTAAGACAGTTTTTTTAAAAAATTTTAAAATGTTTTATTTATGTTTGAGAGAGAATGAGACAGAGAGCAAATGGGGAAGGGGCAGAGAAATAGAGGCAGAATCTGAAGCAGGCCACAGCCTCTAAGATGCCAGCTGTCAGCACAGAGCCTGACACAGGGCTTGAACTCATGAACAGTGACATCATGACCTGAGCCGAAGTTGGACACTTAACCAACTGAGCCACTCAGGTGCCCCAAGACGGTTTTTTTTTTTTTTAACTATAACCATTTTTATCAAAGTAAAACATACACAAAACGACACAAATCATAAGTATACATCTGGGTGCATCACAGAGTTGATCACTACCAATTTATCCTCTCCAGAGGAAATAGCTTTCCTGACCTATAACACCACGGATTATTTTTGCTTGTTTTCAAATAAAAATAAATGGGTTATACATGTTTTTGCTTCTGTGTATCTTCTTGCCCTCAGCAGTATGTTGATGTTCATACCTATTTTGCATGGAGCCATGGTTAATTTTCATGGGTGTGTAATATTCCAATAGAATGATAGATAGTTATAGTTCACCTGGATTGTGTGTGTGTGCGCGTGCGCGTGTGTGTGTGTGTTGTGTGAAGTAGGGGCCAATTTTCATTATCTTCTCATGTTGATATCATATTGACCCTGTACCATTTATTGAAAAGTCCTCTGCTCACTGAGGTGCAGTGTCATTTTTGTCACAAATAAGCATCTACACATATAGTATTTGTTCCTCGGTCCTTTGTTCCATTCTATTAGTCTATCTAGACCTGTGCCAGTACTATACCAGATCAACTTATGTAGCTCCCTGACCAATGTTGATTTCCAATAGAGTAAGTCTTCACCTTTTTTTCCCCAAGATTGTCTCAGCTATTTGTATTTTAAAATTCGTTTGTCAGTTTTTACCAAAAAAGGAAACTGTTGAGATATTGACTAGAGTTGCATTGCCTTTAGGGGTGCCTGGCTGGCTCAGTCAGTAGAGCATGTGACTCTTGATCTCTGGGTCATGAGTTTGAGCCCCATGTTGGGCATAGAGATTACTTTAAAAGGGAGAGAGAATTATATTGATTTTAAATGTCAGTTTTAGGACAAGTTAGTATTTATTATATTGAGTATTCTAATCTATTTAGATGGTGTATCTGTCCATTTATGTAAGTCTTTCTTCATTCTTCTGAATGTGCATTTCCAATATTTTATTTAAATATTTAAACCTGTAGAGAAGTTCGAAGAACAGAACAATAGACACTCATATACCCTTCTACTACATGTCAGTGTTTTTGCACATTTGCTTCACCTATTTTTTGTCTGAAATATTTGAGAGCAAACCACAGATACTGTAATTTTTCATATGCAAATAAGGATGCACCTCATCTTCTAACAAGGACATCCTGATGAGTTACCACAATGAAACTATTAAACTCAGGATATTTAATGTTTAGATGACACTATCTAAGTACAGGTTGTATTTGCCAAGGTTTCTAAAACTGTCCTTTATAGATTTTTGTTGTTTGTCTATGCTTTTGTTCCCAGAGGAAATCCAAGACCAAACATTTTATTTCATTGTTACATTTCCTTAATCTTCTTTACTCTGGGAGAGATCCTTGGCTTTTCATTATCTTGAATGACATTGATATTTTTTTTTAAATTTTTCTTTTAATGTTTTTTATTATTTCTAGGAGAGAAAGAGAGAGACAGCGTGAGCAGGGGAGGGTCAGAGAGAGAGGGAGTCACAGACTGAAACAGGTTCCAGGCTCTGAGCTGGCAGTCAGCACAGAGCCCGACGCGGGGCTCGAACCCACGAACCGCGAGATCATGACCTAAGCGAAAGTCGGACGCTTAACCGACTAAGCCACCCAGGCGCCCCATGACATTGATATTTTTAAAGAGGACTAGCTAGTTATTTTTATAGAGTGTCAATTTATGTTTGTCTTTGATTACTTAAATTCATGTTTAGGTTAATATTAAATATTTTGGGAAGAAATATTCCAAAAGTAACATTGGGTCTGCTGATAGATTTGACCACTTTGTTAAAAGGTGGTATCTGACAGATAACTTTGAAATTTTGTAAACATCTTGTTCTCAACAAATGTTTACTCAGTAGACTTAGCATACACTGATGATTATTACTCAAATGTTATTACTGTCAGTGGTTACAAATGGTGATTTTTAAGTTCGGTCAACTTTTCCCGATTAGTTGGCATCTTACTGTAAAGAAGAGTTTCTTGGGGCACCAGGGTGGCTCAATCCGTTGAGTATCCGACTTCAGCTCAGGTCATGATCTCATGGTTCATGAGTTTGAGCCCCACATCAGACTTACTGTTGTCGGTGCAGAGCCTGCTTCAGATCCTCTGACCCCCTCCCTCTGCCACTCCCTGTCTTGTGCTCTCTCAAAAATAAATAAACGTTAAAAAAAAAAAGATTTTCTCTCCCCCTCCCTCCCTCTCTTCCTTTTGTTGTACCAATATATACTTTGGGATTCTTTCAAAATTTTAGATTATTTTTCCATTTTTTAAGATTCATTACTTTCAGTTTTCATTTAGATTCTCAAAAATTCCAGTTTTGGCCAGCGGGAACCGCTTTTCACTTGCTCCTGTGTCTTTTTCATGGGTCTCTTTGGTTTTTGAATATTTCCTTTCTTTCTTATAAAAGAGTACAGACTCATCTGTACTTTTCCATCCCTGGAGCCAGTTATTTCTACAAGAAGCCTAGTTTCTTTTAGTGAAAATGATACATAAAGGTCAGTATTTGAGTGTTATGTGTAACTCCGTTATTGGGCTCTTCTTGATTGTAGCCATTTTTGGCAGACTTAACTAGCAATTATTAAAAGAATTTGTTTTAACTGATGGCCCTATTTCCAAGGTAATAAGATAACATTCTTTCTCTTTTTTTTCTATTCCATAGTTGTGCCTTTTTTCCTCCATGGAGAGAAACCTGATTTCCCATAAAATTAGTAAATGTACTCATTTCCTTAATCCAACAATACACACAAAATCTCTCTGTAATGTTTTATAATTATTTGTGTAGAGGTTTTCATGCATTTGTTATTAGATTTTTCCCTAGGTGTTTGATACTATTTTATTTTAATTTTTAAGTGTTTATTTATTTGGAGGGCATAGAGTGAGGGAGGGAGAGAGAGAATCCCAGGCAGGCCCCATATGGCCAGCACAGATCCAGACACGGGCCTTGATCCCACAAACCGTGAGATTATGACCTAAGCCGAAATCCAGAGTGAGACACTTAACTAACTGAACCACCCAGGTGCCCCTGATACTATTTTAAATAGTATTTAAAATCATTTTATTCACTGGGCACTTATTTCTATATAGAAATTGATTATAATGGCTTTTAAAATTTACATGGACCTTTTATTCAGTGACTTTGCCTTATTTAAATGTTAATTCCAATAGCATATTTTAGATTCGTGTAGGTTTTCTGTGGCTAGTTATGTTTGCAAATGATGTCAGCTTTACTTTTTCTTTTATAGTTCTTACATCTCTTTTTCTTCCCCTCCCTGTTGCCCTGGAAAAGAGCTTTAGTACATACCGGAATAGATGTGGCCACAGCTGTCATTCTTATCTTGTTTTTAAAGGACTTTAGAGGGAACATGTTCAACACTGCATCAAGAAGCATGATTGTTGGCTATAGGTTTTTGTTTGTTTGTTTTTTTGTAGATATCCTTTTTCAGATTAGGGAAATTTTATTTACGTTGAGAGTTATCAGATTAAGGAAATTTTATTTCTGTTTTGAGAGTTCTTTTTTCTTTTTTAATAAAAATCATGAATGATTGTTGAATTACATCAAATGCATTTTATGTATCTGTTGAGATGAGCATATGATTTTACCTTTTTTCTTTTAATGTGTGAATTATAACGACTAGTGTTAGTCCAACTTTGCCTTTCTGAAATAAACCCAAATTAGTTGTGATCTATTAACCTTTTATAAAATGTATTTTTGGAGTCAGTTGGCTGATAAATTTAGGATTTTTTTAACTTTAAGATTTTTAAATGTATTTTCATGAGAAATATCAACATGCATTTTCTTTTCTTACAATGTTCTTGTCAGGTTTTGATGCTGTTGTTATTTTGCCATCAGAAAATGAGCAAAAAATTATCTCTTTTTGTATTATCTGAAAGATTTTATTTATTAATGTTTTTAAAAAACAATTGTTTAAGGTTATTTATTTACTTTGGGAGGGAGTAGGAGAGGCAGAGAGAGGAGGAGAGAGAGAGAATTCCAAGCAGGCTCTACACTGTTAGCACAGAGCCCGATGCGGGGATCAAACACATGAACCATGAGATTATGACCTGAGCTGAAATCAAGAGTCAGATGCTTAATTGACTGTGCCACCCAGGCATCCCTCTTTATTAAATGTTTACTAGAAGTTTTCAGGAGGCTTTTTTTTTGTGTGGGAAAGTTTTTCAATCTCTTTCATTGAAACGAACTATTCCTACTTTTATACGTTTTTGCTTTTTACAGAAATTTATATATTTTACCTAAATTTTAAGTGTCTTTGCATAAAATTCTCATATGCTATATTGCCTTATTTTGTTGTTAAATTTTGTAGAATCTGTGATATATTACCTTTTCATTCCTGATGTTGGTCATTTGTGTCTTCTCTGGTTTTTTCCTTGCCCGAAATGTGTGTCAATTTTAATAATCCTTTCAGAGCACTTTTGAGGTTTTTTTCATCCCCACTATTGCATGGTAGTTTTTTTATATCAATAATGTCACTGCCATCTTGATTATTTTCATGTCTCTTTAAATTCTTTGGGTTTATTGTCCATCCTTTTTCTAACATCTGAGGATGGATGCTTAGGTGGTTGATTTTAGGCTTCCTTTTCTTTTCTAATATATGCATTTAGATCTATAAATTTAAACATATCTATATCTGAGTCCCTAAATTTGGATCTGTCATTTTCCACTGGTATCCACTTACGAGTAGTATCATCATGATTTGTTAAAGCCTAGGTTATTCAGAAGTATCGTGTGTAATTTCCCAATATTTGGGGATTTTCTATTCCTTTCTTAGGTATCAGATATTTTATATGAAAAGTTGTAGAACTCCTCTGAGCCTCTAGACAATGTTCTCTTCCCTCTGCAAGGATTGACTCTTTCCTTCTGGCGGGTTGGTAGACTAGAAGCAGAGCCTCCTACTCCAATTTGAGTCAAATGAGCTTCAGTCATTTGACAGCTGGTTCATTTCAGATTCATTTCTACCTATAGGGTGTAGTTATACAGGGTTTTGTTAAAAACAAACAAACAAACCCTGAGGTGTCGTAAGGGCAACTTCTCTTTGGAAAGTCTAAGTCTGAAACCATTTTAGTTTTTCAGTCTTTCCAGTCATCTATTTTGTACTTGGCACTATCTTCAGGGGTAACAGGATACCATCTCATCTCTCTTGGCCTCTCTCCTCTCTTAGGTCATGGCCTGTACATTCCTGTTTTCAAAAAGACTGTTAAGAATACTGTATATAGCTTTTCCAGGTCTCTAATGACTGGAACAACTTTGGCATTGCTGTGAGCAGAGCTGTCCTATGGTGTTCTCCTTTAGGTCAAAATCATATATTTAAGTTCCAATTCACCTACTTGCTAGCTGTTTGGATCAATCAACTAACCTCCCTATTTTAATTTCCTCATTTGAAAATGAGGATAATAGCAGTACTTATGGGTTTGCTGTGAGGGCTAAAAGGGCATACCTAAGTAAAGCATTAGGAACTGTGCTTGACACACAATATGTGCTAGATAAATTGTTGCCACTATTGTAATTATTATCCATATTATTGTCACCATAGATGACTTAAGTAAGTTCTAGGCATATTGTTAGCCATCAATGACTGTTTAGCTTTAGCTTTACATGTAAAACACTTAAACCTGCACATAAAAGCCCTTTAGAAGCCATAAGGAATGTAGGCTACGGTTGCAAGGCCATATTGGAAATTTAAAGATGATCATATCGAGATGCTGGCAGGCTGTGGTCTCTAGGGGCATTGTCACAGGTAAGTCACTATAATTAGAAGTCCGGTTGTTAACCCTACAAGTTTAGAGTGTTAATCCTGATGCTGATGTCACCAGAATTGGAGATGATGACTCACCCAATTCAAAAGAGACTGATACATAAGACAAAATTTCAGTGTATTGATTTACAATGAGAAGTTTTGTCATGCCTTCTAAAAATGCTTATATTAGTGTTTTCAACACATTCTGTTTATAGACAGTTCTAGTTAGGAAACCAAATTGTGATTAAAAAGCTACTTGGTGCACATGGACTCTGGCAGGGAGAGAACTCTCCAGTTAGAAGAGCAGCCCTTCCCACCCTAAGACTGGTAATGCCAGGGCAGATATGGCTCCAGTACAATGTTAGTAAGGCACTGATGATAGTGTCTATTTGATCCTCACTCTCCCACTTTCCCCCACCATTCTTTGGATTTATTATTAAAATAATTGATGAGGATATGGTCCTAAGATTTTGTTTTTGTTTTTGTTTTTGTTTCTGCTTCTAGAATCAGTATAATATATAATGTTTTGCCAGGGGGATCTTATGGCCAGATAGACCAGTGCTCAAATGTCATCTCAACCATTTAGTGGGTGTGTGATCTTGTGATGTATTTCCTAAATTTGTTGGCCCTCTATTTCTTACCTGCAAAAGGAAGCATAAGTTTGCCTCTTAGGAGTCTTGTGATGATTAAATTGTCACATTAATTTAAGGCATTTGGTTCCCGATTTGGGTCAAGGAACTAGACTAGCTCTTTATCTCTTTATGTATTTTTGACTATTATATATTAATTTATAATTTTCCTCTGTAGTACCTGTCTCTCACCTCTCATCCTTGTATAATTGCAGATGTTTCTCCTTTGGGATTGGAGAAGGAGCCTCCACCAGCCTAATAAAAGGCATTGCCCGAGTAGGAGGTGGCACTTCAGAATTTATCACAGGCAAGGACAGGATGCAGTCCAAGGTGAGGACAGACCTTGTGTTCAGAGGGCCTCATGATCCTGAGGGGGTGTGGAGTGGGGGTTGGGGGAGAGACACTGCCACAAAGGCAGAAGCAAGAGCTTGATGCCAGATTTCTTTTTCTTATATTCACAACTCCTTGGGCTATAATACATAGTGGGGCTCCTTTTGACTTGATGTAAACTTACCCACTGTAAGTTTCTGGAGAAGTGGCATATGGTCCTAGTAGTTGGAGAGCCAGAGACAAGATGCCAGAGGAGTTCAGGGCTTTGTGTTTAAGACCAGAAACAAAGAAATGAAGAATTGTGACCATCATGATCCAGATTCTAGATTTATGCTCGAGGAACACGTTCAGTGCTATATCCTGTCCTCCATGCAAATGAGATGAAGAGAACAAGAAGGACCAAATGTGGTATGTCTGGTAGATTGGCAGAGATAGTAAATTCATACTCCATGTGATCAGTATATACAAGGGAACGTCTTCCTCTGCTTATGTTTGCAAGTTCCTCTTTCTTGGATGATGCCATCCTTTACTTTATCATCCCTTACCCTTACCATCCCCTAGTATAATATTAAGGAATAGGCATAACATATACTGTGTTGCGTAGCACCTGGTGCATAATAAATATTCAGCTAATAGTAGTTATTATTGCCATTATTATTTTTGGGCTTAGTCTGTTCTCTGTCCTCCACCAGGCACTTAGCACCCTAAAACGTGCTCTACAGCCTGCGGTAGAGGATGTTTCTGTGAACTGGGATTTGCCTCGTGGCCTGTCTGCTAAAATACTTTCACCAGAACAGACCGTCCTCTATAAGGGTCAGAGGTTAATCATCTATGCCCAGTTGACTGGGACCATGCCGGTGAGTTCCTATTCTTGTTTATTCCCTCTAGTCAGGGTAGCAACTGCCCCGACCTCTGCTCTTGACACTTTTCTTAAAACTGGTGGAGTCTTATCAAATGATCATACTTGTCAGGTGGAGCCCACCTATCCCCTTCTCCATGATTTCAGGTTTCTGATTTCCTGAGCTACCTGGGTCCTAGTAAGAAATTTTATTGTGTTGGGTTGGGTTGGAGAGTGGCCCCAGTTGTGACCTTTCTCTTGGTGACCTCTCCCTGCCATCATGTCTACTCTTCTCTACTTTGTAGCCAGCAGAGGGAACAGGAGAAGTTTGCCTCAAGTACACACTCCAGGGCAAGAGTTTTGAGAATAAGGTGACTTTTTCTCTACAACCCAAGCTCGATGACAAGTGAGAATCCAGTTTTCCTTCACTTTTTTTTTTCTTTTCTTTTTTTTTGTCTCTGCCAACCTTGAGGGTTGACTTCTTTCTCTTAATTTGGGGCTGGCTCAATTGTGTCCTTACAAACACTTCTCTTTTCTAACCCAATTCAAGTCTTATCTCTCCCTTCATCTGGCTTTTTCTTCCCTTTGCCAAGGCTAACTTTTGAGGGCCCTGAGTAACTGGTATGTGTGTGCTCTTCCCTAAGTTGCAGGGATTATTTTCTTCTAGCTTCACTATTCACCGCCTTGCTGCCAAGGCCTTTCTCCAGAGCATGGACATGGGCTTCGGGGAGACTCCAGCAAGATTTAAAAAAGATGTGCTTAAAGTCAGCATTGACTGTGGAGTCATAAGCTCCCACACAGCTTTCATTGCCGTCAACAAGGACCTCAACAAGCCAGTTCAAGGGCCCTTGGCTCGTAGGGACATTCCAAGGCCAATGCTACTGGGTGCTACTACAGTGATGAAACAGTGCAGAAGAATTGGTGAGTGAGTTTTACCCCATTTGAACTCATGTGAAACAAGGGACCCTCGATATCTAAACATGTTATTTGAAGTAAAAGCTTGTGAACTTGAATTTTTTCCCTTGTCTCTCCACATATAGGATATCTGGCTGGTGTGGTAGGTACCTTTCTAGGGAACTAGAAAATCCCACTGGCAAGAAGATTTTAAATAATCCAACAGGAGAAGAAACAAGAAAAATTGAAACAGAAAGTACACATACACATTGAGTATTCACACTGTCTAAATCTGAAGCTAATGTATCCTATGGAGAATTAGATGGTTAATGATTATACAGGTAGCTGATGGTAGTGATTTGATAGTGTTAGGGAATGGATGTCTCAAGTGTAAGCCAGGCAGGCTTAAGTGCAAATATTAGGGGCTTGAGAGTTAGGGTCCGGTAGAGAAATTCTCTGGGCAGGATCCTGTGACCAGGGGGGAATGTGTGATGTTAGTTGTAGAGGCAGGCTTCAAGTTGAGCCCAGATTTTTGTTGGACAGCCGAGTGTATGATGGTACCATTTATTTAAATAGAGTAACTAAAAAATAGGAGCCAGTTTAGAGGGTAGCATGTTGAGTTATTTTTGAATATTTTGAACTTGAGACCCCTATGGAATATCCATATGAAGATGTCTTGTAGAAATACAAATAGATGGTTTTGCTGTTCAGAGGAAAGTTCAGGGATGATGATACACATTTGGAAATATTTAACATGTAGGTAGTAACTAAAGTCCTAAAGTCATGAGAAGAAATGAGATTATTCAGAGGGCATGTATAGAGTGAGATGAAAGGGGGATGAAATGGAAACACTAAAGAAAACCCAGTATCTAGGTATAGGTAGTAAGAGGATTCCCCAAACCATAATAAAAAGGAATGAAGTAGGGTGAAAAGTGAGTGCATGTTCAAAACAAAGGAAACTGTGATCTAAAAAAGGGGAGTTATCAAAGTGTAAGATACTGCTGACAAGTCAAAGAAAAAAACTGAAAGGGGACTATTGGGTTATTATCAAAGAAGTTTCTGCTGATGTAATCAAGAGTGATTTCACTGGCTTAGATCAGGAAAGAATTCATATTACAGAATGCTAAAGGGTAAAGAGAGGTAGGAAATGAATGTATAGACACTTGATAAACATTAGACTGGAAAGGGGAAGGAATAGAGAGTGATATCTCCAGAAGGTGGAGTTTTGTGTGTTATTATATCTCTTTAAAGTTTCAGAATGGGGGAGATTTGAGGATGTTGTAATGCCCAAAGCAGAGTGTCAATAGAGAGGGCTGACACTTTTGGGAGAAAAATGGGGTAGCTAATTGGGATGGGTATCTGAGGAAGTGAGAGATGACTTGTAGAGCAGCAGTGAAAGCCAGGAAGGACAAGTAGTAGGACACTCTCTCTCACTGTTGCCAGGAGGGGGAGGAAAGGTGGTGGAATTTGATTCTAGTTCACAAACCAACTGAGAGGCAAGTGCTTAGAGTTTCTGTCTGATAGGTTTTCTATAGTTTTAATGAAAGAGACCCGAAGACTAGCTACCGAGTATGAGGCCAAAAATGGTAGAAGAGAGAGTTTGAGGAAAGGATTTGAAGTAGCTCTGTGGACAATTGGAGCGTGCAGTTCCCAGGGAAAAAATAAAGACTGCCTGGAAGTGTTGAGGGTACAGTTTAGTTTTGATCCCTTGCCTTTTTTAGTGGCACCAAACTAGCAGAGAGGAGTACAGTCCATGTGAGTCATTTCGGCAGGACATAGCAGCTTTGGTGTAAGAACAAAGGGAGCAGAGTGTTGATGTACTTTTGAGGCTGGGGTTTTGCCTGATGGGTGTCATGGAAAGGAAATCAGGGACATGGAATTGAAGAGGGTGGTGAGGTGTTGCACCTGGAGTTGAAGCTAAATAGGAGAGAGAAACTAAAGACAGAAGGAAGGGGATTATAGGGAAAAAGCAGAGGAGACACAGATTTAGAGGTCCAGATGACGTCAAAGACCAGGGAAAATAGAGATCTCTGAGTTAGAAGGCTCAAAAGATTGGATACTGTATTTTAAAAGTGGGATTTTTTTTTTTTTACTTTTTTTTCTTTTACAGGTGGAACCATTCTGGTGGATAACAAGATTCTGGGTAGGGAGGGAGTGGCTGAGGTAGAATGGAGGCTGAAGCCATTTGATTTGAGGAAGTCGAGATGCCTTGAATGAGGGTGCTGGATAGGTTATATACAGGGTACCGAAATCTCCAGATGATGGCAGGCCATGCAATGAAGTGGGAGTCTAGAAACTAGCATTCAGATATTTTTGTGAATAATGAGAAGTGACAGAGAAGGTTGGAGGTTGACAGCAGAAAGAATATGAGGAAGGTAATCCAGGTGAGGGTGGAGGAGTAATGAGCTAGAAGACACATTTGGGACTAAAGAGGTTCCCAGTCCCACCTCCCAAACCTGAGTACTTGGACTGTGGTACCTCGGGAGAGCACCATGTGAGAGGGATAGAGGGAGAACAGTTCTGCGAAGAAAAAGATTAGTTTTAAGTTAAGATAAGTAGTTGGAAGAAACCTCCTGTAATGAAATAAAAGACGCAGGAAAGATCATTGTTGGGTATCAAGTGTTCCAGCGGACACAGAAGAAAGGGCTCGAGAGGTGAGGGTGTGTGCAGGAGGTGGGCTCATGGGAGAAGGCAAAAAGATGGTCACTGAGGCAGACATGCATAGGACATATGTCCCAGTTTCTCAGTGCCCTTTGCCTATAGCAGAGAGCAGAGGGTGCCTCAGTCTCAAAATCTGTACTTTGTACAAAGTCTGTACTCAAAGTCTGGTGTTTTTCAGCTCATTTAAAGGCCTCATCCTATGGTCCTCATGCATCTCGGCCCAAATATTAATATGTAGATTGCTTTGGGTAGTATTGACATTTTAACAAGATTTGTTCTTCCTATCCATTTTTTGTATGTATATCTTCAATATCTTTCATAAGCTTTCTATAGTTTTCAGTGAATAGATTTTTTCACCGCTTTGGTTAGATTTATTCCTGGATTTTATTGTTTTTGGTGCAATTGTAAATGGTATTTGTTCCTTGATTTTGCTTTCTGTTGCTTCATTATTCGGTGTATAGGAATGCAACCAATTTCTGTGCATTGATTTTATATCCTGCGACTTTGCTGAATTTATGGGTCAGTTCTAGCAGTTTTTTAGTGGAATTTTTGGGTTTTCCATATAGAGTATTATGTCATCTGAAAAGAGTGCAAGCTTGACTTCCTCCTGGCTGATTTGGATGCCTTTTATTCCTTTGTATTGTCTGACTGCTGAGGCTAAGACTTCCAATACCATGTTGAATAACAGTGGCGAGAGTGGACATCCCTGTCTTGTTCTTGATCTTAGGGGGAAAGCTCTCAGTTTTTCCTTATTGAGGATGATATTAACGATGGGTCTTTCATATATGGCTTTTATGACCTTGAGGTATGATCCTTCTATCCCTGCTTTCTTGAGGGTTTTTATCAAGAAGCAATGCTGTGTTTTGTCAAATGCTTTCTCTGCATCTATTGAGAGGATCATGTGATTCTTGTCCTTTCTGTTATTGAGGTGATGGATCACACTGATTGTTTTATGGATATTGAACCAGCCCTACATCCCAGGTGTAAAAACCACTTGGTCATGGTGAATGATTCTTTTAATGTATTGTTGGCTAGTATCTTGTTGAGGATTTTTGCACCCATGCTCATCAGGGAAATTGGTCTATAGTTCTCCTTTTTAGTGGGGTCTTTGTCTGGTTTTGGAGTCAATGTAATGCTGGCTTCATAGAAGGAGTTTGGAAGTTTTCCTTCCATTTCTATTTTTTTGAAAAACAGCTTCAAGAGAATAGGTGTTAACTCTTCTTTAAATGTTTGGTAAAATTCCACTGGAAAGCCATTTGGCCCTGGACTCTTGTTTTTGGGAGTTTTTTTTTTTTTTTTT